>NC_140609.1:239561-654561 GCF_057381915.1 Diplotaxodon limnothrissa | reverse complement strand
GTCGCGATGGTCCCTTCAGTTGTGTTACTACTCTATGTGTAGACAGACGAGCTAGTTAAGCTGTCCAGTTAACCCTTGTGTTTATCTTTCGTACACACTCAGTTAACTCCCTAACCCGGGAACCTCGGGGTCCTCCTCCTTTAAAAACTCACACTGAGCATTTGATCCAACAGACCTGCAGCCAGACTCTCTGACTCACAGTTACTGGGATTGTGCACATCAGCAGGCCGCTGAAAGCGCCAAGTTAAAGAGAAACCATGGATCCTTTACTACACTGGGAAACATCAATCCTACTAAAACTGCACCAAAAGCAGAATGTATCGTGGGACGTGGCTGAGCCGGCTCCTACCTTGTGACAGGCGAGTGGGCTGTCTAATCTGGATGGCATCAACAGCACAGAGGTTCCCACAGGGGTGCAGCGTGATAACCCCCGACCTGTTCTCTATGTAGCAGTGCTGAGCTGCCACACCAGGACCCTGGATGCTGATGTCCATGGGACCATGACCCAGAGTGGTCCGGCCTGAGGGAAGGAACAAGTATGAGGCTTCGATTTCATGCTGTGCCACAGTGAGAGTGATCAGTAGTAGCACCGACAGATCGTTCAGTCTCATTTCACATTTTTACCACAGTTTTAAAAAACTCCACTTTTTAGGCTCTCCACCCTGCTGCTCCCACGGCGACCGCTCTCATGAATGGCCTCCATTAGGGCATTACAGTAATCAATGCGACTGGTAATAAAAGCATGCATCAGCATCTCCGTGTTGGCCCGAGAGAGAATAGGGCGACTCTGGGGATAAAACCAAGCTCAGAGTCAAAAATAACACCCAGGTTTTTCACTTGTAGCGAAGGACATAGTGAAAATGCCTCTAATTTAGACAAGAGTTTCTCTCTCTGAGCCTCGGGACCGACGATTAAAACTTCAGTTTTGTCCTGGTTAAGCTGTAAAAAGTTTTCTGCCATCCAAGATCTTATATCTAAAATACAGTTAAAAAGGGCATCCATTGGTCCGGTGTCATCAGGAGACACGGAGATGTACAGCTGCGTGTCGTCAGCGTAACTGTGGAAGTTCACTCCATGCCTCCTGATGACACTGCCGAGAGGCAGCATATACAAATTAAAAAGTACAGGGCCTAGAACCGACCCTTGGGGCACACCTCATGTCATTCTATGGATCTTAGAGGAGCATGTATCCATACTCACCATAAAAGATCTGTCAGAGAGACAGGAAGTGAACCAGTTGTGTACAGCACCAGAGAGGCCCACCATGTGTTTCAGTCTGTTTAAAAGAATAGTGTGGTCTACTGTATCAAAGGCTGCGCTTAGATCCAGTAGCACCAGGACTGAGAGCTTTTGGGCGTCCCAGTTACATCTAAGATCATTTAAAACCTTTAGGAGAGCCGTCTCTGTGCTGTGGTTCACCCTAAATCCAGACTGGAATATCTCCAGGATCTGTCTGTCATTCAGAAAGTCAGTAATCTGAGTAAAAACAAGTTTTTCTAAAATTGTACTTAAAATGGTGAGTTGGATACAGGTCTGTAGTTATTAAAATCATTACAATCCAAACTGCTCTTCTTCAGAAGGGGCCTCAGCACCGCCATTTTACAGGCAGCAGGGAAGACACCCAACTGAAGAGAGCAGTTCATCATGTGTAAAAGCTCAGCTTCTATGGGAATGTGGCATTAACGCTACATCAGTGAAGAACCAGTTCTTTATGAACCAAACATAAAGTTAGTGACCACAGCCTGACGACGATGGCTCTGTATGGCTGCACCTCTGCACACCTGCTGTTCAGGTACCCTTTACTCCCACTGCTAACTAATGTGACGGTTGGTGTTAAGGCAGTGCTCTCACCCTCAGGCAGGGGCAGCAGGGTGATGGCTGTGCTTAGCCGTCCACTCCCCAAGCTCACCAAGTGGGGGCGCTCTGCTTGGAACTTCAGCCCCTTTCCAGTCTCGATCAGGTCCAGCGGGGTGCTCTGCAGACAAACATTAACAGTGTGTGATGACTGTTTTTGGCACATTAAATAAACATCGGTCATGTGATTTAAAAGCATGCTCCTCGCCTCATGCTGCATGTTCTCTATCGCAAGAAGGGATTCTGATTGGCTGCTAGAGGTGTAATTAATTATACAAAATGCCATTACCATTCCATCTTTGAAGCGTCGGTATGTGTGGCCATGTGAAAGCACGGCAGCGTGCTGTGTTAGCCTGACAGAGCCGACCGTCTGTACCTCTGAACCCGAGGAGGTCACGCCGTGGCGTGTGTGTGGATGATAAAGTGCTGTGACTGGGACCTAACGGGAGATTGTTTCTCGTCCATTAGTCAAACTAATTGGTTTTGCACGTCACATAAAAGCACAGACGTGCAGCATCACAGGGGGCGGCCACAGAGGAGAGATGGCTCTTTTTGTTGCTTCACTCAGAGCCACAGAGGAGGCTGCTGTGGCTGTTTACATCATCCTCTGAGGGAGGTGTGCGCGTCGTCTTCCCCTCACAGCTCAGGCTGAAGCGGCTCCGTGCGCTCAGCTCGGCGAGGGGGAAGGGACGTCACCATGGCAACAGCGCTCCACAATTAAGAGACACGAAGCTCCTGGAGGGCGTTTGGCGAGCAAACCTGTGATGAGCACTTCAGCGCAGCGCAAGTGTCTTCTGCTCTGTAACCGTTAGCAGCACGGAGGCCTGACTGAGAGGCAGGAAAGCGCTCAGGCTCGATAGACGAGTTCTCACGGGACAAACCGAAGCTGTTGCGTGGAGCTCTTAGCTCGAGTTTTTCTGATAAACTCCCATGATGGAGAACTTCCTGCTCTGGTTCCCACGCTTTCTCACTGGTGACCCTGTGCATGGATAAAAATTCAGGTCCTGCTTTGTTTGTAGTGGTCAACATATTTGATGCACTGTTTGTTTAAAAGCATCTTTATTTCCCATTGGCTCATACATGTTCATGAAGGCCTGTGCAGAAGGATGTGCGGCTGTTTGGCACTATGTTTCTGTTCCAGTGTCATGATCAGCCTCGTGCACAGGAGCTGTAAATCTCGTAAGCGTCCCCGCCTGACATTCTTCTTCTCTTTGTCTTATTTTAGTAAATTGAACATTTTTCACTTCCTGCCTGTGTGTGTTTCCACTGTGTTCATTAGTTCATCCCAAACCTAATTACTTCTTTTCGTGAACTACATGTGACTGCATGAAGCTGTGGGAGAAGTGATTAAGTGCATGGAAGCTGATGTTGGGCAAAGCCAGCACATCATGCTTTCATGATTGAACACATTAACTTGTCTGAATGAGTGTCGGTCCACAACACTGTCCTTCACTGCACACAGAGTTAGTTTGAAGTCCCAGACACTGGGACTGGAGCAGTCCCAGTGTCTGGGACTTCACCTGTGCTCCACCTGTGCTGACAGGCAGCGTCTGACGTTGTTTTCACGGCTCTGTGGCAGCTCCAGTGTTGAAGGAGCTGCAGGAGTGTGGAGGCATTTACTGGCATTGATTTGCATTTTCAAACACTGCTGTGTCTGCATCTTTGTGTCCCACTTATGAGGCTGTGTGTTGTTTTTTTCATTCTCAGGACGAGACGAGTGACTCGCCGTCCTCTCGGCTGGTTAGCTAGCCAGGCGTGTCCTGATAGGATTATCTGATGGCGGGGGTCGGTGGGTAGAGTGGGGTCAAGTCTAAGAGGATTGCTGAGATAGAGGGCATCTTGCTTACGGCACTGGGAGAGCTTATACTGGGAGTGATGGGATGAGAGGGGTGGAGTCTGCAAGATGGCTTATCTGCTGTGTGCTGCTGCTCCCATGTGGAGCTCTCAGCTTCCTGCCTGCATGTGCAGGACACACTGTGATGTAATCTAAGAAGCTTCGTCTGTACATTAGTGAAGCTGTTGTGAGGTACCGCTGCTATCAGCAGACGTCCGCTCATTATATGGTCACATGTTTATTTGGGGGATTTTAAATGGATAACCTTGTTTACGTCTCTTTGACTTATTGATTTCTTTACTGCCTTTGAAGAGATGAATTCACTACAGGATCACTTTGTCACAGCAAATTCAACTAAAAATGACAAATCAAAAAAGTATCATCAATATCATCAGATGTTGGATTAAACTCATAAAATCTCTCTCAGCTCAATTTAAATAGCAGAAAAACATTTTTTCAACTGTGTTCAAAATATTGTTTCCTGGTTTTTGCTCATTTTTCTGTGAATTAACAGAATTAATTATTGTAGAAATGTGGAGACTAATGCCAACTTGTCTGAAAGGACAGTTCGGTTTCATTTCATTGCCGTGTCCTCTTGGAGTGATGATGAACGGTCCTGCACATAGTGGCTGCAGCCTCTGCAGGCGTCTCTGTGAAACACCAGTGCAGGACCTCAGAGCGCACAGGGAGAGTGCTGGGAGCTGTAAACTTTGGAAAAACCAAGACTCAGAGATTTGTTTCCTGCTTTGACTTCTTTGTTTCCTCTCCAGCAACAAAGCGGTTATTTGCACTCATCAGCTTTGTTGCAGAGACTTTAAGGAAAGAGGAGTCACACCGTGCTAATATCAGGCTGACACCCCCCAAACCAGGAAGTGAAATTCAGAAGTATAAGAAGCTGTTTTGCACAGGTGGGTGACATCGGCCCAGCAGCAATCTGCTGCTCAGTTTGACTGAGATATCTGCTGTGACGACTGTTTAAACAGAGATCGGCGTTCACGCTGCTGTGCTGAGCTGGGTGCTTTTGAAGAAATAAGAGATGAGTTTCTTGGTGGATGCTCACATTAAACATAACCAAAGTTTGAAATAATGTACAAATAACTGGGAGCCAAAAGCTCAGCCTTACACTGCTCATGGATCTTTATGATGTCATACAGAGCAGATATGAGGGGCAGCAGCCAGGCCCAGTGTGAGATACATGAGGAGTATTTTGAATGTCAAAGCTTCTGAAAAGATCTGCAGATGAAGACGAGTTCCCTTTAAACGTCTCTCATGTCTGCGGAGCACGTCTGCAGGAATCACTGAAGTTTAATCTCTAACTGGATATATGCACAGAAAAAAAGGAAAGAAGAACACCCCCCCCCTCCTTAATGCCTGCAGGATTTTTAGAAGCAGCAGGTGTGAAGCACAGACATCTAATCTGCGAGTCTGTCTAATTACTGCTTTACCCTCGCCAACATATGTGCTGCTGGAGCCGACCTCAGTGACACGGCAGCCTCTGTGCTTACGCTCCGTGGAGTCTCCATGCCAGGACACCGTCCCATCGCCCAGTGTGCCGACATTCAACATCAGAGGACGTCAGACGACGAGAGCGCCCTCTGTGTGTTTTTAAGAAGCTGCCACGTCTAGAAGAACGGTGTCCCAGGCCACATTACAAAGACTCCGACTCTAAACAGTCTCAATGCATCTCTGGCCTTAACAGCGACTAATAAATATGGCTAAATGAAGACTTTGTTCAGCAAGTGATCGCATCTAGAAAATGGCACTGAGGCTGTATGGTGTAATCTAATTACTAATTAAATGATTATGTTCTTGTGCTTCAAGTTCTTCAAAAACAAAAACAGTCTTTAATGCTCCCTGGAGCTACAGGACACAAATGTGCTCATTCAAAACTATCAAGTGTTTGGACTCTTCATGCTCACTCCTGTAATTATTGACCTTATTATTGACGTCCTCACCAAAAAACACAGTCCAGCTCGTTATGGCACAGCTGAACCCTGAGCACAGCGCTATGAATGATGCATAAATGACATGGGTTTGCCTCTGTTACTTCTTTGTATGTTAGAAGCCCCAGTGATGGATACTGCGTTACTGTTTAGTCTCCGATCGGTGCGCTATTTGAAGTCGTGCAGTGATGTGAAGTAAGGACTTCCCACAGGTGTGTTAAACCTAAAGTAACGAGCCCGTTTTACGACGTACAGATATTCGTGTAAAACTGTATGGAGTGAAACAGTTGTCAGAAAAAACTACTCAAGTAAAGTACAGATTAAAAACAAAGTTCTACTCTGCACTTGCACTTATTTCCCAGCTCTGGTTGTTTGTGGTTGGACGCTGTGGAGCTCCCACTGTAGGTCACAATGATAACACTGGATCTCAAGGTTAGTGTGGAGGTAAGGCGTCTACTTCTGTCTAACGTGCATGACACTGAATGAACCAATGAACAAAAATAAAACTCTGACTGACTCTTATTTCCATCTCACAGCACACACACACACACACGCACACACACATTTACCTGTAACACCTGGTGAGTTTGCCGTCCACACTCCGGCATGTTCCTGTTCAGGCGGTCCATATCCACTGAGCTGTCCACGGCTCCCTGCGACACATGAAGATCCTGAAAGAGGAAATGAGAACATGAGTAACAAACGTCGTCACGGCTGAGCTCATTTCTCAAACGTTAAAAAAAGGGAAAAACATTTCTGTTTTTGGAGTCCATGTCTAAGTAAAAGCTAAAAGCTTAAAAAGGTCCCAGACTCACACTTTGTTTCCACTACAGTTCATGAAAGTCTGAGCGCGCGTGTCGGGAATCCCCATCCCAACTCTGCCCTCACACTAATGCCTCTATAGGTGTGATTCATACTGTCAGCACACACACACACACACACACACACACACACACACACACACACACACACACACGCACACACACACACACACACACACACACACACACACACACACACAACAGATGGTAACAGATGGTTTAACACACACATTTAAACCTCTTGACACATTGACTGGAAATCTCCTCAAACACACACTCATCACATTTTATTCACGTCATTTTTGGGGTATTTCCATCAAGTCAGCACAGGATGGATGTGTATAAATAACGCTCCATGTCTATATTAGTGTATGTGTTAGACACTGCAGTCATTATGTGAGAAGCACAGAAAACCACACAGGAAAGGTTAGAAAACACATAATTATCCCAGAGTCTACAGAGCCAACCAGAGTCGTATGCAAGCCTAAAATGTTGTGCGTGATACGCTCTGCCTTCAGGATAACAAAGCACTGCTGCATTATCAGCGTGTTTGCTCTCCTGACAGACTGCGCAGCCTCGAGCGAGCCATAAAAACAGTAAATCACAAAACAGGCAGAAAATAAAAATAGCAAAGAGCTCTCAGCAAAGAGCTTTTGTGTAAAAAAACCAAACTCCTTTTTGAGCCTGAAGAAACACTTTGTTCCTCTTTTCTTGTTCGGTGAGAGGAACCAAGCAGCGTTTAAGTGTTCACCTGTCAGTGGTTGGCTCCAAATATAACCACTACCTTTCTCCAGTTGTCCAGCAAATGCATCGCCTGCATGGCACCACGCTGCTCCAGACTGACCGACCCAGCAAACCCAGCAGGGACTCGACTGTGAGCGGGACACCTGTGGCACTGCTCGTGACTTTAGCTTCTTCAGACTGTCTTTTTGTCCTGATCGTGGTCTTTTGTTTAAAGCTTCCCTTCACATAAACTCCCATTCAGAAGGTCAGACCTGTTGCTGCTTGCTCCACTAAGCGAAGACCTACATTCCTGACTGGCAGCACCAAAGTTGAAGATAGCAGGTAGATGAGTGTGTGTGTGTGTGTGTGTGTGTGTGTGTGTGTGTGTGTGTGTGTGTGTGTGTGTGTGTGTGTGTGTGTGTGTGTGTGTGTGTAAGCAATGATCAAAAGAACGGAAGAAAAAAGCAGAGAGTGAAGAATAATGTTTTGAAGTTGTTGAATCATAAAAAGTGGGGATGACTGTAATTATGCAAATATACCGTAATCCCCGACTGAAGAAGCACGAATAGAACAAACAGAGCGTGAAGAGCAGAGTACGGACACGCAGTCTTCAGTCCCACTTGAAGACACAAACGATGGCTTCTACATCACAGAAGTATAGGTGCATTATTCTGTGCAAACGCATAAGCTGCTAATGAGACTACGTCCAACCACGTCCACAGCACTGGCGTCAGGGCCTGCTGAAGAAGAGCTGCAGCCAGCAGTTTCTGAGCTAAAGCTGTGAGGAAGAATCCCAAACGTGCTGCTGGTTATGTGGAGGACGGAGTGCTGCCAACTCACTGTGCAGGTAAAGTGAATGCAGCCAGTGATAACTGTGCAGAACACACCGCTGAGCAGCATGCATGAGCTAAAGGTTTTTCTGTTTGGTATAAGTATCAGAATGACTTCATTCTCTGTAATGTAACATGTTACTTTCTCATTAGTTACCCTGTAATGTAACATGTTACTTTCTCATTAGTTACCCTGTAATGTAACATGTTACTTTCTCATTAGTTACACTGTAATGTAACATGTTACTTTCTCATTAGTTACCCTGTAATGTAACATGTTACTTTCTCATTAGTTACCCAGTAATGTAACATGTTACTTTCTCATTAGTTACCCTGTAATGTAACATGTTACTTTCTCATTAGTTACCCTGTAATGTAACATGTTACTTTCTCATTAGTTACCCTGTAATGTTACATATTACTTTCTCATTAGTTACCCTGTAATGTAACATGTTACTTTCTCATTAGTTACACTGTAATGTTACATATTACTATCTCATTAGTTACCCAGTAATGTTACATATTGATTTCTCATTAGTTACACTGTAATGTAACATATTTTCTCATTAGTTACCCTGTAATGTAACATGTTACTTTCTCATTAGTTACCCTGTAATGTTACATATTACTTTTTCAGTAGTTACCCTGTAATGTAACTAGTAACTGATTACTATAGTGAACAGCTGGTTAGAGTTCAGGGAACATAATGTTTGTTTCATCCTTCCTCTGCACAGGTGCAAACCATCTCAGGTGCTGATACATTCCTGTTTCTAATCCTGTCCATTCTGGTCACCATCTCCAAACCACACCTCAGAGCAGGTCATGTTACCATGTCAACCTTAACTTTCTTTGTGTCAGAACTGGACACTCGTCTCCACCCTGCCTGAACTTTCTTCTTCACCTTTCTCATTTAAAGCCATCCACCTTCACCACCTCTCACCCTTGTACCTTAGCTGTTACAGATGTCTCTCTCTCATTCATACACATGTAACCTGTCATGTTTTTGAAAAAGAAAGTTAAGTACAAAGCTGTGTTAACCTGTCCATCCGGCCCCACCTCCTCTCCTTGCCATCACATGACTAACTCATTTATATGTTCAATTTCCGTTTCTGTTTTTCCTATTTCCGTTTCTGTTTTTCCTATTTCCATTTTCTTTTTTCCTATTTCCATTTCCGTTTTTCCTATTTCCATTTTCTTTTTTCCCCATTTCCGTTTTTCCTATTTCCGTTTTTCCCATTTTTGTTTCTCCTATTTCCGTTTTTCCTATTTCCATTTTCTTTTTTCCTCATTTCCGTTTTTCCTATTTCCGTTTTTCCTATTTCCGTTTCCGTTTTCCTATTTCCATTTTCTTTTTTCTCCATTTCCGTTTTTCCTATTTCCGTTTCCGTTTTTCCCCTTTTTGTTTTTCCTATTTCCGTTTTTCCTATTTCCGTTTCTGTTTTTCCTATTCCCATTTTTGTTTCTCCTATTTCCGTTTTTCCTATTTCCATTTTCTTTTTTCCTCATTTCCGTTTTTCCTATTTCCGTTTCCGTTTTTCCTATTTCCGTTTTTCCTATTTCCGTTTTCATTTTTCCTGTTTCCGTTTTCATTTTTCCTGTTTCCGTTTTCATTTTTCCTGTTTCCGTTTTCATTTTTCCCTATTTACGTTTTTTGTTTTTCCCCGTTTCTCCTATTTCCATTTTTCCCTATTTCTGTTTTTGTTTCTCCTATTTCCGTTTTTCCTATTACCATTGTGTTTTTCCTATTTCCGTTTTTCCTATTTCCATTTCCGTTTTTCCTATTTCTGTTTTCCGTTTTTCCTATTACCGTTTTCCGTTTTCCCTATTTCCGTTTTTCCTATTTCCGTTTTCTGTTTTTCCTATTTCCGTTTTTGTTTTTCCTATTTCCTTTTCCGTTTCTGTTTTTCCTATTTCCTTTTCCGTTTCCGTTTTTCCTATTTCCATTTCCGTTTTTCCTATTTCCATTTCCGTTTTTCCTATTTCCATTTCCGTTTCCGTTTTTCCTATTTCCATTTTCGTTTCCGTTTTTCCTATTTCCTTTTTCATTTTTCCTATTTCCATTTTCGTTTTTCCTATTTCCGTTTTCTTTTTTCCTATTTCCGTTTTCATTTTTCCCTATTTCTGTTTTCATTTTTACCCTTTTTCCATTTTTGTTTTTCCCATTTCTTTCTCCTATTTCCGTTTTTCCTATTCCCATTGTGTTTTGTGTGAACAAGCTGTTGCCACTAAGAACATCCAGTTCACAGTAGTGATTTAACAGGGACGCTCTGATAAAGACCCCACACAGACCATCACAACGACCGACAGATGAAACCTCATCAGCGATGAAGAGTGAACACTGATCGTCTCATTAAGTTAATATTCTACTGAGTGCTGGTATAGATGTGGATGTTAATCTGACAAGTACACAATAACACAGTCATGCTGTTATTGAGCTCAGCCAATCACAACACTGCGAGTCTTCAAATAAAATACCACAGAAAATGTGGAAAAGTACAACAACGTATCGTCATTTACTTAGATTCTGACAAGATTTCCTGTTTCGTTGTTACATTTTCTGCTCTCCATTTAAATGCCACTGTGGAGCATGGTGTTAGCTCCCTCCACTTCAAAGGCCATTTCTCTCAAACCGTGAGATGAGGGGGGGACACAACAGCGGCTTTTCTTTCTCTCGAACTCTGAGTGGAAACACAAAGAACTCTCCATCTTTCGATCCCTCACTCTTCCTCTCATGCCAGGACAGAAAGGCTGACATTGTTTTCTGATGAGCAGATATAGCTCTCACACATGAGGGAATCTGGTTTTTGATGAGGTTGTAAAAAGTGGGGGAGGGAAGCTCCCCAAATAGCTGGAATACAAAAGTGTCAAAGCATTCACAGCATGCCAAGTAGATGGAGGGTAAAAGTATGAAATAGGTAGACGACATGCCGATACATAATAGATGAGAAAAAAAGAAGGTAAAATACAGCAACGCTGGAGACGAGCTATTTTCACACTGCAGAGTTTGGCTGTGAAAGAGT
This sequence comes from Diplotaxodon limnothrissa, assembly GCF_057381915.1. Taxonomy (NCBI): domain Eukaryota; kingdom Metazoa; phylum Chordata; class Actinopteri; order Cichliformes; family Cichlidae; genus Diplotaxodon; species Diplotaxodon limnothrissa. Next base: position 643,536 of record NC_140609.1, on the reverse strand, counting down.
TCGTCCTCTCGGGGGTGCAACTAACAATCTAGCTGAGAATGGTGGCGCTAAAAATATGGCCAGGTTTACCAGTATCACTCAGTACAGTGTGGCTAGTAGCTAACTCAACAACAGTCTGGGCTCCTCTCCAACAAACGGATGATTTAAACAGTCTGGGCCTTCTCTGAGAATGCAGAGATAATCAGGAATGTGAAGACTGACAAAAGTGAGGGGGGCTTTATGCTCATCAAAGGACAGCGTCCATCCAGCACTCTGTTAGCCTAACATCACGTAGCAGATATTACTCTATGAACAGACCCGCGCTCATTTCATCCAATAAAAACAATTTCCCTGTGGTTATGAGCCATAGATCAGACGTCTCTGACAGGTTTTTCGCTCTCTGCTTCTGTGTTACAACACTTGATCTCTCCACTTAAAAGAAATATGATACATTTCATTAATTGTGCTGTTTCAGTTTATTGAGTTGACGAGCTCTTGAAAGACATTAGTATTTATTATGTCCATTAAACACAAAATTGCAACAAAATGGGAAATGATACAAAAAATTGTTGCTTTCTGTCAGTAGTTGTTTTTGTTGGTTTCACATTAGCATTAGCTATTTTAATGCTAAAGCTAATAAAGGTTAGTCAAAGCAACAACAACAAGCTGAAGGCTAAAAGTGAGAGAACGATGCAAACATGTTTTTATTCTTTCATCTCTGTCATGCTGTGCACTATGGGGCGCCGTTTATAAAGTGAAACATGCTGAAATTAACAGCAACATTTTTCCACATTTAGCTCAAAACCTTACAAAAACATATTTTTTCGAGTAATTTTTTACAACATTTAGTAAAATATTTGCAACTTTTCATCAAATGTTAAATGTTAAATCTAAATGTTAAATATTAAATCTAAATATTATATTTAAATCTAAATGTTAAAAGTTAAAATGTTACGAGACGGTTGGCAACTCTACTAACTAACCTTATGAACAAAATAAAGTTCAACATCAGTAACATAGCACCACCCAGCTGTATAGAAACCCCGTCATGCTAGCTAGCACGCAGTACGAAAAAGTCAGCATAACAAAAATAAACTCCACCTAAACTTGATTTATATCTGACACAGACTGCAGGTCATAACTTCTTACCTGAAGTTCACCTGACACTCGCACCGGCGGCCGCCTCGGGTCTCTCCTCCTGCCTCCCCTCCTGCCTCCCCTGAATACTTGATACTTGAATACCTGTTACTGAATCTGTGGAAGCTCCGCGATGCCACCACACGAAGTAACGAGTAACGAGCCTATCTAAATCCCAGTAACGAGTAACGCGTTCATGATTTTGGCATAATAACTAGTTACCGTGCTCGTTACCACAATAATAACGTAGTTACTGTAACGAGTTACTTAATAACGCGTTAGTCCCAACACTGGTGAGGACACCTCGAGCCCTCTGTTTGGGTACTGGACGTTACAATGTTGTTTCTTTAACAATGTGATTACCTGCTGTTTGTAGCAGGCAGCAGCAGTTAGGAGTAAAGTCCCCTAACCCGTCTGTAGGACCTTTCTACAGGTGTTTAAGCTACATCTGTACTTCAAGGGTAACTTTATTAAAACTAATGTGAAGGAATGCCAAGCAGTTGATATGGAGGTAGCGAGCTAGCAAATGATATAAATTGTTCTCACCACTCAGTCTTCTGACCACAGCAGGACTAAGCTAATCAGTTCTGCCACATCAGTGTAGGACCTGATTTCAATAAACACATTCATTAGGGGAAAAAAACAAACTGCAATGGAAACGGACAGGATGTCTGACTCAAGAGGAAACTGAATATAAAATGAACACTTCTGTCTGATGTCATGCTAAGAGTGGGAGGAAGCTGTTTTTAAAGTAGTTGTTGATACGTTCTTGTCGAATGGTGCGTTACACATGCTAAAGTCAGAATAACGCTCTCTCACTGACTTAAAGACCCTGTTTTCAGATTTAAACCCAGAGGGTGCAGAGACTGACACCTGCCTTTGATTCTAACTACACTGACAGCTCGTGCTACACACAGCAGGTTGGATCATGTGTTTGAATGTGTTGGCTTGAGAATAGATGCAGTCTGTAGCCACAGGCAAGACACTGTGCTGAAGGGAAGTTTATGATCACGTGTTGAAATGCTGGAAACAGCAACAGCACATAAATGAATGGAGGGGAAGGAGTGCAGGTGTGCCACAAACATCCTTACAAACACACCTGGTCGCTTTGATGACAAAGTATCCAACACCACAGTAAAGACAGCAATAATCCCATCCAGTCCTTACTCCTTAAGCAGCTGTGCTCTGTAAACCAAACTCTTTTCATAATCTGAGATCAAAACTCGCTTTTTGTTCTCTGACCTACAAAAGACTTCTCCAACATCTTTATGCATGCTGCACACAGCTACATACCACTGCTGCCTCCGCTCAGAGGTAATGTCAGGTACTTTTGATTGTGAACTTTACCAACACATAATAATAATACTCAGTTATTTACTCAGCATGTTGTTGTGTCACCAGTCCTACAGCCTTGACAAACAGCTCATTTTTGCACTAAACACTGATAAACAATTAAATTATTTACCTCCTGCTAATGTTCAACTAACAGGTTCCAGTGTGGGCTGGACTGGACCTACAAGATTAACACATAACACACTTATGATATACTGTAATACTGGCTCATTTATATAGTGCTAGATCACAGCAATAGTCACCTTTGACCTCTATGCCAATTACAAAGAGGAACATATAATACTGTTTCATTCGTTTACGTCTGCCCTCTCAGTGACAAGCAGCCTGCTGTAAAACAGACGAAATAAGGAGCTTGGAAAGAAAAGCATCTGGACTTCTTTACGTTTGTTGAAGACGTTTCATCGAGATGCTTCTTCAGTTCAGTGGTGGAGAGTCCCAGATTTAAGCCCTATGGGAGTGTCCCCCCAGGAGGGTCATGCACCCCCTGTTGGTCCTCTGTCTAATCACAGGAGCCAAGGTGTGAAAACAGGTGTGGGTCACAATCAGCCAAGGTTTCAGGTGAAACCTAGCCCCGCCCTATCATGTGACTTACTGAGGTCAGACAGCTCAGGAAGTGAGTGGGCGTTTGAGCCCATAATGAATATTCCACTTGTATAAAAAGCTGACACTGTTATGTGCTGAGGGTGGTGACCAGTGTAAATCCTGTGTGAACATAACAGCACACATGATTCTGGTTTCCCAGAGCTGTGGGCTCCAACAGCCAGAGGACGGAGCCCATCGGGGGCCTGATGGACTCCGTATGAGATGAACGAATGAGGGCAGATGAGGAGCAACGTGAGGAAGAGATAGCAGGATGTCATTTCTCTCAAGCCTCTATCTTGTTCAGCCAGCTGCCACAGCGCAGCTCTGCTTCTGTCTTCTGGGCTCTGATAATGGAGTCAGCTGGCTAATCCTCCCCCTGCAGGGATATCCTTCCATGTCTTCTCTGTCTCTCCACCTTCCTTCACTAGACGCTCTCTTAATCATCTTTCCTTCTTAGAATGCTCTCAGGTTGCCCCTGGCTGCATGTTCTCTCACCTTTTCCTGCGTGGTTTATGCTAACTTTATATGTCATATATCTGAGAAATAATATGAAACAATACCCAGTGCAGTGGTTCTGCATGGTCTCATAAAACCTGCAAAAAGTCATGTTGCAAAATGTAGAGTTGGTTTTAGCAGTCGCATGAAATCGTCCGTCCTCAGGAAACCGGCGCTCCAAGATCACTCATGCCACTTCAAGCTGTTTACATGCTGTGGTGTTTGCTCTGCTGGATGGAGCCCAAGCCAAATGACACATTTTGTTTTTGGAGAGAAACGAAGGGCGGATCCAACGGCAGCATAAATGCTGTATAACAATCTGCAAATCAAGAGGAAAACTCCCTAAAAGGTTGACGCCGGCTCCACCGGACCCTCTTACATAACTGACCTGACCACTGACCATTAGCATCACAACAACAACGACAGTCTGCCTTTGTGGACACGTTATGTAACCAGATGTAACGTGACGTCATCTACAAAAACGTAATGAAGAGTCCACTTGAACTCTAGCTGCTCTGTTTGACTGAACAATTGTCCATTTATGCTAACAGGTCAAGCAGCTTTGCTAACTGCTGATAAAAGTGCTAATAAAGACAGAAGAGCACAAAGCAGGTCAGCACAACAGAGCAGACGTCCTGCCTAACATGTTTTTAACATGATGTGTCTGTACACTGGCACATGTTATGAAGAGGTCTGTAGACATAATAGGTTTTATTTCATAAAACAGACCAGCCTGCACAGGCACCACAGCTCCCACTTTGGTGCTGGCATTCAAACCCAGACCTAAACATAGCATTTACAAGTTTTACAAGGCGATCCTGAATAGCTCTGGTTAGAGGCGTCCTTACTTGTGGTGTTTCAGGGCTCGAAGAAACGACCGCTACAAAAGAGCTTCAAAGCGCTCTGACGGCTTCTGGAGCCACCAAACAACACAAAGGCTGAAACACCAGCTCAGTTTACACTCCTTAAAAATACGACACTTTTGGTGATGCAGACAATAAAAGTAATGAACTTTGGTGGTTTATTCAAACAGACTAACAAAAAGAGCTGCTCTGCATTAAAATGATCTCCGCGACTGTCCAAGCTTTACTTCTGAACAAGTAAAGCAGTGTTTGTGATGAAGGGCATGACGAAGGAGTTTAAAGACATCAGCAGCAGGAAGCGTGTGGAAGATAGAGGAAGACAAAAATACACAGAGACGCTTGGTTCTGCTGTCTGAGTGTCACTATATGTAGACTTCCTGTACAGCGAGACAAGCCAAGGTCCACTTCCTGTTGGTGGCACAGGCCAAGGTCGGGGTTAGCCTCTGCTGTGGGACCAGTCTGACCTCAAATATGAAAGTTTGTTATAATTTGGTTGGAGCTGTTTGGAAGAGCCGCTGCAGGGGTAACAGGGATCAAACTGCCTCCACGTGGTAACGATGCTTTTGTTTTTCCTCTTATGCTCACACTGGAATTACGGCCTTCTGCTGCACACGTCTGAAAACCAAAGTACAGATTACACCCGTGTGGGTGCAGAGTTTCTGAGCCTGAAGGTTGTTTACTTGTTTCTGGATTCTTGGTTCATTCACACAAATGAAAATTCACAAAGTGTTGTTCTGTTTTTCCTTGTTTTCATTTCTTTATTATTCTCTTATCTTTGGATGCTTTTTATTGGCAGCAGTTTGAGTTCTCTCTCGTCTTCCTGTTGGTGTTTGCTTAGTTTTCTTCTGAGTGTTAGTTTTACTGTCTCTGTCATCGTCTGATTGTCCTTTGGCATTTTAACTCCTTTCACTTGTGCCTCCCTCCCCTCCGATTGTGTATAAACAGTCCTGTCCTGGTTCTGCTCCTCCAGGAGCTGCCTTTCTTACCCTGGGATCAGCTGTTTTTATCCCTTTCTGTTTGTGGGGTTTTTCCTTGTTGGACTTTTTCTTGGGTTTTTAATCGGCTGTTAAAGCTAGCCTTCTTTTGTAATGTCTTGCATACTTCTCCTACTATCTGAGAGCTAGATTATTATATGGTGGCCATGCAGCAGCAGCAGGCTGCGCCCACGGCTCTGCCCTCCTGTACTGGCCCAGTGACAACAAGTAGCTGGTGGTTTTTACGTAGTGGTGAAAAAGCCTCATGCAAAGGCACTTAGGAGAGCATTCAGTGATGGGCCAGAGCACGGCTGACAGAAGAGTGAATATCAGTCTTACATTCATCCGCGCTCCAAATACATTTTAATGTTACTCAACCAATATTTTGACGTCGAGAATCTGCTGCTGGCAGTTTCTGTAGGCTTCTAGTCGTGGCTGAGAAACGGCTCCAACATGAAAGTTGAACCGAGGCCTTCAAGGTACTTCTTAAAGTAGTGGACCAACTGTTTCCTACAGAGCAGAGATTTCAGCACAGTGTTGGCCACAGTCGATGTGTGGGTAATGTTAGCTCATTTATAATCAGCACAGCCTCAGGTAGAATTATATTCAGCTGTTTCTCTAGAGTTAGATGACATAATGTGTGACTGCAAAGTGAATAACACTTGCTTCGTTTATGAGCACAGTTTCTGCCCGACCTGTGGCAGATACGTCTTCTGTCGTTATTTTTCACTTTGGTCGATAACGTAACCACAGAAATCTCATCTTTGAGTCACTGTTGGCTAAGCTCTGCCCCAAGTGTCATAAATATATTTAAACTGATGACTGTTTATTATATCTGAAAATAATTTAGAAAATAAATTGTCTCACAGGTTGTTCCAGTGCCCCCAAGAGGCCACAGCAAATGCACTTCAGTTTGTGGAAACAGAGTCGTTGCTTTTTCAGTGTTTTTATTGTAAACATGAGGCTCAGTTATCCTAAGCAAAACTTAATCTGCTTAGACAAGCTCCTCGGTGTCCTTTCACTGGTACAGCAGCAGATTTGTTTGTTTTTTAAAATAAGATTTGGTTTGGAAACCAAATGTGTGAGAAACTGGCTTCACAGCCCAGTGTTGTTCAAATCAATGAATCGAAAACAACAACGCTCCAGGGCTGATTTTTTTTTTGCAGAATAAAGATCATTCATATTTATCGCTTGGCCAATGGCACGTCCCATTTTTGGTCTAAATGATATTGTTCCACAGATAAAACCAAGCCAAGCGCCACACATATTAAAATGTAAATCTCTGCACACTGAGATCCTGCTGTAGCCCTTGTAGTCTGATAGCGTGCGTAAACACAGATTTATTATTCTGGCATGAAACGCTGCTTGCTGGAGGGACGCCATCATCAGCAGGCAGCTAAACACACCAGCTGTCGTGTGTTACCACAGAGCGGTAAGAACACACGCAGACACACACACAAGTGGTAGAAGATGAGGGCAAAGTGAAAGAGTCTGACGTAGTGCGGCGGCTCTAAATGCTCCGTCATTCCCAAAGAAAACAAACCAATAAAGGTGACGCTATGGCTGCTGCCCCGGTGGGACAAGTGGGACAAGCAAAAAATGAACGCGTGTTCATGCTATAGCTAGCTGCGGCTAGGCTAACAGAAAAACGATGGAGATGTGGAATCAGGGTTAAGTTGTTCTCAGCCTAAAACCAAACTTCAGTCACAGGAATATGAAGGATCCACAACATGAGGCTGCTCACGTGTTTCTGAGCAGCTCGATGTCCACAGTGAAGCTGAAGAGCCCGAGACTGACAACCGCAAAGGGTTTTGGGGATCGTGTCCATTAAAAAAAGCACGAGACACCTGGATGCACAAACAGGGTCTTTATGTCATCGTGCATCTACCAGCGTGCCCTTTGGCACGAACACCATTGTACCAGCTGACGGTGTTGCACAGCCTGATGCTCAGGTGACTGCAGATGATTGCTGGTTACACCGAACAAACAGCAGACATGAAAAACTGTGTTTGTCATCAAAGTGTGAAACTGCATCTCAGCAGCTGTGAGGATCAGAGGGCTGTCATTATCACGTGCACATCTCCAGTGACAGCAGCGATGATACCTCAGGGCATCCGTGTTGTCATTATCCAAACCACTGATCCAGCGCTGCTAAAAGGCAGCTCTGACTAAGGTGCAGAGCTGGACCCACAGCACAGATGACTCAGTGTCTCTGGCTGCTGCTTTACTCCAACGTACGAGTGGAAGCAACTGCAAAACAACACATTTTTTACTTCTTTGAAAAGCGCCCTTGTGTTTGCTGCAGTAAGTTGTTGATTCATTGCCATTGTCCCACCGAGTTTGTCGGCTCATATTTTCCACTTGCTTGCGAGTTGTACAGGAATACTGCACCGGATGCTGGAAAGGTTCAGAGAGCTGAAAGTTTCAGTGAAACAACCGAAACGAGGAGAGAACGTCTTCCATTTAGGGCAACAAGGCTCAGGGATTGGCTGAAGGAGTACAAAAATAGCTCTTAATCTGTGGTCCTCACAGTCACAGCATTGGAATAACAAATTACTGAGGTGCCGTTTCTTTAGGTACACTCTTCTTTAGGTTTCCCACGGGCATGTTCCTGTAACTCCACAGCAAGAAAAAGCTTCCATTTTCAGCATTTAAGACAATGAGAAATTCTCAGCTTTGGAAGCTGTTTGAATTACCAGGAGAGAGTAGCCATGCATGCCTGCTTCACTCAACACAAACAGCTGGTGACTGACAGAGACGGGCTTTTCCACGAACTCCTGATTTCTACAGTTTAGCCCTACACGAACAGCCTGCGTCACACAGCCAGCGGTCATTAAATGACATTATATGACAGTGAAGGCCTCTGCTGAGTGTGGCTGGATCAACATGTGTGCAATGTGACAAGCTTACCTTCACTGTTTTCATCATTTCTTCTGCTTGCTTTAGTGACTTTTAGTCTGTTTCTTCCCACCAAATCAATGCACAGATTGAAACTGGTTGACTAACATAACCAGTTCAAATATCCTGCTGCACGCTCAATCATCCAGGTAAGCAAATCCCAAATGGTTGATTCTGTTCATCTGGATAGTTATAGTTACTGGTCCAAGACGTCACTCATCCAGGTGACGTCTTGGACCATTCTGACTTTTTGGACCATTGATCAATGATCAATGGTTGTTGATCAATGCCAATTTGCATCTTAATGATCATAAGCTGACCTCCCAGCCCATCGTTCCTTCAGTGGGCTGGTTTCAGTTATTGTGTAAATGTCCTGTTTATAAGACTGGAGAAACCTGCAGTCAGCTGGATGATGATGAAACGTTTGTCCGAACTGAAAACGTCAGAATCAACCTTTTGGAAATGTGATTTTAGCCACATTAGAGTCCTAATAATAATTAACAGAACAGGATGCTCCTCTCCTTCATATTAACACAGACTTCTGCTGCCCAGCAAAGGTTTTAATGCAGTAGTAGAGTATAGTTAAAACATCGTAAGATATTTCTTAGTTTTGATCATATTTATTCTAGTAAACATCTTTTACACTCAGATGCTCTGTGATCAGGATCCTTTTTAGCTCTGATACCTGAGTATCTCGAGTCAGGTATCAGAAAGTAAAATGGTAAATGGCCTGTATTTATATAGCGCTTTACTCGTCCCTAAGGACCCCAAAGCGCTTTACACATCCAGTCATCCACCCATTCACACACACATTCACACACTGGTGATGGCAGCTACATTGTAGCCACAGCCACCCTGGGGCGCACTGACAGAGGCGAGGCTGCCGGACACTGGCGCCACCGGGCCCTCTGACCACCACCAGTAGGCAACGGGTGAAGTGTCTTGCCCAAGGACACAACGACCGAGACTGTCCAAGCCGGGGCTCGAACCGGCAACCTTCCGATTACAAGACGAACTGCCAGCTCTTGAGCCACGATCGCCCCATCTGGAGCGCTCATGTCCAAGGTGGAGGAGAAGAGGGGCGCAGGGGGAAGATCAGCGTGGTATTCCTTTGCTCAGTGGCTCTGCTGACTCTTGGCTCAGTGTTTCCCAAAGACAGGCATTCCAGGCTTGTGGGGACAAAGAGGCCCTTTGAACCGCAGTAATCCTCAGGAAGAGGATCGAGAGCGCCGCCGCCTGCTGCAGCGCGCTGGACGACGCACACCGAGGGTCGCACACGCTCAGTGGAGCACAAAACACGGAGCAGAACCACGTATGTGTGGCTGTGAGACTTAAAGCTGTTTGTTTAAAGCACCACAAGTTTGTTGATTTTAGGCATCTTCCCATTGCTTGTTATTTCAGTGCTGCTGTATCGGAACGACCAACATGTTGGTGGAGTCACAGTCGGGCTGGGGCCAATGGATGGTTGGCATGGTTACACAGAAGTGTGTGTGAAAACAGCCCATCCATCAGCTTATCTGACTCAGGGTCACAGAAGGGCCGGAGCCTATCCCAGCTGCCATGGGGCGAGAGCCAGGTAACACTCTGGACAGGTAACCACTGACATGCTCACCATGTTCATTTTATTAATCATAGACCCCACTAGAGTCTGAATGAAGGATGAGGCAGGGTCAGTGGCAGTACTCCAGTACTTTATGCTAACAAGACCTACGTGGATCTGATGACTTACTTTGTATAGTAACACTGTACAAATAAAATGTGCATCAAGTAATCAAATACTAATGTAATCTAAATATTACTGCAGGTAATAATTTTACTTTTAAAGGCAGCTTACACAGTAATGCATCAGTAATCAAACGACTATGGTATTGCACTCCTGGCTCAGTTTTTCTGGAGCATCTAATAAACAGTCTACATGACACCGACATCACAGCCTCACAAACAAAAAGCCTTAATGTCTGAAGGCCGACCCAGAAGCACCACCATCTTTAGGAGCAGGTCCAGACATCTTCCCGTTCGTCACCAGACAAACGCCACACCATGTGTCCGTCCCGCTGCCAGTCACTTCAACACGCATACATTTGCAGTGTCACTCACCCTTCCCTCCCTCGCTTTTGTCTTCGATGCTGTCCTTCACATGCTCACTCAAAACAAAGCTTCAAATCCATCCGGGAGCCGCGTCTTGAAAAGTCCTCCACCAGGCTCACTGTGAGCGAAGAACATTGTTGGTGGTAAACTATGAAAGGAGGGAGTGACACTGAGGGGGTGGAGGCTGGGGTAGGGTGGGGAGGGAAAGGAAGGGCAGCGAGCAGGAGTGGGGGTCTGGAGGCGGTGTGGGATATCCCTTTGAGTCATGGAAACTGATCCAAAGAGCAGACGAGCTCACACACAGCCAAACAGCTCTGTGTCTGTATTGTTCAGTCCTGCAGCCCCGCTCACTGTGAGACGCTCTGGAAACACTGACTGGATGCCCCTCAGTCACTCAGTGGAAAACATGGATAATGTGCTAATGAATGCACACGTTCTCTGTGCACTTTCTTCCCTCCTCACATATTAGATTAAAACAAAGGACTTTCTGTCCTGCATGAAGCAATGAGACATTTCTTTAAACGTGTTCTTAAAGGAGTTTTGCTTCAGCCTCTCACGTCTAATCTCACCCGTAACATGAACAGAAAGCCTCCTTTCACACTGTGGCATGCAAACGCTGGCTGCTCTGCAGGTATGACAGCTAACACAACTGTTGATTGTACATTTTACACCTGTGTGCAGAGATTATCAACACATCTGAAACTCAGTCCAGTCCTAACTCATGCACTAGCATCAGCTAATGTCTAAAAGAGAAGAGCGACGGCTCGGACTCCACCTGCCTATAAAAAGCAGATATGGACATTTTTAAACCGCACGCGTACGTCCTGTTTATTCTCCTCACTGCTTTCACATTAAAGTTTCATGTTGAGATCTCAGACACACCCTTCAGCATCAGAGAGCCTCACATAGGCAGGTGAAAGAGAGGAGCGCCACGAGCTCATCTGTGTCAGACAGTGGCCAAAAATCCTTTGTTGCCATGGTAACCCCTGTGGGAAAACTGCACGCGTGGGTTACAGCTGCAGCATGTTTCTCCCAGCTGGTCAGGAGAAATAATTATATTAGAAACCAACAAAATCTGTTCACGTCTGAGCGTGCGAGCATCAGAGCGAGAGGTAAGAGAAGAGAGAGGAAGCTGAAGTGAGGCGAGCGGGCTGAGAGTGATCATTCTTTGTTTTGGGATGAGCCGCTGGCCTGCAGGCACGCCGCACACAAAAGACAAAAGACAATGAAGGGAGGAGAGAAAGAAAGGGAAATTTGCAGAGGTCGTATCGCAGGCTGCGTGCACAAACAGCAGATCACCGAGCTGTGGGCGTAACCTCTGCCGACTGCTCTGTCGGACAGTCCATCATGTTAAACTGAAAGGCCGGTGCAGGTTCCACTGTGGTGGGTCAAAACGCTGACCTTTACGGGGTCATTCGATTCGACTACAACCTGGATCTTACCCGGGCGTCGTAGGTGTGTATGTGTGTAACTGGACCCTACCTCCTCCGTCATGGCTGCGACTAATCTGAATGAAACTTGGTTACACATACAAACACTATTAAGACACCTATGTTTTTCAGAAGCATTTGTTGTAAATGGCAGTTCTGTTGACTCTCGAAAACATCGTTCCCCTGCGTTTCTTCCACATGTCACATTCAACATACATCAACCACACGTAGCTTAATGGTCACACATGGTGGAACTTTACTCAACTCGCCACTAACTCTGGAATAAAGACGCAGCTTCCTCCACACTACTTCCTGTCAGTGCCGATAGCATCACACTGTACGATTACCTGTTACGATGGGCGGTTTGATCAAAGGTACTTTAACTGATCTGAAGATGACAGTCCTGGTTTACAGAAGTAAACACAGAGCCTGCCTCAGGAGGTTGATGTTGGTGGCACAGGTGTGTCACGCAGGAAGTCGTGGTTCGAGTCACGCTGGGACTGCTGCTTTAGCCTGCTCAGCCCGTGAGCTCAGCACCCTGGAACTTTCTGTTTTCAGCTTAATTTCACATTTTTCTCTTTCTGATTTGTTTTGTTGTTATTTGCTTTTTTACAGCTGTTGTAACTCACTGTGTTTTAGGGCTAAAGACTACTCGGAGAGGCGCCTGCGTTCCCCTAAACGTTATTTTTAGGCCTTCAGTTTAATCTGAGCAGATGCATCTCAGTCAGTTTATACTGTCCCAGGGGGTTTAAACCATGCTGTGGATGCGCCATTACCACAAACCCCTCCAGAAACCTGTGATGTAAACTGCTCGTCATATCTACTGCCATTGGCCGGTTCAGTGTGGTTGACTCCTCTGATGTACTTTTTAAATCCCTCGGTGAGAGAGTAACAGTTATAGTTACTGTTACTCAGTAACAGTTATTGTTACTCAGTAACTGTTACTGAGTAACAATAACAGTTACTGAGTAACAATAACTGTTACTGAGTAACAGTTATTGTTACTCAGTAACAGTTACTGAGTAACAGTAACAGTTACTGAGTAACAATAACTGTTACTGTTACTCAGTAACAGTTACTGAGTAACAATAACTGTTACTCAGTAACAATAACTGTTACTGAGTAACAGTTATTGTTACTCAGTAACAGTTACTGAGTAACAGTAACAGTTACTGAGTAACAATAACTGTTACTGTTACTCAGTAACAGTTACTGAGTAACAGTAACAGTTATTGTTACTCAGTAACTGTTACTGTTACTGAGTAACAGTTATTGTTACTCAGTAACAGTTACTGAGTAACAATAACTGTTACTGAGTAACAATAACTGTTACTCAGTAACAGTTATTGTTACTGAGTAACAGTTATTGTTACTCAGTAACTGTTACTGAGTAACAATAACTGTTACTGAGTAACAGTTATTGTTACTCAGTAACTGTTACTCAGTAACAATAACTGTTACTCAGTAACTGTTACTGAGTAACAATAACTGTTACTGTTACTCAGTAACAGTTATTGTTACTCAGTAACTGTTACTGAGTAACAATAACTGTTACTCAGTAACAGTTATTGTTACTAACAGTTATTGCCTCACAAATGTCAGCAAATTCCTGAAATCAGAAACAAAAGCGTGAGCTTTGTATTGTTTCTGTGATTGTGCAGCGTGTCTGAAACACCTGGACACGATCGCCAGGTAATCGACACACACAGATGATGCTAACTGCTAACACAGGCTCTATAAATCGGACTGAGGTCGATTACACTCAAGAAGCTTCCCACTGAGGAGCGCTCTGATGCTAACGGCCTGAATGTAACGGATGCTCTCATCACTGCTCCAAATCTGTAACCCACAACAGGCAGCATTCATTAATCTACTCACACGGGGTCTTGCACTGAGTTGCCACGAGACAGTATAATTTGTATGAATTATAAGGCTGTTACCGTCCTCTGCTGGTGAATGCCCAGCACAGTCGTCTCCTTCCACAAAACAAAGAAAATAAATCCAACACAGATCACGTTTGAGGTCAGGAGTATCGCTGTCAGCAAGAGTAGAGCTCCAGGAGCGTGTTCAGGTCCAACACGGCTGAAATCGGTATGAGAATGGGACTGGGTGGATGTTTGGGGGTGGATAGAGTGCCTCTGTCCTGGCCTGATTATGCTCTCCACAGAATGAGCTCACATAACAAAGGATTTATTATCACTAGCTGGAGAGTTGCTGCAGTGTGGGAACCCCGCGCTGCCGTTTCCTCTGCCAGGCACCCAGAAAGCTGCGTTCCAGCTCTGATGGGTTTGACAACAGCACAGCCTGTATGCGTCTCTCTCTCCCCTTTGGTCCATAAAGCAGCCAATGTTTCAGAGACAGCTGCCTCTCACAGGCCCAGGCTCCTGCAGGTACAACTGCAACTTTGTGCTAAGACACTAACTGGCTGGACACAGTATTGACTCGACACTGTGTGTTTCACTCTGTGAAAAGACGCCTGATGTTCAGTTTAGTTACATTTCCTGAGCTCAGTCCAGGATGTCTAGCCTGTGGTAGGATCAGTAGCCTATTCTGGCTAATGTTAGCTAGCTTTGGCACTAAAGTATAAGTATAGAGTCCACTTTTTTCAGTAAACATGTCGCCTGGTTGGCTATGTGAGCAGGTGATTGCTGTGAAACTAAATCCTGAGAGTCACAGGATGAAAGGATCAAATGTATCTGTGGCTGTTTGAAGCTGCAAATATATATGCATGGGATCAAACACAGAAAGCTGCATTTGCATCCGGTTAAAGTTGCATATGTGCTATTTTTTTGTTTTAATCTACACATCTGATCAGCCAGAATTGGGTCCTTTAGCTATTACATTAGCAAGTAGTAATCCAACAGTTACTCTCATGAATTAGCCTTGAGACGCTGAGCTTCACTGTGTCTGTGAAAGAAACCAAGAGAGGAACTGTGCTTCTGCAGGAGGAGGTCAGGAGTGTCAGAGAAGGATGTGAGGCTGCTGCAGGACATGGCTGAGGGCAGTGACACAGTGAAGTCGTGCAGTAGGAATAACAGATGGCTCTGAACTCCTTATTTGCAGTGATGATGGACAGGTCAGCAGATGGGGTCATGCATGAGTCCCTGCGATCTGTGGTGAGAGTGGGGAGCAGGTGGAGGCAGACCATATGATCACGACAGGCACCAACTTTGACAGAGGGGAATTCAACTCATTTCATTAAAGATAAATCAATAAAATAAAAATGTGCTCGAGTTACAAAAGTGCAAAAATGTGTGTGTCAGATTTCAGAGGCAAAGCTGGAGACAAACAGGACTTTTCTCCAGGTCCAGATGTGCGTCGTTGAACTGGCCACACACCAGCACGGCTGACTGTTTGCTCCAGCAGATCCAGGCTTTAAAACGATAATATATATATACACACATCTCTTCTGCTCACTCGCAGCAACAACGTGAGCCTTCTGTGTCTTTGTCAGTGCTACCGTCTCCAAACCGAACAGCAGGTCTCACTGCCATCTGCTGCCCTGAACTTCACCTCCACGCTCTCTCTTCCTCACCTGTCTTGTGCACTCTCCGTTACTGTGGATGGTTGACCCCAGGTATTTCATCTCATCCATCTTCACTATCTACTCCATGTGCGTTCACCTTTCTGTCTCGCTTCTGTTGACTGTCATTCTTCCAGAGCATGCCTCCACTTCCCCAGTCTCGTCCACCTGCTCCCTACCACAGAGTGTTAGTGGCCTGAGAAAAATAAAAACCAGCAGTCAGTGCACGGTGCTGATGAGAAGATGCTCCGTCTGGTCACATACTCTGTGTCACTACAAGGCACCCTTTCACATGCACACAGTCATTTGATGGAGCAGAGCAGCTCTGAACGCAGCACATTCACATCTGGATTAGTGTAAGTGCAACATGTCAGCCAGCGCTGCTTGTTTGGCTCAGGCTTTGCAGAGAACAGGTCCCACCGCCAAGCTCGGCCTGTTGAGTCTGTATCACAGACACTAACCGTGCAGGCAGGACAAAGACCAAATCTGAAGGGAGCAGCTGCAGCAGGCTCAGCATCAGTGTCTCTGTTACTGGGTTATAAAATCTCATATGGATGTCTTCCAGTACAAACGAGTAGCCAGGTACTTATGAGAAGTGTTTTCATAAGATGATGTCATACAGTACCTCATTTATTTTCGTCACTGATAGTAACGTCAGTGTGAGGCGCACAGCTGGAAAATGTTACCAAATGTCGCTCTGGTGTTGCCAAGAAATATGAACAGCCCCTTCTCTAAGAAATACTGAAACCACAGAGAGCTGATGAACCGCCTCTCACTGGAGCGACGCCACCGCTCGACTATCACAAACACACCTGGAGCGCCATTTGGTTCAGAATTGATCCAGTTAGCAAGACTGCAGCTCCGACTTACTGTAGACGTGTGAAGTCACAATAACCACATGAGCTCACACGCCGTGAAGTCCGTCACCACGTTTGCACCATGTTCTGCTTCCCTCTGCTCCAATGTTAGTGCTCATGTTGAATTTACCTGATGCAGATGTGGGAGGGTCTGTGCAGTGGGAGGGTCCAGTGAAACCACAGGTCTAAACAAACATGTCGCTGATGGTGTGACAAAAACCCCGAAAAACAAAAAAGCCACAAACAAAGAACGTGAGCAGGATGCACACAGGAAGCTGCTCTCTCTCCTTTCATCAGGGTCTCTCACTCACTGTGTCTCCTTGATGCACACACACACACACACACAAAGACAGAGACGCACACACACACTCTGTGGCTGTCATTACACACACTGGGCTAAAGCCATGTGCCAAACACTCTGCTGACACACACTGTCTGCCTGTTTGTCTCCGCCCTCTCGCCCCCTCCTGAATCACATGGTCACTCTTTCATTTTCTCTCTCACACACAGACACACACGCACACGCGCGCACCCTCACCCCCTGAGCTTGCCCCTCCTCCCAGCCGCGCCCCAAACAGCGACACAAGGCGCTCCTTCTTCTGGGTGAAGCGATGCAGTTTTGTTCCTGAGCTGCAGAGAAATGAAACCTGACTCGGAGGTAAACACGCTGCAGTCCTGAGTGGACTACAGTGAGCAGGCAGCTGTTCACTACAGAACAGCCATTCATTCTCTTCCACTGTAAACACAGCCTCTCCGAGCACAGGTTTGTGCCTGTGAGAGCGGCGCTCTGGTCCAGTTTGTTCAGCACAACAATGAGCAGAATCCAGGGAAGACGAGTCATTTACACTCCGTCTCACTTGTCAGTATATTGGACTGATTTGGACCCAACAGTAAACGGGCAGAAAAGAAAAAGAAAGCGTGCCTTTAGGTAACGCCGGCCTCACCAGCTAGCTTTAACTATTCAAAATTGGGGAAAGTACCTCAGAAACGTGTAGCAGCGAACCTGAGAAGGTCTAAAGCATCCGCTGCCAAACTGGTGGGATCACTTCAAAGACACATCAAAGACTCCAAACACCAGGATTTGGGCTCTAGGAATACAAACGGCATCTGAGGAATTCCCCATGATCACTGATCCATAAATAACCTCCTCACCCTGTCATCCTTTAACTCACGACTGTTTTTCACTCTTACATGTTCTTCGGTGGGTCACCAGTTATTCTAGCTAACTTGAACCAAATGTGAAGGAAGCAGGGATGCAGTGAATGTCCACAGACTGAGTCTTTGTTAAATGTGCCAGTCGTCTTCATGGTGGTGCTGTGTTCGATTAGATCACCCAGCTTGTTTGGTTTGCCCCTCCCAAACACCGCCTGTGTTATAATAATAAAACTAACAGTGAAATGAATGAAAGTGAAACAGATCATTTACAAACAAGAAAAACTGAAATAAGCAAGCAAATAAGAAAAACCAACGATGGTCAGACTGAGGGACGCCGTATGCTCTCAGCTGTTTTAATGTCCTGGCACAGAATCAACACATGTAGGATGTAAATGCACAGTATGGAAAGATGTGAGTGCAGTGGGCTCTGAGCTGTGCCAACAGTGTGAAACTGACTCACCTTAATGAAGACAATCAGTGACAGCATGTTGTTTGTAGAGCAGAACCCCTGCAGGCTGTCATCTACAGCTGCTGCGTCTCTCAGCAAACTGCTGATTTGGACGTGTGCACTGAATTGATTGAGTACTTTTATGTAAAATGATCATCTGTGTTGTTGTTGTTGACCAAAATAAATTTCACTTCAATTCCAGCCTGAACCACTGCATCCATCCATCCAGAAACTATCTACACCCTCACTTATCTTAACTGCACTACTGTATAGCTCTGTGTAAATAATCATTCTGTACATTCGATAATCTTTAATCCTACAACTGTTTACAACTTGCATAGTTCCCATTTCTGTATAGCTGTATATCCCAGATTCTGTAAAGTTATTTATTTCATATTCTGTATAGTTTTTCATATTTATATCCTGTACATAGCTTGTACTCACTACAGCCTGTACATACTTATAGAATATTCACAACATACTTCATACCGTGTACATTGTAACATACCATAATAGACCCATTTCTGTAATATACTCACATATCTATATTATTGCTAATATATATTGTAATATATCTATATCACTAAAGCACTTCTGGATGGATGCAAACTGCATTTCGTTGCCCTGTACCTGTGCATGTGCAATGACAATAAAGTTGAATTCTATTCTATTCTATCGTGTGTGAATACACTTGCCTGCATGTCTGCGTCCGGAGAAAGCTTCATTTTGAATTATATGACAAAGTGCACATGCCTAACATTGCTGCGAGGCCGTGTGGGATTTATCATGATTTGTATAAAGCACACTATCAGCCCAAATCTGTCCGCCTGGCTGTTGCAGAGCACATTCAACATGTTTATCCAAAGAAATGCTGATATGGCTCTGGCAGCTGCTGGGAAATCGTCTCGCAGACACACAGCTGTGATCTATCGACACGGGCCGATAATCAGCACTGAAATGCTCGGCTATCAAAACTCCCCGTTTGTCTCATACTCTGTTTTGGAAACCAGCTTAGCGCCGACTCCCACTACCATCACACACTCGCATTATCAGCTGTGGCAATGCTGTAACAGTGCACATACGCCTTTTCTCAGGCTGTAGCGCTGCAGGTGGCTTCACAAGCCTTTTTTACTAGACATCTGTCTTGGCTGTAATCAGCTAGCCAACATTCCTAGTTGGTAATACTGTCCTTTGACATGGTATGTAGTAGGGCTGCTCAATTAATCGAATTTTAATCACGATTACGATCTGGGCTTTCAACGATCATTAAAAATGACTGAGCCGATTATTAGCCCCTCCCTCATTTATCCGCGACACCTTAACCCTCTGATGCATGAATTATGAAAGCCTTGGTCAAGATTTTTTTCTTAAGTGCTTTTATTCTTCTCAGGACATGAAAAAAAATGTTCAACTCTTTTTTTCCCCAAAAATATGTTTTTTTATAAAGTTATAAACTTGTCCACTCCAGTGGACTACATGCGCCTGAGCACTTAGCATGAAATACTGTGAATTTACTATAAAAATTAATTACCTTGTGTTCTATTGTAAATATACAAACACTTGTTTGCTTGTATCCTTTGAAAAACATCTCAGCAATTTTTTTGGAACTTTCAACTCATAAGGCCCCAATGTTTAGACGTAAATAACAAAACCAATCAACAGTCCTAGCTGTGAATCCTACACCTGAATATGGCAAACTATCTCCAACAAGAGAAACATTTTTGAGTCTACACAGTTCTATAACGATGCAGGACAGTATTACCAAGCCCTTAGTAGCATGCTGGAAGAAAACACAAACTGACATCTTAGTCTCTGCATCTCCAAACACTTCTGTGTTCATCACACCTAGGCTGTCCGTAGTTCCTATGTCTCTGTTCTGCTCTGGCAGCCACTCTCATCATCACTGGACTTATCACTGAACTCATCATCACTGCACTCATCAATGAAATCATCATCACTGGAGCTGGATGGAATTTCCTGGACTATTCTGTACGCTGCCTTATTCTTTGCTGCATTTGAAGTCTACAAAATATGATAAAATAATTATTATAGTAAGGCAAGGCAAGGCAAGGCAAGTTTATTTGTATAGCACAATTCAACAACAAGGTGATTCAAAGTGCTTTACAGAGACATTAGAAACAAGAACAAATAAAAAGCATGATTTAAAATTGAATAAAACAAGCAAATAAACTAACTAACTAATTAACAAACAAACAAACAACAGTATATAAAATCAAAACAGATAAAATCAGAACAGTAGATAAAATCAGTAGTTAAATGTAAGTTTTGAAATTTAAGCTTAAAGTGTGGATTTGGTGCTTTATTCAAATGCAGCTGAGAACAGGTGAGTCTTCAACCTGGATTTAAATAAACTGAGTGTTTCAGCTGATCTGAGGCTTTCTGGGAGTTTGTTCCAGATATAAGGAGCATAAAAGCTGAATGCAGCTTCTCCGTGTCTGGTTCTGACTCTGGGAACTGATAAAAGACCGGATCCAGATGACCTGAGGGATCTGGAAGGTTCATACTGGGTCAGGAGGTCACTGATGTATTTTGGTCCTAAACCATTCAGAGCTTTATAGACCAGCATCAGGACTTTAAAGTCTATCCTCTGACGGACAGGCAGCCAGTGTAAGGACCTCAGAGCTGGACTGATGTGGTCCACTTTTTTGGTCTTAGTGAGGACTCGAGCAGCAGAGTTCTGAATGAGCTGTAGTTGTCTGACTGATTTTTTAGGTAGACCTGTAAAGATGCTGTTACAGTAATCAAGCCTACTAAAGATGAATGCATGGACTAGTTTTTCCAGGTCCTGTTGAGACATCAGATCTTTTATCCTTGATATATTCTTGAGGTGATAGTAAGCTGACTTTGTTATTGTCTTAATGTGTTTTTCTAAGTTTAGGTCTGCATCCATCACTACACCCAAATTTCTCGCCTGGTTTGTGGTTTTTAGATGTATAAATTGAAGTTCTCTGGTGACCTGTAATCGTTTTTCTTTGGCGCCAAAGACTATTACCTCAGTTTTGTTTTTGTTTAGCTGGAGAAAATTGTGGCACAACCAGTCATTGATTTCCTCAATGCATTTACCAAGAGCCTGTACAGGGCCTCGGGCTCCTGGTGACATTGTGATATATATTTGTGTGTCATCTGCATAGCTGTGATAGTTTATTTTGTTGTTGTTTATAATCTGTGCCAGTGGGAGCATGTAGATGTTAAACAGAAGGGGTCCCAAGATGGAACCTTGGGGAACTCCACATGTGATACTTGTCTGCTCAGATGTGAAGTTACCTATTGATACAAAGTATTTCCTGTTTTCTACGTATGTTTTGAACCAGTTTAGTACAGTTCCTGAAAGACCTGTCCAGTTCTCCAGTTGTTTGAGTAATATGTTGTGGTCAACTGTATCAAATGCTGCACTGAGATCCAGTAAAACTAAGACTGACATTTTTCCACTGTCTGTATTCAGACATGTGTCATTAAACACTTTGGTCAGAGCGGTTTCAGTGCTGTGGTTCTGTCTAAAACCTGACTGGAAGGCATCGTAGCAATTATTCTGTTTTAAGAAGTAACTGAGCTGTTGGGAAACTGCTTTTTCAATGATCTTACTTAAAAACGGGAGATTTGAGATCGGCCTGTAGTTGTTCATTTGTGTCTTGTCAAGATTGTCCTTTTTCAGTATAGGTTTGATTACAGCAGTTTTTAGTGATTCTGGAAACACACCTGATAATAAAGAAAAGTTGACGATCTGTAACAGGTCTGACTCTAAAGTCTTTGAGACCTTTTTGAAAAAACTTGTTGGCAGGACATCTAAACAGCAGGAGGAGGAGTTCAGTTGACCTAAGATGTCCTCCAGGTCTTTGCTGTTAATAGGTTGAAACTGTTTCATGGTGTTTAAACAGTTTTTTGGTGGACACAGTACATATCCTGGATCTGCTGTTGATGTACCAATTGCTTGTCTAATTTTTTGGATTTTTTCAGTGAAGAATTTGGCGAAGTCATTGCAGGCCATGGTCGAATGAAGTTCAGCTGCCACTGACACAGGAGGGTTTGTTAGCCTGTCAACTGTAGAAAATAAGACCCGAGCATTATGGCTGTTTTTAGTGATGATGTCAGAGAAGTAGGACCTCCTTGCATTCCTCAGTTGTAAATTATAATTGTGAAGTTTCTCTTTATAAATGTCATAATGAACCTGGAGGTTTGTTTTTCTCCATCTGCGCTCAGCTTTCCTACACTCTCTTTTTTCATTTTTCACCAGTGTGGAGTTTCTCCATGGAGACTTTTTCCTTCCAGAGATAACCTTCACCTTAATGGGAGCAATAGTGTCCATTACATTTAACATGTTAGCATTGAAGCTATTGACGAGCTCATTGACTGACCCTCTGGACAGGTCAGGTGTTAATGGGAAGACCTGGTTAAAGATCTCACTACTGTGTTCAGTTATACACCGTTTTGTGATCACTGCTGTTGATATATTTATGTGGGCTGAGATTTTACTTTCAAAGAAAACACAGTAATGATCAGACAGGCCCACATCAGACACAGTAACCTTTGAAATGCTCAGGCCTTTGGAGATCAGTAGGTCAAGAGTGTGTCCTCTATTATGTGTGGCCTCTGTTACATGCTGAGTCAGCCCAAAGTTGCCCAGAGTGTTACTCAGGTCTTTAGTCCCTTTGTCCTGAGGGTTGTCCACATGGATGTTAAAATCCCCAACAATAATTACACCGTCAAAATCAACACAGATCACAGACAGCAGTTCACTGAGGTCATTAAAAAAAGTCTGTGCAGTATTTGGGAGGCCTGTAAACATTAAGAAACACAACTTTGGATGGGGCCTTCAGCTGTAAAGCCACATATTCAAAAGACTGAAAACTTCCAGGAGATAGCTGCTTACATTGAAATGATTCATTAAATAAGACAGCAACCCCTCCTCCTCTCCTGCTCACCCTGACCTCACTGATAAAACTGTAGTTAGGAGGGGTCGTCTCGATGAGAACAGCTCCACTGTTACTTTGGTCCAACCAAGTTTCAGTTAGAAACATAAAATCAAGGCTGTGCTCAGTGATTAAATCATTAATTAAAAATGTTTTCCCAGCTAGAGATCTAATGTTTAATAAAGCCAACTTAAGTGTTTTAGAGGCATTACTTGTCCCCTCGTGTTTGGGAGCAGTCTGTGGCACACAAGGTATGTTTACTATGTTTAAAGATCTTTTAGAGTGCAGCTCTCTGTGTTTTGACCAGGCCACATGTCTCCTGTCACCTAAAAGTACAGAGATTTTAAAACCTTCTAGTAAACAGGGTCCCAGCTTCTCCTGGGAAAAGTCACCACTGCCATAATCCTCGCAGCCCGGACCCTTCACACATCACGCATCAGACTGCGGAGACAGGGCATGAAGAGGAACTAAGGGGGGCGAGGCTGGGCAATGTGACTTCGATTGCTCTGTTGAGGGTGGGGCTCGATGGCGAACCTTTGGCCGCTCTGGTGGGGGGTTTATGGGGGACAAAAAGGGATTGGGACGGGGGGTAGATCTGAGCCCAGCATTGACCCGCTCCATCATCTCCTCAGTGAATTTCAGGTGTGGAGAGGAGGGAGAAAGGGAGGGGGAGGAGGGTGATGGCCTGTCAGGGGTTTGGGGGACTGGGGAAGGTCGTGGTCCCTGGTCCTGGTCGTTGGTGTTGTTGAGAGAGTTGGAGGCAAATAGGGACCCCTCTTCTTGCCTTAGATGTCTCTCCTTTCTGAGGCTCTTCCTCAGATGCCATGGATGTCTCTCCTTTCTGAGGCTCTTCCCGGGTGGGGGCAGATGGAGCTCCTCCTCAAGGTTTCTGCTGGGCTTTGTCTGTTCTTGGAGTACTGTTTGTTCCTCTTTATGAGATAACTCCTCGTTTATCTCAGCCTTGGCACCAAGCACAGATGGATGACGTATGGAATAAAACAAGTTGGAGGTGAACAGTTTCACCCCTGACTTGTTAAAATTAAATCCATTTGCTTTGAACAGATGCCTGCGTTCCCAAAAAATATTAAAGTTGTCGATAAAATGCACTGAGTGGTCAGCACATGCTGATATAAGCCATTTATTCAGTGTAAACAACCTGCTGAATCTCTCGTCTCCTCCTCTGACCGGCGGTACAGGTCCACTGATGAATACAGCTGCATTCAGAGAGTTTACAGTATTTAATAATCCAGTAAAGTCCCGTTTCAGAACCTCCGACTGTTGTTTGGACACATCGTTTGACCCTGTATGCAGAACAATGTTTGTCACAGTTGGATATTCATCTGCAATCTGAAGAATTCTCTCCTTCAGGTTGTTGACCATATCGTTAGGAAAGCAGAGGACTTTAGTGTTCTTACCGCACATCCTTTGTACATCCTTTACGGCAGAGTCACCCACAATCAGAGTTTCAGGCCTAGCCTTTAGCTTTCCCTGTGGCCTTTCACTTTTTAACAGATTTTCAGACCTTACTTCGCTGCTTTTAGATGGATGGTTGTCCGATATAGATCCAGGGTCCTTTGATAGTGGAGCAAATCTGTTCTGCAGTTTCACATTCAGTTGTTTTGGAGGTTTGTTGTTAACCTTCCTATTCACGGTTGTCCAGTCCTGTTTCCTCTCGTATACAGGGGTAGAAGAGCTTCTCTGTCTCGTAGGAAGTGAAGGCCAGTCGGTTTCAGAGATTTCAGCTCGCTGTGCCCTGCCTGTGATACGTCCTCCCCCTTCCAGGAGACATGATTTATGTCTTGGTTTTGCACCAAGACAGTCTAAGGGGGGATTATCACTTGAGGATTTATAATAATGCACAGAGTCTACTTTCTTGGTCATGTTATCTGTGCTCCTTAGCTGTGTACTAGCTTGCTCATCGCCATTGTTTTGAATCAAAGGCAAGGTTGTTTCATTTCCACACAGTCCATTTACCTCCACGTTTACTTCTAAGCGATGAATTTTTGTCTCCAGTACTGCAATCTTCTGCAGGAGGCTGTGGTAGTCATCTGTGGAGAGGGAAGGCATCTTGTTGCTAGTTAGCCTAGCGGTTAGCACCTTTCCAGGCTATTGAGGCTGCTCGGTGCCCAGATGCTGTAATCAGGCTTCAGCTGTGTCTAGGCCACAGACACACGGAGCGCTGAGGATAAGGTAACCATAAAATGTTGCTGTTTCTGTTAAGAACACTCTAGTCCTAATGATCTACAAGTGTCCAGAAGTTATCGCAGGTAAGCTCACACGGAAAAAAGGGAAAAAATCAGCATAAAAATCAATAAAAATCAATATAAGAAGCAAAGCATTCAAGAGCAAAGAGATGAAGCGTCCACACTCACAAAGGGGAGGAGCAAGCCACTAGTAACTCAAACTACAGCTGATCTGCACAGAAATATACATTTTAAATGAGTAGCTTATAAATGTAACAATTATATGCTTACTTATAACCAAAACAGTCCCAAAAAACAGTGAGACAATTTATGACTTATGTTAAAAAAATATAGTGGGTAATGCATGATGTCCACTACAGTGGACAC
The DNA here is from genome assembly GCF_057381915.1 of Diplotaxodon limnothrissa. Classification (NCBI taxonomy): domain Eukaryota; kingdom Metazoa; phylum Chordata; class Actinopteri; order Cichliformes; family Cichlidae; genus Diplotaxodon; species Diplotaxodon limnothrissa. Next base: position 618,256 of record NC_140609.1, on the reverse strand, counting down.
ATGGTTAATCGTAGTTTTCTACATATTAGACATAACAATTTCTTATTCCAAACAGATAATATCCTTCCCTAGATGTTACTGCATATCATCATATTTTTTTTACCTGTTGGGCTCTTTTAGCATAGAAGGATTGACAGGATATGCCAGCAGTGGTCGGCAGGGGTGACAGTTTGTCTGCCATCTTTGATTCAGAGGAAATTTACTTGCAGTTGCACTAACTGAACACTGAATTGACCTCAATGGAGCATGGCAGCAGAGAGCACTCTAGAGGCTAATATGCAGTTCCACCATAGAAACCAATGCATTAAAGAGATATGTACGTTTTAGTAGCTGTCCACTCCAGTGACCACTATGCATCAGAGGGTTAAAGGCCGGTCCGTGAAAATATTGTCGGGCATAAACCGTCCGTGGCGCAAAAAAGGTTGGAGACCGCTGATTAAGAGGACCCGAGGGAAGCTCGGAAAGCTAAGCAGGAGTTATTTGGAGAGGAGAGAGTGACTGCTGTTGGTTGAAAAGAGAGGTAAAAAAAAAAAAACTTCAGTGGTGTTGCACACTATTTTATATTATTTTTTAAAGTCATTGTTAACCCTTTAAAGCCGGTCAGAGCAGCACGCTCCGTGTTGTGTAACTATTTTTAAATCCCTGTAGAATCTGAACCGCGTAAGCTAGCGCAATAATTTGTTTTGCATATGAAACCGGAGGAATTGTACTTACATCTGATGCCATCAGCTTGTCCTCGGTCACGGTTTCCTTCCACATAAAGCTTTGCAAAAACTGCATAAAAAGCGCTTGCAGGAACAAAAACATAATACTCCAGAAACACGCTTTGCCGATCCATCAGCTGTTCGTAACACTTCCCACAGTGAAATGATGCACATGCTGTTTTCTTTGCAAATTTGCATCATAGGATTGTTTTTTGTTTTTCCTGCAGTATATAAAAACTGTATCTCCAAAATAAAACTATGAAGACACTCAAAATAAATTTCCTGTTGTTGTAAACTATTTTTTGCAACTTTATTGTATTTAAAGTTTTGAGGGATAAACCTCTTAAATTTCTCCAAGTAGAAATATATGTAAACAAAACAAAAGCGATTTTCAATTTTTTTGTAGTTTATTGCACTTTTTTGCAATTTATGTAATTACTATGGACTTAATGCATACATATTATTAAAATATGGGCTATAACAGTTGTATTGATGTATAGCAACTTGAAATGCTCCCACAAATGGCACTACAGCATGTAAAAAAATAATATAAGCTCTGGTGGACTTGGTTCTATAGTACCCGTTGCCTACTGGTGGTGGTCAGAGGGCCCGGTGGCGCCAGTGTCAGGCAGCCTCGCCTCTGTCAGTGCGCCCCAGGGTGGCTGTGGCTACAATGTAGCTTGCCATCACCAGTGTGTGAATGTGTGTGTGAATGGGTGGATGACTGGATATGTAAAGCGCTTTGGGGTCCTTAGGGACTAGTAAAGCGCTATATAAATACAGGCCATTTACCATTTACCATTTAGGTCTTAAAGGGTTAAATAAATATCGTCAAATAATCGTGATCTCAATTTCAGTGAAAATAATTGTGATTATCATTTTTGCCATAATCGAGCAGCCCTAGTATGTAGACATTAGCTTTAGGCTACCTAGCATGAAACAACAGTCTGTGTGGCAGTGTAGGTCAAGACCTGCGGCCAGCAGATCGTATGGAGGCAAAGGTGAGCCGTTTATCCTGGCTGATTGGGAAACAGAACAAAAATAAGAACAGCAAACTGAACGAGGAACTAATCATGAAAACCTGGGACAACACTAGGAACCAGGAGACACACACTGAGGGGCGATCAGGGAAGTGGAAACACAGCAGGAACAAATCAGACGTAATGAGAACACAACGACTATCAAAGTAAGACAGGAAGTAGCACAAATACCAAGACTGAGACAAGGACGCACGAGCTTGTCAATAAGGTAAAGATCAGTAAACATGGGAGAAGATAACGGACGAAACTAAGTCTAACTGACTGACTAAAAGGACGCTAAAGACAGAACTCAGAGACAACGACGATGACAACCAGACTGAGATCCACACGACTCACTGAGAACAAAACACAGGGAAACACTAAAGGGAACTAAACCAGAACCACAACAATCACAAAAATCAGAAAGCTCATAAACGTAAGAAAACTGAACGAGGAAGTATAAATACATATAAGTCACTCTAGGAATACAACAATGATTACACAAGACCCAAAACCACGACACTGTCGCCTTCATGTGCTCCACAGAGGGCCAAAGGTGCAGAAATTAAACTAATTATATTAAATCCTAGTTAAAATATTTATTTTAAAAAACATTTTAGTCATTTCACTGTTTGTATGATTGTTTCGTGCTTCTTGTGCTGCAGCTCATCATGAAATAATTTAAACTGAACTATGACTCGTCAACAAACCCTGAGTGGATGGTTGTTACACTGCTGAAGTATTACTTTAAAAATGTAACTATGCATTTACTGAGTTAATAAGCTGGTAAGGAGCTCTTCACATTTTGAACGAGCTGTTGCAAACTAAACACCGCTCCACAGCACTGTTCACAACACTAGCTAGCTTGTAGCTAACGCTGCCAGCGTCGAATAAGCTTGGTACGGTAGCCTACACCCCCCATCATGTGCAAGCTAATTGCTAAAGGCTGTTTCTTTCTGGTAACTCAACATTACTGTAACAGTTTCTCCAAAGTAACTGGATTACTTTGACAGCTAATTTTGTTATGTAACCAGTAAATTGTAAATAAATATCCAGCAATGCTAGAACTGCAGTTTTGGATGGTCTCTAAATACTGCATATCAACCACATAGCAAACTGTACGGGCGCCAGATAATCGTCCCTCACTGACAGAAGCTTGTGCTTCTTTTGCCCCCACAAATGTTAATGGTAAAAAGCTGCATGTGCTCACTAAATGTAGTGGAGTGATCGGATATATGAGCTTAAAATAAAAGCTTGAGGACCTGAGAAAATGTCCACCCATGAATATGCGCCCAGTGTGGCACTGAGTCACATCCACTCCACACATGAATCCAGGTACCCTGTGTGGATGAGCCTGTAGGTAACTACGAATGAGTGCGGGGGTCAGAGGTCAATTTCTCCTTTCTGTAAACACACACGTCCTCACACTTGGCATAAATGTCTGAGACAGTAAAAGCTCCCTCTCCTTTCATCTTTAATGAAGAACATGTTTGCTCCCCTCCCACTGCACCAGCACCCACGCACACCCATTCACATCCTTTACAGAAACATACAGCACAGCGCTGCGGGGCTGAGCTGAGGGAATCGCTCATTATGAACATCAAAGGCCTCGATGGGCGCCGACTCGATCCTTTGAGACAAAGGGAGCGTCTGACTCGCTGAGCAAAAAGCTCGGACGTCTCCTCTTACACCATCGACCGGGTCTAAATTCAAATAGCAGGGCCGGCAGAGGAGGAGGAATGTAAAGATGTGATGGAAATGGGTCATCGCTTTTTGCCAGGATGTGCTCGCAGCTGACGGGCGGCGAATCAGACTCGTGTTGCCCCTGAAGCCCGGGGCCACAATGTGCCGCTGCTGGAACGTTTGATTGAACAACACTATCGCTGAGTGACAATAACGTCCACGTCGGTTCTCATGTCATGCTCTGTCTGTCAGAGCCGACATGTTCCCGTGTGACGATAGCGAGCACTGGTTCCTTTGAAACATGTGTGATTGCTGAGAATCTGGCTTCAGGCGTTTTCCCTTTCTGTCGTTCCGAGGCAGAGAGGAACGGCAGAGCATCAGCGCCATCTAGTGCCTCTCATGGACGCTGAAGCTCTGCCAGCAGAGGCGCATACAAACTGGAGCGCAGAGTCATAAAGGAAATAAATGGGATTTAGATTTTCACATTGCACCAGTGGGTCTGCTCATTTCTACTCCGACGTGTCTCATAAGTGTTTTACACCACTTCACATTTTTACAGTGAATTTTCCTTTCTATCCTTAATATCTGCCCTGTTTTCAGATACTAATGCAAGAGTACGGGCAGGTCCGAGTGTATTATGTGAACAGCTTCAGATAAATTAGTTACCATTACTTGGGGATGGCTGTACCTCAGCGAGGTAGCGCAGGTCATCGATTGGTGGTTCGATCCCTTCAGTAGGTTTCCAAGTATCTTTGGGTAAAATACTGAACCCACAGTTTGTCTCCGACACTGAGTGTTAAAGAAAAAAGCACTCAGGTGTACGCGAGCAGCTCTGCATTGCAGTGATGTGCAGAACCCAACGCAATATGATCAATGCAAACACAAGTCACACATCAAAATCAAAGCATCATTATGACAAACTCTACCTGTGGAGCTGCCATGCAAATATGTGCCCACATAATAACTGGTTCTGTTGGAGGCTTCTTTCTGTCAAAAGGAAGTTTTTCCTTCCCACTGTCTCCAAGTGTTTGCTCACAGGGCACATGTTACTGCTGGGGTTTCTCCCTTTTATTGCAGGCTCTTTGTTTATTAAAATATTCTTTCAGTTTTCAAGACAGAAACTTGTTACTGTTAGAATGAAAAGTATTAAGAAGTCAGTTAAATGTAACAACAAAACACTTTGATTCAAGCTGAAAGGTGACAAATTCCACGAGGAAGAGGTGGCGAGGAAACAAAGAGCAGCACGGGTTCACCGAGCTGTTTGAAGAGTCGCAGCGAGCACGTTTCACACGTGGACACGGAATTCATCCAATGTGTCACAGTCGGTGAAATACTTTACTCAGTGCAAACGGCTCTGTGTAAGTCAAAGACGAATGCTTCCTGGTCATACAAAGGTCATGGCAAAGCATGACTCGGAGGTTACACACAGATTTATGTGCTCACAGGTTACCATAGAGGTGGTGCTACAAAAACATGCACTATAGCCTTGATGCCAGGAACAGGGGCTGCAAAGCAACCAGCCATGATGGAATTAGTGAGTAACACGAGCACAAAGACACCTGAAATAACACAATGATACAACCACAAATCCCCCTCAATACCCTCGAAGAAGTCAAACATGAATCACAAGGGAAGACACAAATATGAGACATAAAATAACAACTGTAGAAGAACAGCACCATGAAGCTACAATCCAATGAAACACAGCAACACAGCCTGCATCATCATAATTAGATTTGTCCAGGATCAACCCGATCAGTCTGGGGGGAGTATTTATTCTGGAAGAGTTTTATTTATTCAAGAAATCTATATTAAATAAATAAAACATATCATCAAGTCAGATTTGCTGTTGGCCAGTCCTGGTGCCAGTTTCTTATTTCATTAGCCAAATCCTTGGATTCTTGGCTAATGCTAGCTGACTGCTCAGGCACCTCATGGGTCCGTTGCAGTGGAACAACAGATTGTGGACGAAGCTCTGCTTTGATGCTGACCGGTTGAAACCACAAAGAAAGGAAGAAGTGTGGGACAAGCACACATATTAGCCACGGTGGCTCTCCACACTTTTAACCCACACAGAACAGAAACAAAATTATTTCACAAATACCAAAAGATGGAAATAAATGATTTGCTCCTCTGATGGCAATCCCTGCCCGTTCTACTTTGGCAAATCTCTCAAGCTTCTCTAGATTTCCTGACATGGACGTGCTCTTCTGTTCACCCCACAGATCTTCAATAGGAGCGCTTTGTGGAGCCCACACAGTAACGTTCACTTTGGACCTCTAGACGAAGTTCTTCACCAGGAGTGCCACATGTTTGGGGCCAGAGCAATGACTCAGACCCAGTTTTGCTGCCTTCACATATTTTGATTCCTTTCATCTTGATGAGATTCCCAGTTTGTCAGTAGAGCTGGGCGATAGAACGATAACGATATGTATCGCGATATAACTTTTACTCGATAGAAAAATTAAGCTATCGCGATAGACCTCGCCGCTCTTGTCCTCAAAAAAAAAAAAAAAAAAAGGTCAGCCGATCCAAATGAAGTAGCGCAGAGCCGAACCAATCACAGCCGCAGCGTCACGTCGCGTGACTTGTTACGTACAGCACAAGTGCCAAGCCGCACGTGTGTTTGTTTGGGAAGCAGCCAGCGGGTAATGGAGGAAATGAGTGTGCCGACTAGAAAAATCAACCGAGCGTGACCGAAGAGAAAACAGATGATGGTTCCAACGCCGGAGAGATTGTCGAACGGAAGAGCCATAGAAGCTCCGTAGTGTGAAGGTATTTCGGCTATTTCAAGTCTGACAAAAAACAGAGTAGCGTGCACTGTAAATTGTGCCGAAAGCAAGTCTGGAAATACAATAAACTGGTGCATGCGTCACACTGTGCGCCACGTTATTGTTTCGGTGAAATGAATTTCTACAATACTGTTAATTCTACTCTCTGCAGTGTTTAAATGCTTACATATACACACAGTTACTGTCCCTCCACACATACGACTCGGTTCTGCTTCTATGCCCCAGCTTTTACTTTTTCCCACCGAGGCTTCTAGACTTCTGATTGGCCAACATTTCTGCACGGTTAGGAATCTAGCGCCACCTGCTGCTTTGGCATGTTCATAGCAGCGTTTTCCTTCATTTCTGCCTTTATGTGTGGACGGGATTATTTTTTAAAACGGAAACGGAAAATCTCCGTTTTCAAAAATACCCGTGTACGTGTGGACGTAGCCTCAGTCTCTGACTGGAAGCGCTAATTCGTCATTCGGCTTTTGTCAGACTAAAGTAACTGTTAAAACTGTTTGAAAAGCTCAGCTATACAACAAGGAGAGATTGAGAAGTTCCTTTTAGTTCTCAGTTTATTTGATATTGACAAAAGTTAGTCAGTTTTGTCTGTTCTTCTGTAAAACAAACTAAGATTTATTTTTAGAATTAATATTTTGTTTCTAAGTGGAATTGACAATTTAGTCTGTTTCGTTTGTTCTATTTTGAAACTTAAACGCTTTAGCGGCTGCCTTTTGTGTAGTTTGCAATATTTGCCTTTATTTATCTGAAAAAGTCTCATGTTCCTTAAGTACATCTACCCTGTTGAACTTATTATGGGAAATAAATATTTAAATAAAAACAAGCTGCTGATTATTTCACATTTTACTTGTGAGCAACGGCACATTTAAATCTTACAAATATAGTTATTTGGCTGATATCGTGATAGATATCGTTATCGCCTGAAATGAAAAAAACATATCGTGATATGAAGAAATCTCATATCGCCCAGCTCTAATTGTCAGTCTATTCCCGTTTAGGGTTTTTGTGATTTTCTTCTTTGAGACTACAATTCCCAACTTGGCGAAGTCATTCACTCCTGTCTTCTGGGGTCTTTAAACCCATCTCTCAGTAGTTTGTTCAGTACTTTCAGCTCTCTTTGAATTTCTTGATGATCCTTCTCACTCCAGTTTTTGGAACTTGGAAAACTTGTCATAACGTCATATATCCATATCCTGATTTTCCTTTGTGACAATCAGCAATCAGTGTGTGTGTCAGGGGGCTGATAATATTTACCCCCATAAGTTTCTTTTTCTGAAATAATTCTGATATTATGTGCCATCCATCCATCCATCCATCCATCCATCCATTCGCTTCCGCTTATCCTTTTCAGGGTCGCGGGGGGCACTGGAGCCCATCCCAGCTGTCATAGGGCGAGAGGCGGGGTACACCCTGGACAGGTTGCCAGTCTGTCGCAGGGCCAACACACAGGGACAGACAACCATTCGCACTCACATTCATTCGCACATTCACACCTAGTGACAATTTGGATTATCCAATTAACCTATCCCCACAAGCCAATTACGTGCCAATAGAACAGAAATATCCTTCATTGTCCCTCATTGGGGACATTCGTGTGTTCCAGCAGCAAAGACGGGCAGATGGAGCATGCAGAGTCACACAAAAGTACAGAATATAACACAGAAAACAAGAAATAAGAGACCGTACACCCGTGTGCAACTAAGAATCACTAACTAACCCCACCAAGTCCACACAGACCCAGGGGGTGGCTTCAAACCCAGGACCTGCTTGCAGTGAAGTAAGTGAAAATGTGGAAAGACACACCAGGCCGGTGTGTTTTCATTTGGCTCAGAGATTATTCTGATGTAAGCTACTGCAGGTTACCTCACAATGCTAACGTAACATCCACCTGCACCTCTGTGGACCAGAGGAGAGGGAACGCCTTTGACTCCACCTGTTGGTTAGTGGAGTCCCAGCCTCACGCTGGACATTTTCTCCGTTGTCTAGCTCTGTTTTTGAAGCCCGATGAGACAAAGTGTGGATGTGAGGGAGAACACTCATGGCCACTGCGTGTTCATGTGTTAGCAACAAAATGAAGATGTTCACGTTGCATCGGCGGACTGTTGACTGAGGTCATACATGAAGGAGAAGAAGGGAGTTTCATCCTGACCTTTGATTCAGTCCAGTTGTTGAAAGATGAGTCGTTCTCTGTTAGAATTTAGTTTATTGTCTGTTTAGTTTTTATTCGTTTCAGTCATGTGACTGTGACTGTATGGACAGCATGTGTCAGAGGTAGGACACTCAGCACAGGTATTACAATAAAAACAAAGATTCTTATGCCACACTTTTAGGGCTTCAGCATCCAGAGTACCAGTGCCTCTAATGAATGCAGTGTGAGCAACTCAGGGTTTAGTATCGTACCCAAGGATACTTGGACATGCAGACCAGAGCAGCAGGGATCAAACCACCAGCCTGATTAGCAATGAGCTGCTCTGCCTCCTCCAGGCGCTCTGAGGGTCTGAGACCAGACGGGACCGGGTGTGCTCACGGTGGTACAAGCCTTGAATTGTCGACATCCAGAGTTTTAATAATCATGTACTGATGAATAGAGTTTTTACCAAACTAAGGAGATTTATTTTAGTTGGTTTTCCAGGTTCGCAGATTCCTGAACTATAATATTCCAGCTCTGCGAGGCTCTGGTGACAACGACAATAGTTTTCGCACTACTTTGTATTTGCTCATTTCCTCATCAAATCGTAACCACCAGGAGAGACGACCCACCAGCCAAAGAAGAGAGAAAGTGGTAGCACTGTGAAAGGCCTGCCTGCCAGCAGCTCTCGGCCCGACGGTGTCATGGTGTCGGGGAAGTTGCCTAATTCTAATGCAGTGCCAAGTGAGCCAAAGAGGAGGCCAAACATCGCGTCTGAGAGAAACTTGGCCAGTTTGAAAGAGCTGATTGTATTTGTTGGATTTTATGCACAGCGGTGACGGCCTTTGAAAGAACATAAATAAAAACGTGCAGGTGACGTGCTGGATCCACAGGCTGCACACTGGTGGATTCACCTGGTGGCTCAAAGCAAAGAAAATGAAGAAGGTTTCAGACTCTGCAGAGGCTGTTTGATTACAGGTGTGCCTTCAGTGAGTCTTGAGAAGCACAGCGCTCATGGCAAACACTGATGCGATTTGTTTACACCTTCGTATTAAAAGCGGGTGACAGCCAGCGGCTGCAGCTCCTCCTGTTCCCGTCCCTGTGCTGTAATTATCACCTCCATGTCACCACCACACAGACGGAACTGCAGCCTGCGCTGCCGCTGCTGATGAAGAGCCACCAGAGGCCCTGCACAGGTCGGCTCAGTCGCAGGCTCTCTTGAAAGGGACACAAAGCCTGCGGATGAGGAGTTCCTCTGTGTGGCTCAGGGGGATGTGGACACAAGGCGATGGACTGAGCTTCATAAAGACCATTATGATCTTTGATGTCAGGCTCTGCTGTCTTTCTTACTCAGGAGTTTTCTGTGAACGCCGCTCTTTCTCTGTGCGGCTCTTTGCTATAATATTTGCAACCCCTAACCCTGTGCAACATGGTGGCTGTTAAGATGGCCAAATAAACTTGGAAAGTTAAGCTCGTGGTTTCCTGTGAGGCAGAAGAGCTCCCAGCAGTGAAATGTTTAAACCTGACGCAGGAACAGATTAAGTTGGAAGAATGTGAAGACTGGGAGCAGGTTGTGTCCATGACAAATATCTAGATATGTAAACAGTCATGTATCAATTATTCAAGAAGAAGAAAGTATTTGCACAAAGCCTCAACGAGCTTTAACCGAAACATACAAACTGCAGGAGTCTCCTACCTTGAATCGTACTTTCTTGAGCATCGTTACTCCAAGTGAAATTAAACGAAACTAAGGGTTAGAGAATTCCAGCCTCCATTCAGGAAAATCCACCGAAACTCCAGCCAGAAGATCCAAAAAGAATCCCAGCGTGCTCTGCGGCGAGGCGTCCGTCTGCCGGCTGTGTTTAACACGCCACAGACAACAGTGCTGCTCTCCCCTCAAACCTTCTGCAGAGCTTATCAGCTCATTCACTCGGAAAACAGACACACCCTCCTCCTAATGACTGGAGGGCCACTATTAACACCCCCGCCCCCCAACAACGCCCCACAGGCTAAATAAGGCGGGTGGTAAGCTCTCTCAAACACCGCCCCACTCCCCAACATTTACCCATCTGCTGCCCACAGCAGCTCAACATCAGACTTCATCTTCACAGCTGTTCATCTTCGTCTGTCAACACAACGCAGTCAGACGCAGAACGAGCTCCTGAAACTTAGCGGGCACGTTTCCATCTGTAAAGGTTTTTAAGGACAAACATATGATCCAAACACAGCATCAGTGTGTCTGCTGGACTCAGAGTTCTGCGATGGACAGACTTTAGTGGAGTCTGGTGGCAGTACCGGCTCTCAGCTTTGCATGAACATCCTGTAATGTGGCAGTTTTACTTTGCTTCACCGTTCCTTGGACCACTGAGGGAAACTGTATCGATGTTTCCAGAGCTTTTAATACATCTCAGTGGAGGAAACATGCTGGCCATCCATGATACGCTCAGCCTGTAAATCTGTTTTCTACACACAAACTGACTTGTGTTGGCTTACATGTACATTTACAAACAAAGGCCTGATCAGGAGAAAAATGAGCAAAGCAGAAAAGAATCAGGTTTGTTTTAAAGAAACCACCTCTCGTGCTAATATAACAGAATCTTACACAGAACCTCGTAGACTCGGCCCAGTGCTGCAGATGATTTGTGCTCACTTACAAATACAACTGCTGCATTCAACTTTTAAACCATTGTTGAAGCACAAACACATTTGCAGGCTGTGTGATGCGTCACTGTACAGGCCATGCTCTGGATCTTTACCATCAATCATTAGTTTTAATAATTATATTGGCCACGGCTCCAACACCACTGTGAAGTTTGCTGATGACACGGTGATGTTGGGCGCCATCTCTAACAACAATGAGGCGGCCTACATGGAGGAAGTGAAGAATCTGGCATCGTGGTGCCAGGATAACCGCCTCCAACTGAACGTTGGCAAGAACAAGGAGCTGGTGGTGGACTTCAGGAGGAGTCAGCACAGAGACCACAAGCCCATTATCATCAGTGGAGCTCCAGTGGAGAGGGTGCACAGATGTCCACATCTCCTCAGACCTGACATGGTCTGCCTACATTCAGGTCCAGTCCAAGAAGGCTAGGCAGCGCCTGTATCATCTCCGACAACTGAAGAAGTTCAGGTTCTCTCCAGTGATCCTCAGGACTTTCTATGCAGGTGCTGTGGAGAGCATCCTCACACAGAACATCACATCCTGGTATGGAAACAGCTGTGTCAAGGACAAAAAAGCTCTTCAGAGAGTGACCCGTACAGCAGAACGCTGCTGCAGGGCTGCTCCCCCTCCCTACAGGACATCTGCACGAGGAGATGCTGGACCAGAGCAGCTCAGATACTGAAGGACCCGTCCCATCCCAGCAGTGAACTGTTCCAGCTTCTGCAATCAGGCAGAAGGTTCCACACCATCTGGGCAAAAACAGAGGCTGAAGAGGAGCTTCTATGCTCAGGCCATCCCTCCTAAACCAGAACCCCCTGCATAAGTGACCGAGACAGGACTCGTTCTTAACACACCCCAGCCTGACGCTTCTCACCTTCACCACAGCACTCGACTCTTTAACACCCACTCGCACAACATCAAATTTCCAGATTGTTTTATTTTATTCAATGTATATAATGTTGTCTCTCCTTTGCACAGGCGAGGAGCGTGTGAGGACACATGACCTGCTGAAGTTCACACTGAGCATCAGAATGAGGAGATTGACGGCACAGCTGCTGGAGCCAGGCAGCCTGGTCTCAAACTACTCATCTACTGGGATGTTCCCACACAACCAGCTCTACAAGAGAGAAGATCCAGTGAGCAGCAGTGCTCCGGGTGAAAATGTGTTGTTGATGCTGCCTCCAGCTGATAGGAACAGTAACAACCACTCAATAAAAAAGCCACGCAGAAGCTGCTGTGACCCCCACTCATGATCCTGATGAGTGAAGTCCTGTGGGATCAGAGCAGCTGGGGGCTTAGAGGCAAACATTGGTCATCAGGAGAAAAACGCCTCAAATGCCAGCAGACTGAGTGGGTGTGGTTAATCTGATTGTTGATAATAACAGGCGTGCTGGCTATTTCTGTTTCACACAGTAACCAACGCAGTGAGCACTACAACACAAACAGGACAAACACGATTTCTTCTTCACACAACGACCTAATTATGACAGGCCCACTGAAACAAAAACCCAAGTCAGACTTACATTTTCCATAATACATTTTATTCCATTAAAGATTCTTTTTTTCTAATTGTACACTGGAATGTCAAGATTCCCCTTCAGTAATGTAGTTAAAAACGCTGCGTGTCGTCAACTTCCACCTCACGTCTACGAAACCACTGCGACAATTTGGTGAGTACAAATTTGGGGAAAAAAGGAAAAAACCCATGAAAGACAAACTCATTACGGTGAATAATAAAGTAAAGGATGACTGTGAGAACAGAAGAGCTGAGCTGGGATGTGAGCGCAGCGAGTGGAGCATCAGGCTGGCAGCCTCTGATCTGTGTGCCAACTTGCACCCACTGCCATCGGAGACGTGAGCGCTCCTGTGGGATGGTAGATTAGGGGCTGGGGTGTTGTTTCTGGGCTTTTCTTCAAAGTCCTGTTTTTGGATATCTGATAGCTGAGAGGTGGACTTAAATGGACCAGAGGTTAACACACAGTCTGTTCTTGACAAAATAAGGAGTGGCTGTAATGGTGTTACCATAAAAATAAAAAAAAACCATTTTCTCCAGATGCAAGTCAAATGTATTTGCTGTTTGGTAACAGCGCAGCCGAGAGTCCCTCACAAATCCTGCTCTTTACTGTCAACCTCCAGATTAGTGGCAAACAATCAAAAACATACAGCAAACAGTAAAAAATGTATCCACGTTGAACATAAAAGGAGAACTTTGCTGATGATGACCTCACACAGTACAGGCGACATACTGAGTACAGCCATGTTTTCCTTTTTAAGCACGTGTACAGAAATCTGGGGAGAAACAAAATTCAAAGCACGAGAGAGAAACAAAAGAAGCTGAATGAAGAACGACACCAAGACATCAGATCACAACAGTTTAGTGATTAAACAAAGTCAGGCTTATAACGACTGAGACAGCTACTATTCTGCAGTTTAGAAAACGTGAAAAGAAAGAGCGAGAATCCCGGCGAGCGAGCGTTGTGGAGGATGCATGAACACCAGGGTGGGCAGTTAAACAACCAGCGCTCAGTGTAGTGGCCCGGTCTACCGCCAGGGTTTACCTGACCGCTAGGCTCTCCTGCACCCCTGCAGTCATCCTCTACTTTGTCCCATTTACAGTTCTGCTTGGCGGACACAAGTTTGCTGTGTGTGTGTGTGTGTTTGTGTGTGTGTGTGTTTGCCGGTTCAATTAACTCTATATATAGATGATCCTCTCATACAAACATATAAATACACCACCGCTGCGACGCTCCACCACAGGAAGAGGCCTCGCCCCAGGGCTGACTGAGTCCTGTCGATGTTCACAGTCTCATAGTGTATGCAGGGTGGGCAGGCGAGAGATCTTCAATCTTTCTGTGAAGCATAGATTTAGACTTTTTTTTGTTGGTGATTTTGTTTTTTCAATTTTTTTTCTTTGAACAGGTTTACAGGATTTCATATTTGTCGACGACAAAGGAGGTTTCTGAAGAGAATCTAATGGAGCTGTCGTCGTCTACGTGAGTCACTTTGGTAACCTGTGGACAGAGAAACACGAGTCTGTTAGCAGCAGCTACTCCGTCTATCACAGGGACGAACACACAGCACTGTCATCTGGATTTTAAGCTCACGCCACACTCTGTGGCCTCTTAAACATCCATTCAGCTTTTTGATCCACTGAAAACTTGGATTGTTTTGTTTCTTTAGTTACAAGCAAACAAAAACCACAGAGTGACTTTTTGGGGCAGGCTAATGTTAGCCAACAGCTAACATTAGCCTGCCTTACTATGTAACAAAACAGTCTTAAGTGGACAACATGTGTTTTGTCCCAAATCCCAGGGCCACTCAGTCCCAGTTATTAATGATCTCTTCCCATCTTCCTCCCCTCACCCCCAACCACTCGCGGAAGATGGCCGCTGCTCCCTGAGCCTGGGTCTGCTGGAGGTTTCTTCCCTTCCAACTGTCACCAAGCGTTTGCTCACAGCACAGTGATTGTTGGGGTATTCTCCCTGTTATTGTAGGCTCTTTACTTTAAAAGCACCCTGAGGGGACTTGTTCTTTGCTTCTATATAAATAAAACTGAATTATGAAGTTACTGACGTTTGTCACGTATTAAACTAAAGGCCGATTCACTTTAGAGAACCGAAGACCTTCTGTGGAAAATGTGCTCCTCAGTTAAACAGAGCTTCTGTCCCTCACACTGAAGTCAGCCTCCATCATATGCAACCCACCTGGATGTCGCAGTAGTTGCGCTTAGACACAAAGGACAGGCTGACAGGAAAGAAGTCATTGGGCTGCCCAGCGATGCTGAATTCCAGGCTGCCCGTCTTGTTGTTGGCATCAATGACAGGTAGGCTCCACTCGAGGATGTTTCGCCTGCTGTCGTGTTTGTACTCTCCATCCAGATCACCGATCACCGGAGCTCCCACTCCAGACCTGAGGAGCACCGGGAATGTCGGTCATACACAGGACTGACAGGGATGTGACAGAGTAACAGTTTTCTTCTTATACACATTTTGTGAATAAGTACGTACGGTACAGGGATGCTGATGACCACGTCATTGAGCTCAAGGTTCTCCTCCTGCAGCTCATATTCAATGTTGACATCACAGCCAGTCCCACTCTCTGACGGCCAGCAGTTTACTGTGAGGAGGAAGAGTCGGTCAGGTTACAGTGAGGAGGAGGAAGAGTCGGTCAGGTTGCAGTGAGGAGGAGGAAGAGTCGGTCAGGTTGCAGTGAGGAGGAGGAAGAGTCGGTCAGGTTGCAGTGAGGAGGAGGAAGAGTCGGTCAGGTTACAGTGAGGAGGAGGAAGAGTCGGTCAGGTTGCAGTGAGGAGGAGGAAGAGTCGGTCAGGTTGCAGTGAGGAGGAGGAAGAGTCGGTCAGGTTGCAGTGAGGAGGAGGAAGAGTCGGTCAGGTTGCAGTGAGGAGGAGGAAGAGTCGGTCAGGTTACAGTGAGGAGGAGGAAGAGTCGGTCAGGTTGCAGTGAGGAGGAGGAAGAGTCGGTCAGGTTGCAGTGAGGAGGAGGAAGAGTCGGTCAGGTTGCAGTGAGGAGGAGGAAGAGTCGGTCAGGTTGCAGTGACGAGGAGGAAGAGTCGGTCAGGTTGCAGTGACGAGGAGGAAGAGTCGGTCAGGTTGCAGTGACGAGGAGGAAGAGTCGGTCAGGTTACAGTGAGGAGGAGGAAGAGTCGGTCAGGTTGCAGTGAGGAGGAGGAAGAGTCGGTCAGGTTGCAGTGAGGAGGAGGAAGAGTCGGTCAGGTTGCAGTGAGGAGGAGGAAGAGTCGGTCAGGTTGCAGTGAGGAGGAGGAAGAGTCGGTCAGGTTACAGTGAGGAGGAGGAAGAGTCGGTCAGGTTGCAGTGAGGAGGAGGAAGAGTCGGTCAGGTTGCAGTGAGGAGGAGGAAGAGTCGGTCAGGTTGCAGTGAGGAGGAGGAAGAGTCGGTCAGGTTGCAGTGACGAGGAGGAAGAGTCGGTCAGGTTGCAGTGACGAGGAGGAAGAGTCGGTCAGGTTACAGTGAGGAGGAGGAAGAGTCGGTCAGGTTGCAGTGAGGAGGAGGAAGAGTCGGTCAGGTTACAGTGAGGAGGAGGAAGAGTCGGTCAGGTTGCAGTGAGGAGGAGGAAGAGTCGGTCAGGTTGCAGCGCAATATTTACTGCAGTATTACAGCCATGCCAGTAATGATCAAGGTTATTATCGTTAATGAAAACTAACGAAATAACGAAAACTAGAAGTGAATTTTATTTCGTTAATGGAAATAAAAATAAAAACAAAAAAGGAAAACTAACTAAAACTGTAATGTGTGTTCACAAAACTAAAATTAACTGAATTTATAGCAAAATGTGTTTAGTTTCATTGATGTGTGCGTGTCATACAATAGTCAAGGGTGAAAATGAAGTTTAGTTTCCAGATTTTTTTCTTGCTGTGTCTCATTATGCCAGCAGGTGGCAGTACGTTAGTCGAGTCATCTGTGTTGCTGCGTCCACGCGCAGAATCAAAGCGCCAGAGTCCAATTTGGGATTACTTTGAATATGACTGTGTTTGGATAAAGCAAGTGTCTTGTAGTGGAAAGAGACAAATTATGAGGGACAAAAAGTGAAAAAAAATCCCACAAACCTTAAAGTGCACTTGAAAAGCTCACACCAGAAGGCCAACCTAGCTTACCTTGAGAAGGGAGCACACTCAACCCTCATCCCCAGAAACAGAAGCTAACACCAGGCAAGGCAGCGTGATGCATCCCGAGACAACAGGACAGAGATATCTACATAACTGTGTGAGTCAATTGCCTTCAAAGAGTTTATCAATTCACTTGAACCAAAATTACGAACACCCGGTGCTGCGAGAGTTAATAGTCTCATTGGGGCCAAGATATACATTTTATAGTTGCCTGGTATCAATGGTTGTTCATCTGCCCTAATTTATTTATTTATTTATTTAAAGAACCCATAGGTGGGAATGTGAGTTGTCTGTCTCTGCGTGTTAGCCCTGCGACAGACAGGCGACCTGTGCAGGGTGCAGGTAGCTGGAATAGCAACATACCCAAGGATGAGCAGAAGAGCATGACTGATATGATGAAACTGGGATTTTGTTGCACTAGAGCTGGGCGATAGAACGATAACGATATGTATCGCGATATAACTTTTACTCGATAGAGAAATTAAGCTATCGCGATAGACCTCGCCGCTCTTTTCCTCTTAAAAAAAAAAAAAAAAAAAAAGGTCAGCCAATCCAAATCAAGTAGCGCAGAGCCGAACCAATCACAGCCGCAGCGTCACGTCCGCGTGACTTGTTACGTACAGCACAAGTGCCAAGCCGCACGTGTGTTTGTTTGGGAAGCAGCCAGCGGGTAATGGAGGAAATGAGTGTGCCGACTAGAAAAATCAACCGAGCGTGACCGAAGAGAAAACAGATGATGGTTCCAATGCCGGAGAGATTGTCGAACGGAAGAGCCATAGAAGCTCCGTAGTGTGAAGGTATTTCGGCTATTTCAAGTCTGACAAAAAACAGAGTAGCTGCACTGTAAATGTGCCGAAAGCAAGTCTGGAAATACAATAAACTGGTGCATGCGTCACACTGTGCGCCACGTTATTGTTTCAGTGAAATGAATTTCTACAATACTGTTAATTTTACTCTCTGCAGTGTTTAAATGCTTACATATACACACAGTTACTGTCCGTCCACACATACGACTCGGTTCTGCTTCTATGCCCCAGCTTTGTTTACTTTTTCCCACCGAGGCTTCTAGACTTCTGATTGGCCAACATTTCTGCACGGTTAGGAATCTAGCGCCACCTGCTGCTTTGGCATGTTCATAGCAGCGTTTTCCTTCATTTCTGCCTTTATGTGTGGACGGGATTATTTTTAAAACGAAAACGGAAAATCTCCGTTTTCAAAAATACCCGTGTACGTGTGGACGTAGCCTCAGTCTCTGACTGGAAGCGCTAATTCGTCATTCGGCTTTTGTCAGACTAAAGTAACTGTTAAAACTGTTTGAAAAGCTAAGCTATACAACAAGGAGAGATTGAAATTTCCTTTTAGTTCTCAGTTTATTTGATATTGACAAAAGTTAGTCAGTTTTGTCTGTTCTTCTGTAAAACAAACTAAGATTTATTTTTAGAATTAATATTTTGTTTCTAAGTGGAATTGACAATTTAGTCTGTTTCGTTTGTTCTATTTTGAAACTTAAACGCTTTAGCGGCTGCCTTTTGTGTAGTTTGCAATATTTGCCTTTATTTATCTGAAAAAGTCTCATGTTCCTTAAGTACATCTACCCTGTTGAACTTATTATGGGAAATAAATATTTAAATAAAAACAAGCTGCTGATTATTTCACATTTTACTTGTGAGCAACGGCACATTTAAATCTTACAAATATAGTTATTTGGCTGATATCGTGATAGATATCGTTATCGCCTGAAATTAAAAAAACATATCGTGATATGAAAAAAATCTCATATCGCCCAGCTCTATGTTGCACTTAATTATTGCAAACACAACTAAAACTATAACTGAAACGAATCAAAACTAAACTGAAACTAAGGATTTTCAAAAAATAAAAACTAAACTAGCAAACAAATGGTAAAAACTAATTAAAACTGATATAAAATTGAAAATCTGAAGTCAAAACTAAATAAAAATAAAAACTAATGAAAATTGCAAAACTATTAAAACCCTGGTAATGATAATAAGTGCCAGTGGCAATCTTCAACATTTCCCACACAGCCATCTAACATCAAGGCTCCCATTATCTAATGAAATCATTACGCAGCTACTCAGCTAACTAAATATTCACATTTAGGCAGAAATCACAGCGTGCTAATTTAACTTCTTCACTGAGGATATGCGACGCTTGTATTTGTCATACATCAACCCGAATAGCTCAGACTGGGCACACATGTACGGCTAAACACTGTCTACAGATGCCATCCTGTGCTGTGGGAAACAAACATTACTACCACTGTCAGTGTGCTTTCTTAAAGAGGACAGGAGCTGCAGACATCAGGACGTACTGGTTAGAGGTATGAGGGACTCGTCTGTGGTTTGTAGTCTCCACTTCAGCACACCCACATCATTGTTAAGAGGGAAGGACTTCTCCGGGTTCTTCAGGCCAATCACAGACTCAGCTGTGAACAACTTCTTGTCCACATTAGGATGTGTCTAAGAAACAGAGGGCGAGACGCGTTTCAATAAAGATCTTTTACTGTCAAACATCACAGCAAAACAGCCTGGGTCACTTTAAACAGAACAGACTCAGAGGCTTACGCTCTTCTTACCATTTCATCATTTCTTAACAAAGTGAAGAGCTTAAGTCTCTGGAATTGCTTTGAAGAGGGACATTTGCATTTGCAAGCTGCTGTAAACCAAAAACATGCAGTCATCCAAACCTGAAAGGAATTTCTGTGTTTACCTGTCGACCAGGAAAAACACTGCTGTGTCTGCCTTCATCTCATTTTTAACATTACACTGCTCACTTCTGTGTTTTCTGAATGCGGGCTTATAGCGCCACCTGCTGCTCTGGCATGCTCGTGACAGCGTTTAACATAGTTTGTGTGCTTTCACAGAAATATTTCTTAAAACATAATAATTATCTTTGTTTGCTGGATTGTGTTTGAGCCCCTGTAAATAGGGGACCGTGGATATAGACTCCTCATATAACTGTAGCTTCAACGTTCAGGTACACAGCTGAAATCCAAACGCACTTCAAAATTACGATTATGGTTAAAAACAAATGTAATGTAAATAAAACTGAGTTATGTGTTTAACATAACATACACAGTGGAGCACTGTCTGCTGCACACGTGTGTGTGATAAACCAACCTGCAGTTGCAATCCTTTGCCATCATTGTTATTGATAATCAGGCGGATGCGTCCATATTTGTCGTCTGTGACTCGGAGCGTCACCATACCCAGCACCTCCATGTTCTGTAGGCCGCCATCACGGCCACAGGTCAACGTGATCTTCTCCTCCACACGCAGATGCACACTGCAGGTCAAATCACCCACACACACTTTAAGAAAGCAGCACTGAGATGACACTGTGACTGAATCTTAGCATGAAGTTGAAGTTACACCAGTGAGACACACGCACGCACACATGCGCTGAGAAACAGGAGATTTGTAACCGTCCGTTTTCTTCACCTGTCTGTAAGCAGCCTGTCTGTGAGGCGTGCTGCACTGTTGGACACTTTGTTACAAATTAAAAAGCCTCACTTATGAAAATGTTACATTGTTACAATGTTAGAATTAAGTTATAATACAATTATAACAATTATAACTTTAGGACCCACTGAGAGACATCTATGAGCCTGTTAACCGCACCCAGCACACACCTGTACCCAGCATGCACCTGTCACACTGTGGGTGTGTTTGTTTTGTGTCACTAACTGGGTGGTGCATTAAAGCAGGAGATTAATTAATGTACATGCAACCAGTTTTACAACTAGGTGAGGGCGCACTGATGCCAAGCTCGACCTGTAATGACATCATCCTTTATCCTTCTGTTATTTGACTTTAACAGGGAAACTTATATATTTAAGGTAAAAGTATTGGATTGCCACAAATGAGAAGAATAAGTAAATAAATGTGTCGTGATTACAGTTCAGATGTCGTTACTGCAACAGCCTGATGAAAACAGCCAGTCCCAGAAGAATACACAGCACTGAATGATGAGGGCATACCTCTCCATGTTGACTGGTGGGGGCAGAACTTTCGAAACATCGGATCCCCTCTTTCCTGTGGTGGGCATGATGGTTTCACCCTCAGACTTGAGCTTGTCAACAAAATTGTCCACCTCTTTCCCTTTAGCCCCCAGTTTCAGAGCCTTACTGGGTCCACTTGGTCTGAACAGAAACAAACACCATGTCCCATCAGCCTAATCAGTCCACTGTTTGTGCAACCACAACAAAATCTTCCCATACAAACTTGAGTTGTACCTGACTGGAGCCGCTGTGATCTTGGGCTTCTCTGGCTCGATGATGGTGTCTGTGATGATGGTCCCTGAGGACACACTGGTCATGCCAGCGCTGCCAAACCCGCCAAAAGCTGGCACCTTCTTCCCGGAGCGCTCAGCGTCCCTCCTGGCCTGCTGCAGTTCCTTGGCCTTCCTCCTCATCTCTGCCTTGGCCTCGCGCTCCTGAGTCTGTAGGATTACAAAAGAAAGTGAGCAGGGATCAGAACAGCACGCTCAGCGCTAATACAGTCACAGCACGACAGCTGACAGTTACTCTGAAGGAGGGAAAATATAGGACTGTGTTAAATTTTAAATACTGACAGTGCAGCTGTGTTGTCAACCATGCGGGTTCATCACACTTTGCTTAGCCTGTACAGTGTGTACGTCTCATATTCTCCTTCATCTCCCTCCTTCTATTAAGCTTTGAAAAATCACTAAACTCCAATTGTTGCATTTTGTTTCTTTTACAAGACAAATAATAATTGTGTAATATAACTTTCCATGTGCTTCTTTCTAATTTGCCTGAATAATTCAACAGGAATCCAACGAGGCAGGCAGAGCCACATCTCACCTCCCTGACGGCGCGGAACACCTTCTCCTCGTGGGAGTCCATCTCTGTGAAGGTGCGGATCTGAGCCAAGTTGACGTTCTCTCTATAGCCCAGTGCAACGATCTCATCGAAGGCGAAGATCAGATCGAAACAGTGCTCCGATATTTCACTCTCCTCCAGCACACGACAGTACTCTGGGATCTGGAACAGACGGGAGGAGCGATTCATTTAAACTAATGGATAAGGATACAATAAGGACACATTAAGCACCACTGTAGCCTAGTTCTTGCTGACAGACTTTACTAACACCATTTATTTACCCATTATTCCCAGAACCTAATCTTCATTTGCACACCAGCTTCCATACAGATTAACTGGTATCATCTGCCCCACTTCTATCACCATCAACAACATGTGACTGAATACAACAAAGCATCAATTGGATTCACAGCTTTTCCCCACAATGAAAAACTGACATCTGTATGTAGATTTCCTTCTTACCGTGTCCTCACAGTTCGCAGCAGAGGATGCAAAAATGATATATGCCAACAGTGACATGTTTACCGCATGGATACTGGCTGGCCTATCAAACAGACAGCAACAGGGACCCAGGTGTTACAGCTGTTTCTCCTTATTGGAGACAGGGGCCTTTGTGCTGAACAGTAACTGTAGGTAAACAAGGCCCACAGTGGCCTTTTAAACACAGTGATGAATAAGAAAATGTGGCGTAATGCTGTGTGTCCACAGGCAGTGCTTCCTGCACTGGAAGGAAACGTGGACTCACACTCAGAGCGCTTTTTCCTAACACGTGTTGTTGCTAGGCTACAAACAAATTTCCCACGTGTGGGACTAATAAAGGTTATCTTATCTTATCTTACAAAGACATCTTCAGTGTTTTGTCCTCTGCTGTTATTTAGTGTTTAGAGCTTCAGAGGAGCTTTGAGTCTCATGATGCAGTAACACTGATTAGAGCAGCTGCTTGCTGAGGGCAGTTTCAACGTAAGAACTTCAATAATTACTTTTTATTTTTTTTTTCCTGGTTTGTACATGCAGTGTTTTTAAAACTGTATTTTAAACCTTTATATTTTTTGCTGTTGAAGCCTGACTCTTAACATCTACTGTAATACAAACGTATGGTCGTATTGCATTAACAGCCTAACACTGTTGACTTCATCACTTCAGTCAGCATGAAGTTCAGTGGCCGTGTTGCCTAAAGGCTGGCAGCAAAAGCATCGCTCCACCTCACATTTCAGCTTCTCGCACTTTAACATCATTTCAGTCATTAGATTTTTTTCTTTCTTCATTAATTCAAGACAAACGTGCCTTTCATGCCCAACTACAACAAACTGTGGGAAAGCAACAAAGAGAAGTCTGTAATCTTTCTTTGCTTTCTTTTCAGCGGCCACCAGGGGGCGTCTCCAGGTAAACAGCTGGTGAGTTTATGGGCTCGGTGACTAATTTCAGGCCATAATGAATAAAATATTGAGCCCATTATGTAAATATGAGTTATTTTGGGTGTGAGGATTACCCAAGGTATGCTCATCGGCTAATGTTTGTGATTTACATGCTGCTAGCTAGTCATCTTTTTACAGTGAGATCACCCTTAGTTCATCACAGCTGGTTTCAAAGAAGCTACATCCATCATGTACACTTACTGTAACGTTCAGAACGTACAGGTTTATACAGTGACACGTCTCTACATTTATTCTTCTTTGTTACCAGACCGGTCACCTCGTCGACATGTCAGACAACATGTACTTAAATGCTCTTTGCAAACTGACTTCTATCCAAGCCTGCCTGTGTGCGCTTACCACACGGGAAAACAGTCTGAGTGTCTCCAGGTCCTCCAGGATGTTGCTGTTCTTGGTGGTGATGAGGACCATGTAGAGCTTCTCCAGTGGCTGGTACACATAGCGAACGCTGTCTGTTTCCACAAAGGTGTGCTGCTTGCCCGTGTTCATCAGTTTAGGAAACGCAGCTAGGAGACCCTCAATCCGTGTCCGGGTCATTTCCACAAACTGCCGCGATACGATGGCCTTGCCGGCCTTGGTGCACACCGCCGCTGCCAACAGCACCTGAGGGGTACAGAGGAATTTCACTACTTTAGTTTCCCACAGACCTGAACTATTACAACTAAAGATGCAGTAATCGGACCAACATCTATGCTCATAATAACAAAAGGGAGGTCAGCAAATGTCAACATTCAATTTTTTTTTTTTCATGTAATATTTTCTTCTTTTATTCCAAAGAAACAAGAAAAAACTAAACAACAAAAAAAACAGAACTGTTTACACTACTGCAGATCTTCATCACACTTACTGAGGATTCATTCATCAGCAGGAAATCTACCACATAGGTACACTGTGACTGCAAACTACTTGGAAACCCTACATCTTAACCTGATGTGCTCCTGCCTAAAAATGTAACGTCATGTTGACACAGCCAGAAACAACCGTGACTGTTCAATACCACCGATCCCTCCTGTGAATTTCTGCTACTTTTTGCTGTAGTCTTTGATCTGATTTATCAATCATCTACATATAAGGAATAATAATCATAGTAAATAAGAACACACATTTCACCAAATTACAGGAGGAAGATTGACAAAACTATCAGAGTGAACATGAGGAAATGTACAAAGAAGAGGAAAAGCTTCACATTGAAGAGTGGAGACTCAGGAGCAAAAAGTCTTATTTGCTTTCGTCATAGGTGACACTGCATATAAAACCCAGGAAACGAGCACAATGTAATTAGCACATAATGCACCAGCACACAAATGCTGATAACATTGGCCACTTGCATAGGTTACATCGTTGGCTCTTCAAATATCCACTGTAGAAGTCTAAGTCAGCCATTATCCAATGCTAGCCTGATGTGGCCTACACTCAGGTAGGACAATATCAGCTGATTCTGATATTTAGCGATACAGTGAAGTCAGAAAAACCAGACGAGAGTACTTGTCATTTGATATATTGGTGCTCTCCTGATTACACACGGCTGTAGTTGTTTGAGGACATTACTAAATGCACATGAACTAACCGCTGTTTGCCTTTCTCTTAGGTGAGCGTGTCTTACTGGTGCAGATGTTAGCACAATGGAAAATGATCTTATAAAAGAATCAGGGGTCGTTTAATATAATGAGTATAACAATGGTTGACATAAACGGACGCTTTACGTGGCTGTGCTAAATGACTGGAGGAACTGCATTGATTACACGTTGACAATAGAAATGGAAGAGCTGATCGCACCGATGTGAACTCGATAAAGACGCGCAGCAACTGGTTATCGAAGTCATCGACACTAGCTAACTATAATAACACAGTTGTACGTATAGTTGGGGTATGTCGCAGAGCCGGGGTCGGTTTAACCTGGCTTATTACAATCTGACAGCAGGCAGTGGTTGCACGGATCCGGCTACTGACAGGAGACAACTAGCGCTAGCCCGCAAAGCTAGTTCACGTCAGCACGGACTGCACAGCTAAAGCGCTTCACTCAGGTGAAATTCAACTTTGACGACTCATTTACTCGATTTTAGCACCTGAACATGTCGCTATCACTGTGGCTCCGATAAAAAAAGCACCGTTTATTAATTGTCTTCTTTCGTTCATGAGGGGGGGGAGAAGCTAGTTTGCTCATACCTAGCTTTAGCTACTAGCCAATGTTATGATAGCTGCTAGGCCCGATAAAAGGCAGGGAAATAATGGTCACTTTCGACTGTCACTCACCATTGTGGTCTCTCTCTACGGCACGACGGTCGTCAGTCTCTCGCGTTTCTTGCTTTGGTGATTCCTCGTCCCTCTGGAATAGCAAGGTGCGAATATACAGCTGACTTCTAGTTGTGTGATTGTTAGCTAGTTAGCGTCAATATGGCAGCAGCGCAGAGCCACGTCTCCACCGGAAGAGCCGCTGGATCAGCCCACCGTGGAAACCAATGACGTGGGCCCCCAAATGTTGGCCTTGTTGCAAAAAGAAGTTACTCAGATTACCAGAGGTGTGGACTCGAGTCACATGACTTGGACTCGAGTCAGACTCGAGTCATTAATTTTATGACTTTAGACTTGACTTGAAAAAATGTTCTAAGACTTGTGACTTGACTTGGACTTTTACACCAATGACTTGGGACTTGAATTGGACTTGAACCGGTTTACTTGAAAAGACTTGATATTTTACCCCAAATATAAAATTTAACATGCATATTATATAGAGATTGAAAATGTGACGTCATTCACGGGTAGAACCGCAAAGGATTCTGGGAACTCGTGGCAAGCGGTACTAGCGTACGCAGGCTTTCAATTGAAATCAGTTATACAGCGATAAAAATAAACACAAAAATGTCAAGAAGCTGTTGTATCATTAACTGCAATAGCCGGTCGCATGACAGCCACGGGAAGCCGACGGGTAAAGAGATCGGTTGTTATCGGATTACGTCGTTGAAGAGAAATTGTTCGAGCCATGTTTCCGAAGTAACAAAGACGCGACTGGATTGCAGCCATTCAAAGATCAAATATAACGTCCCAGAACACTCCAGCTCACAGGTTAGTCTGCTCCAAGCATTTACACGAAGGTCAGTGTTTTTTAGTACTTAATACGTCATTTTCATAACATAATTAGTGATATAGGTTACAAGCAAGTCTGGCGCTGAACAGAAATTGTCGCGCTATGCTCCTTTGTTTATTGTGCATAAATAGTAAATTGTCCTGACACAATATTGCGTTTCGCTTCTGTTATTATGGTACATTAACAAAAACATATACTTTTATTCACAGGATAAAACAGGTTTGTATCACTAATTGCCCAGTACGATTACAGCATACAGTATTATTGTCACTGCTACATTTCTGTGATGCTACCAGAAATTATTTCCACTACTAATTAATTACCGTTGAGCTCAAAGGTCCTATTAATAAACGGTTAACGAATGTGTATTTATGACGACGATTTGTGAGACTGGTAAACTTATGATACGTACGATGGTCTTTCGTTCTACACGGTGCATTTCAAGGTCCTGCACCCATCCGTCGGTAAACTGTACCTGGGCTTGTTGCAGTGACCGGAAGTTACTAAACTTCATGAGTGTGTGCACTCACTCCAAGAACCGTATGATTATAAATATGCATATAAATATGCTACGATGAGATAGCTGACTTCATCTAACTAGCAAATGTTGTCCAGGCTACGTTGGTGATACAGTTTTTTTAATGTGTATGATATTTTTGTCATGCGATTTTAAAGCCGGTCCTACAACCGCATCCAAGAATAACATGCAGCTTATCTCAGAACTGTCGGTGAAAATTATTCTTGGAGCTAGGTTTAATTGAGCTGCATTTTAAAGAGGTGCAATTTCACAATTTGTGTATATTTTCTAAGTTCACTATTTTGTCATGTGTTGAGAAAAACACAGATTTTAAAATTACATGGTCTAATATTTACATTTAGCATAACTGCAACATTCTTTTTTCGTTTTTTTTTTTTAAAGACTCGAAAGGACTTGAAATTCAAAGTTTCAGACTTGTGACTTGACTCGGACTTTTACACCAGTGACTTGAGACTCGACTCTGACTTGCCTGACATTACTTGAGACTTGACTTGAGACTTGAGGATAAAGACTTGAGACTTACTTGAGACTTGCAAAACAATGACTTGGTCCCACCTCTGCAGATTACTTCCACCAGCGTTTCTTCTTCTTCTTCAGACTTCTGACTACTGACCACAAATTACCTCCACGCGATTACTTTTAA
This sequence comes from Diplotaxodon limnothrissa, assembly GCF_057381915.1. Taxonomy (NCBI): domain Eukaryota; kingdom Metazoa; phylum Chordata; class Actinopteri; order Cichliformes; family Cichlidae; genus Diplotaxodon; species Diplotaxodon limnothrissa. The sequence continues at coordinate 591,065 of NC_140609.1, read as the reverse complement.
CGTTTATCAGCGTATCAGTAACCTGGCAAACACATAAATATTATTCAGAGAGGTTGTCAGAGTAGTTCTGAGTGATAGCGTTTCACGTCTGATGGGGCTGGTCTCCGGGATGAAAATGTCTTCACCCACAAAGCACACATAAAAAAGAATGATATGCTACAGTCCTCAGTGCAGGCAGCGCTCTCCACCACCATCGTCAAAACACCAAATTCATCCCATCTGTGTCTCCGTGATGTGAACACGTCACAGTCTAATGCAACATATGATACAATTAGTCTTTTCTCTTTGTTGTCCTCCTTACGTTCTTTATGTTACATTTTAACCCTTAATTGTAAACATAAATATTCTCGTTGGGCATTTGTCACCGGACGGGGGGCAACGAACTAACGATGGCTGTGAAGCGTGTGAGGAATGTGACTAACATGTTTAACAAAGTCAGATATATTATGGAATTGAATGTTGTCTTTTAAGTTTAAGTTACAAAAATGTTGAATTCCGTTTATTATTATTATTATTATTATTATTGTTATTAATAATAATAATAATAATAATAATAATAATAATAATAATATTTAATAATAATAATATTATTATTATCAAAGAAAGAAAAGTAAACATACTCCAACAATCCATCCTTCTGCTTTTCCAGTTCCACGACTAAGCTGGAGCTTATTCCAGTTCTGATGGGTGAGGGTACCCTGTCACAGGGCCAACACACAGGGACAGACAACCATTCACACTCACATTCACTCCCACATTCACAGCTAGTGGCAATTTGGATTATCCAATTAACCTATCCCCACAAGCTGCATGTCTTTGGACGGTGGGAGGAAGCCGGAGTACCCGGAGGGAACCCACGCAAACACGGGGAGAACATGCACACTCGACACAGAAAGACCCCGGCCTGATGGTGGAATTGAACTCAGGCAATAGTGCTAACCCCTGTGCCACCGTGCTGCAGTTTGAGCAGACAGTATTTTTCATTTAATGTAAATGCACACGTAAGCAAGATGCTGGTGGCAGGAACACTTTAAGATATTCAGAATGTTCTTAGGGACATAAATCCAACATTCATATGGGAATACTGTTTACATGTTTGTCATGCGCAATGCCTGTGGCTCGGGCGGTAGAGCAGGTCCTCTACCAGTCAGAAGGTTGGTAGTTTGATCCTTGCCTGCTCTTTTCTCCAGTCTGCATACCTGAGTATCTTTGGACGTGATACTGCTGTCTGATTGCGTCACTGGAGTGTGAACACATCGATGCGTCTTTCACCCAGGGGGAGGGGAAATGGTTCTCATTTTAGACCCCTAGCATGAAAAACTACACACGTCACAGTGTTGCAGTAACTTATTTTGGTCACTAGGTGTCGCCATTTAAAAAAAGGAAGAGGAACGCGCGATCCTGTATTTATCTCACTGCGGAGGATGTTGGTTTTTCAATCAACAGATATTTCACTGTTCCATTAAATTATACAGTAACAACGTAAGAATATGCGTGTAATATATTTACTCCCAGTCAGTGAATTCACTGACGCACTGGATACGCCCACAGGTGTGTATGGTAGTTGGCATAAAAGTCCAAAGTTGACAGACAGGGTTTTATGGCCACGTCGTCAGATCACAAAAACATGACACAAGACGTCAGCTTTTAAAGTAATCATTTTAATACTACCGGCGGATATTTAGCAGCCGGAAGTCAATTATTGCGCTTTCCCTTCTTAAACTTCTTTAAACTTCCAACATAGTCACACTTGAAGTCGTGGATGTGAGCACCCACGCCCGCAGAAGCAGAAAGGTCAGGCGGGACCAGGAAATGACCTCTAGCCGGTCCGATGACATCATAGCCACCACGCTCACTCATACGCGGAGCTGTTTGAGACGAGTGCTCGGAGCTCATCCAGGAGTTTGGGTGTCTCTAATAGTCTCTGTGTCCAGAAAAACACGCTGCTGATTCGCGCAACACCGGCGGACTCAACCGAATCACCGACATGTCGGAAGAAGCTAGTTCTCAGGTAGGTTTTCTTCACTGTTCTGTCAGACTTGCTGCTCATTCAGCGTTCACGCGTTGTGTGTAAACTTCGTCATCACGTAGGGCTCGTTGATTGGCTGACGTTTGTGCTTGTCTGCGGATTCTGCTCTCCATTGGACAGGGGGCGGTGTCAAACGTGACAGACAGTAGCTGTAAAAAGCTAAACGTTTTAGTTTGATTTGGGAAGGTTAAGATCAGCGTTGGTTAGAAGCAGGCCGCCAAACAGAGTGCTGGCACCGAAACACTGAACGCTAACCTTACAGGCTGCCTGCTTGTTCATTTGCTAGCCTTAGAGTTCCGCGTGTTAGCTATAGACACCGAAAAACCCCACCGCCACTGTTTTCCCCTCTCAGACTGAAGTCACTCAGAGACACTGATACTGAGTTCACTTAAGCTTTTATATTCCTCCCTCGTGAAATGGGCAGCACTGATTTTGCTCCTGCCTCAGAGTTACGTTGATAAACTTGGAGGTGAACGCATTTAAAAGTTCAGCATTTTATTAAAATGACACTTGGCTGTTATGTCACTGGTGCCGAATGGATGTTCGCCACCTGCTAACATCGGCTACACTATAACAGGTATGTTTCTAAAGGCGCTGAGTAAATACATGACAAATTGATCGATTTTTGGACGCAGTTTTCGGACAGACGGCTGGAAATTCAGTCTTTGTTTTACCCTTCGTAATACCCAGGGTTATGTCTGAGACGTGCACGGGTCAGGTGAAAAATAAATGAGTAAAAAGAAAGAAAATGTTACAAATAATTCAGATTTAATAGTAAGAATAATAATTTAACGATGTAATCTGCATGTAGCGCGCACAGAAATGAGTGAATTATCAGTTATTTTCATTAATAATTAAAACGTGTATAATAAGTCATCTAGTCAAAAACAAACAGTCAAATCAAACATCTGGTGTGCTGTTGAAGATTATCATTTATTTTTATTAAACAACATTTTTAGTTTTAAACTACATCATATTAGCAAATACGGAAATACTCACGTAAGTATTACTTTGTTTTACTCGGCCACTGCTATTAAAGTCTGACCAGGATCACAAGGAAATAAAGACTTCCAGTGACACGCTTAAGATCAGTCTTTACTCTGAGCAGTGTTTGCATCTTTGCATTTATTTCAGCCTTGTGTGTCCCTGATTAAAAACAGCCAGCAGTGTTATCTGGATATTTCTGTTTGAAGAGGAACGTTTCCACTCACACTCTTCCCTGTGACCACACCCTGTAACCAGGACCCTCCTAAACTGCCTTATGTAACGGACTCATTGAAAAGACACACTTATCTGTGGGAACCAGAGATATTAGAGGTGGAGGTCCTTAGTGGGGGAGGAGTCAGCTGGGTCCAGTAAGAAAGGACACTGTTTAGTAGCAAGAGGCTATATGACCTCAGCAAAGCTCCTTACCAGGACGCAGCAGTCAGTCCCAGACACACAGCACACAATAGCCTCTACAGTGCAGAAGCTCAGTGTGGATCATGGAGGAAGGACCTTACAAGTACATCAGGGTGAGGCCAGCAGAGAGGGATCATTCATTCGTATTTTAAGTCAGAAAGTGTAACAGTGTTGTGCTGATTGAACATATGAGGAATACATCTCGGAAGCGAGCGAGTGTTTGTAAAATCTTGTGGCTGATCTGGTTTTATGTTCCGGCAGGATGGAAATGGCAAAGTTAGCCGAGTCATTCGAGTGGGAACCCGCAAGAGCCAGGTGAGTATTACATTATTATCCAATCAGGAGCTTCAAATTCAGGCAGGTTTGACTCTAATGTAAAGCTGAACTTACAGATCCCGAGTGTCGGTTGTGAATTATCTGATTTGAAAGCCGCCTGGACCTCCTTTCCACAGAGATAAAACAATCCTGCCTGACGAGTGTGTTTTTATGATAACTGTCTGTCATCTGCTCTGTTCTGCTGATTTAATACGTGTGAAAGGACAGTGAATGCAATGAGTTGATCTTCTGTTGCAGCTGGCTCGCATCCAGACGGACAGCGTGGCCGAGACGTTGAAAGAGCTGTACCCTGACATCCACTTAGAAATCGGTAAGAAGGCAGCCCCTCTGTCTGTGCAGCGTTTCTGCTCTGTCTCCATGTTTCTGTTCAGAGTGAATGGATTACACACATGTTCTTACAGCTTAAGTCTTAAAATTGAGTCTGAATCTGTCCACGCTGTCACTCCATCCTCACCGCACTGAACACACTGAAGTTTGTGTCTTTGTTCAAAGCAGCTGGTGACCTCGTGTGTTTCCAGAAAACGTCACTGAACCTGAACGCGAGCAGCAGTCCAGTTAGACTGTTCCTGCGCTTTTAGCCACAGATGGAAACTAAAAACCAGGAATTATTGAAAAAAGGAAATCCATCATATTACATAGAACAAGCAGTGATTTTGAATATATCGTCCTATTAAAAGGCGGCGTGCACTGATAGCGATTTTGATTGGCCCAGAATATTACCATGTTTAAAATGCCAGTTTTATTCTTCTTTTTTAAGTCTGATTAAAATAAAGAGGAATGGTAACTTTTTAGAAAACAGTAACTAAAACGTTAAAAAGTATTTCAGTGTTTGCAGACAGTCAGCCCACTTTCATGTTCAGTACTTTCTCCTGGGTTTTTCCTTTTTCTGGAGACTGAACCAACACAAAACGGATGCAGCAGTCTTTATATGGATCTGCACATTTAATCGATACCACCACCTGTAAGTCTGCTACCAAATTCAGCAACTCTACTTTTTCTGTTGTCGTCCACCCTCCCACTGCAAGAAGTCAGCATTAAAGCTGTTCAGCAGGAACAAAATGGCTTTACATGATGTCCAAATATTGCATAAATGCCTGCTGCTTAGTGCTCACAGGGATCCCTCTCAGGAGGGAGAGCCAGTTTTTCTCAGGTTTTGATGCTCAGAAAAAAGTTCTCAAATTTGAGGATTTGAAACTTGTTCCTAGAAGCTAAATTACCAACAGCACCATTGTGTAGACAAACAGGATTAATGGCAACATTTTGTGTCTTTACATTTGTTACTAGTTTCCAGTCCGTTGCCTGAGACGGTGCGTTCACTGCCCTGTCTTATAGGGTGGGAAAAGTGCAGCATGCGTTACTGTCGACTCGTCTCATGATCTAATCTTTTGTGTTCCAGTTGCCATGTCAACAACAGGAGACAAAATCCTCGATACTGCTTTGTCAAAGGTAAGGCTTCCAGGAAGTGTAACGGACATGACTGCTGCCACCTACACAGTCTTGTCAGCGCTGACATGAGCTCACTGCTTCATGAGCAACAGTGCAGACCAAACGCTGCATGGAGGTTCTTGATAAATGTGAAGCAGTTAATGGGAATCTGTCTCCTGCAGATTGGTGAGAAGAGCTTGTTCACCAAAGAGCTGGAGAATGCACTGGAGAGGAATGAGTAAGTGTGACCTCTGACACTGCTTCACACTTCCTTCCTATTTTCTCTTCTTCAGAAGCGCTCAGCTCGAATAGTTACTCAGCAGCCTGTAAAATGTGCACATTTTAATGGTTAAAAGAAGAAGCAGCCTAATACCAGTATAGGAACCTGCTAGTTTCAAGAGTTTTGCAACAGAAAATACAGAAAAGCTGTGTGGTGTTAGTCCACAGGAGCATGTGAAGTGCATGCAGAGCCTCAGATGTAGCAGGTGGGCTCTGGTTGCTGCGTAAATGGCTGCATTGTGGAGCTCATACATGCGAGTGCATATCCTGTGTGTGCTTCAGGGTCGACCTGGTTGTTCACTCCCTCAAAGACCTTCCCACCACTCTGCCTCCGGGGTTCACCATCGGAGCTGTGCTGAAGTGAGTCACTCACACACTTCTGACTCTTACAGTTACTTTGGATGCATTTACTCTTTTCAGGACAATTTCAGTGCACCCGGCACCTCGAGGTCTTCACACGGGTAATCGAATACGTTCTGCTCTTAGATAACCTTTTATGACTCCGGGGCTCCACTTCATGCTTTTGATTCACAGGATGAAGGGTATAGTACAAGGGGCCCAGTCCCAGTCTTCGAGAGCTACTGTCCTGCAGCTTTTAGATGCGTCCCTACTCCAGCACAGCCGAATCAAATGGTTTGATTACCTCTTCAGCATGCCATCAAGTGTGGCAAAGGCCTGATAACAAGCCATTCATTTGATTGAGGTGTGTCAGAACAAAGATGCATCTCAAAGCTGCAGGACGGTAACTCTCGGGGACTGGGCACCCCTGGTGTAGTGTGTGCAGTTACATTGTGCCAGTTTAAAATCGATGAAAAACAAGTTATTTCGAGGATTAGGTGTACCAAAGGTGCCACGCAGTGTGCGGAGCACCAGCTCGTCCTTTGTTGGGACAATAAGTCAAATAATGCTTGGGGTCATAGATCGTTGCAGCATTTGTGGTTGTGATCTGTGCGTCTTACAGGAGAGAAAACCCCCACGATGCAGTGGTCCTCCATCCGAGCCATGCAGGGAAGACTCTGGACACGCTGCCAGAGAACAGGTGCAGTCAGAGGGACCTGATCGATGCATTCTTATATCTGCTTACACTTTCCTCACAGCTAACACACTGGACTTCGTTTGTGCAGTGTGATTGGCACCAGCTCGCTGCGCCGAGCTGCTCAGCTGAAGAAGAGGTTCCCCCACCTGGACTTCAAAGACATCGTATCCTTCCTGAGAGCAGTCGCGCTGTTCCTGTGTTTATCAGCTGTTTGCACAGAGGAAACCAGCTCCCCATACACACAACCTTCTGCTGTCTCAACACCATAATGGCTAATTAGAAGGACAATAATTACCTGGATGTTACTACACCACAAGCAGCCATAATCTTCTGGGTAAATGATCATTTTCTCACGTGTGGTTACTGTGTAGTGTTAGCGAATACTATTTTTATTACAGACGCTGGAGTGCAGGTCACAAACACTCACAAACTGGTTTTGACTAGTGTGTGAACAGAGTTGGGCTAAACAAGTACACACAAAGAGGCCAAGCTAGAGGCTAACATCAGCTGATGTTTAGGAAATATATCCAGCTGCTAACAGTCCCAAACTGTGATCACACTGCGCTTGTGTTGATGATGATGACAGCCATTATCCAGTGGGTTTTGAGTGGGCAGTTTCTGGGTTTGGTGGGCTTTTCCTGAGCTGCAGTGTTCAGCGTGGGAACCTGAATACACGGCTGAAGAAGCTGGATGAGAAAAAAGACTTTGCCGCCATTATCCTGGCAGCTGCCGGCCTCAGGAGGATGGGCTGGGAAAGCCGCATCAGCCAGGTACACTGTGTGGTTATATGCAGCATGTGGGTGGCACTTCTAGTCTTACAGTGTGATTCTTTCCCCCTGGTAGATCCTGGAGCCCGACGACTGTATGTATGCTGTGGGACAGGTAGGAACTGCCGAGTGGAAAGGTCAGGAATCCACAGGGCGGGTGGTTGTTCATGGCTCCCAATAAGGTGCATGTGTGTTTTTAAGGGGGCCCTGGCAGTGGAGGTTCGGGCCAGAGATGCAGACATCCTAGAGATGGTGTCCATCCTTCATGACCCTGACACTGTGCTGCGCTGCATAGCTGAAAGAGCCTTCCTCAGACGCCTGGTACACACACACACACACACACACACACACACACACACACACTTGTGTGAATCTGTGATGACTCTATCATTTATTTGTGTGTTATTTTTGCAGGAGGGTGGCTGTAGTGTCCCAGTGGCTGTGCACACCCAAGTAAAGGACTCCCAGGTAAGAGTGTTAGTGACTGTGGCTCAGCACTGTTATACATCGTGCTCTTGTTAGCTACAGATCCAGCCCTGTACACACTTTATCTGCCACTCGTAGCAGCTGTGGGAGTATTTCCTGCCACTCTGCTGTGTCTCAACAGACTATTGGCACCAAGTGGCAAATACTCATATTTTATACTAATGGCCAGAAGTATCACAACAGTATCAATAATAAATGGTAAATGGCCTGTATTTATATAGCGCTTTACTCGTCCCTAAGGCCCCCAAAGCACTTTACACATCCAGTCATCCACCCACTCACACACACACTGGTGATGGCAGCTACATTGTAGCCACAGCCACCCTGGGGCGCACTGACAGAGGCGAGGCTGCCGGACACTGGCGCCACCGGGCCCTCTGACCACCACCAGTAGGCAACGGGTGAAGTGTCTTGCCCAAGGACACAACGACCGAGACTGTCGGAGTCGGGGCTCGAACCGGCAACCTTCCGATTACAAGGCGAACTCCCAACTCTTGAGCCACGATCGCCCCTAATACACAAGTGATGATATCAAACAGCTGCTATGGTTCCTGCTCAGTTTAACTCATCAAAGAAAACTGCTCTGTTGTATCTGCTGTGGCTTCACAGTTTTAGGTTCTGTTGATGCAGTGGCGTGCTTCAGGTCACAGCTGATGGGCGCTGCATGCTGGGCCTCAGCAGGCTTCTGCAAGACGACTGAACTATAAATGCAGGGATATGATAATCAGAAGTTTAACTGTGACTGATCACTATCCTTAAATCATTAGCAGTCGCATGAATATGGAGACAAACCAAGTCCTGTACTGGTACCTATTTGATTCTGCAGCAGCGGCCCGCTCTCATCTGATTTTAAAAGCTTGTTTGAACGTGTGAGTAACCCGGAGAAATCCTGTATGCTTTTGCAGCTGTACCTGACGGGGGCGGTATACAGTCTGGATGGCTCAAACAGCCTGAAGGAAACCATGCAGGTCAGCATCGCTGTGGGGACCCAGGTAAGAGCTGCGTGCATTGTGTTTCTGCCACGTTACCTTCGTTGCACATAGGAACCTGTTTTCATAATAACGTGCTTTTCTGCCACAGAGCTCAGAAAAGGTGGACGAGCAGGTCCAGCGAGTGGGAGTCACGGCCAACAAGATCCCAGGTAGCGTCCAGGACGAGGCCGAGAAGCTCGGCGTCGACCTGGCCGACTTACTGCTCAGCAAAGGAGCCAAGGAGATCCTGACGGTGGCCCGGCAACTCAATGACGTCAGATAGGTCTTCCTGGCTGACAGCGGGGCTCCAGAGCATGCAGGCAGTCGCAACCTGAGCTCCATCTAATGTTGGTCTGCTGACTGTTTGCTGCATGAAGTCAGGACCTGTGGTCAGGGTTGTAGAAAGCTGCTAAACTGGCTGCTATTATCCGCTCACTGAGAGTCCCCGCTGTCTCGGTTCCTGTGCGTTCTCACGCAGAGAACCTCATGGAACCTGAGCCACGTTTGGTAAGAAACACGCAGTGGCCTTCAGACGTTGTTGTCAACACTTAACAGCACCAGTGCTGGCTGATATCAGTCTGTCAGCACTGCCTTCGTCTAATCATTTGTTCCCAAAGCTCAGACCGTTTCATCCACATCTGCTGTCGTAACTCACACAGCATCTTCTCGTTTCGACGGTGCCAAAGACGAGCGCTGTTCATTAAGGCGGACTGTCTGCAAAATTTCAGTTCACGCTTATGTTCACTTTGGCACACCCATTTGTTGCCATCATGAAAGAAGAGGTGACATCCAGCTGTGGAGGGCTGCTTGCTTCCTCATTAGCAGAGAGAGCATATTTGATCCACACACTGGGCTTCAGGAGTGCGTTCTTTAACACTGGTAGTAATGCACATGTGGCGTGTGTGTGGGGTTTAATATGACTGCAGCTCCAGCGCCTGCACGTTTTCACTGTCCTGCTCTGATTCTTAAAGCATGCACTGTGGTCTTTTGTAGTGCTTTGCTGGCCACAGGGATGCACTGATATCCATACTGTACTCACTGATGTGTGTCAGATTGACATTTCTGTTTTCTCACATTAGTCGACGTTCAGTGATGGTGTGATGCGGAGCTGTAAGTTCAAGGAGAATAACAAAACGACACAAAGGAAGCTTCCTGTATGAGCTCTCAGACAGGCCAGTGCATCCCTGCTGGAAGCCGATGATGGGGATGAACTGTGAGCTTCATTCCTGTGAGCGATGCTTGAAGACTCCCCAAAGCTGGACACGCATCATCAACAAGAAAACACACGTGATTAGAAAAGTTCCCAGTTTTTGTCATGATGAAGACTCATGCTGTGGTGACGGCCTTCGTCCTGTTACGTTGTTCTGACTTTCTGGATTTAGATCATTATGTAATATTGACAGTAGATTGATTATTAGAGCACCTCTGTTATATTTATGGAGTCTGTATGTCACGATCACTTTAAGTATCTGAAAGCTGATGAGTTGGTTTGAAGGTTTTACTGATCAGGACTCATCAGCTCACAGACGTCAGGTTAGCGGCACATAGAAGGTTTACGCTGCAACATGCTGTACCCCCCCCATATATCACAATGTGTTAATGATTTTTACTGTGATTGTCTAAGTATTATCTCATTTTGCCTACAAACTGCACACCTGCCTTACATGCAGCAGTCTTCACTCTGCATCATATATCCAGTGTTCATGGAATTCAATGTTCTTTTTCTAGGTTTTTGTTGCATATCTGATTTAAACCTCCTGAGACAATGAGAGGTCATGTTAGCCATATTTGTTTTCAGCTTTAATTTCTTTATAACATAGAAGACTGTTGTACTCAGTAATTTTCCCACAGCGCCGACTGTTCAAAACAAAAGGTCGTCATCAAGAAGCAATAAAGTTACTGTGCTGTGAAAAAGTATTTGCTCCTTCTTATTTTTTTATCATGCACATTTCAGATCATCAGATACATTTTAATATTAGACAATGATAACTCGAGTAAATGCAAAATGCAGTTTTTAAATGTTACTCTATTAATGGGGAAAAGTAACGAGTTCAGTGTTATCAGCCATGACCAGGTCTTATTAATGTCTCACGTGAAAGGTGACGATCTCACAGAGCGACGTGCTGTGGCCCGATCTAAAGAAACAGCCAAGGAACACGATGACGGACATCTATCAGCCTGACAGGATTTACAGGCCCACAGTCAGAGCCAGGATCCACACGTGGAGAAAACCTGGAAACTATCAAAAGTAAGCGGCTCACCAAAATTACATTAAGAGTGCGTCAATGAATTATCAAGCAGGTCACAACAGACCCATAACTCCGACGATCTCTCCACTGCATATGTGACGGGGTGGACGGATAGTCCAACATAAAGGCTCGTCTCCCAAAAAACCACCTTGATGATGAATGAATGTTGGACAGAGCACAGAAACAAGTGTTTGGGTGAATGTTGTGTGAAGTGCTCAGAGGAAGAACCAGAAGGTTTAACTTTGGGAGAACATTCTGTGCACTGACGAGGCAAAAGCAGAACCTTTGTGGGACACAAACATCTGGAATAAAAGTAACGCAGCATTTCAGAAAAGGGACATCAGAGGTGAGGATCAGAGGATTCCCAGCCACTGCTGGATGTTTGGGGTTTTCTTGAATCGCGGATGGGAGCATGGGATGAATTAAACTGGACTCCGATTCTGCATCTGTACTGGGAGCATGCTGTTTTCAGCTGCCCACTGTGAGGAACTGTGACGTGGCCTAAACCTGTAAGCAGCTGTTTTAGAGAAGGACTAGAAACCCTGGATCTTTACATGTTGCACTTCACTGTATCCCAGCAACTAAACTCTGAATGGAAGGAGGCGTCAGAGTTTTTACATCTTTACACTGACATATAAATGTGTAGAAATGAGGACGGGGTGAAGGGCGTGCTAACTGAGAAGGAGGCAAGTATTTCCTACTTGAAATCAGTCTAAAGATGCTAAACCTTCTGTGTGTTGTGAAACATTGGATAATCTCACAATGAGTCCGTTATGAAATTAGTGCCTTTGGCTACTCAAAATATATCTCAGTGATTCCTGAGATTAGGGACAAAACAGGTTTTAATTTTCTAAAATATATTTTTTGATTTTTCAAAAACATATTTACATATAGTTGTTACACAAAGTTGTGTCTGTCTCACCATGTTTTGGTCTCCCAGGTGTAAGATGTTTTAATAATTTATGTTTTTGCTGGAGAAGTGCAAGGTTTTTGTCAACACCGTCAGACACAAAGAAATGCAAATATATATATTTTAAATGAAGTTGTTTCAGCTATTTTGACTATTAGCAGCTTCTTTGTTCTATTGCTTATGCACATGTGTTTTCAAACTAATTATACCAGGTTTAAAAGTAAGATGGTTTTGGCTTTTTATTATTAGAGTTACAGTCATACATATTTTCAGAAGCTTGTATTTAATCTCTATAAGAAACAATCATATTTAGCAGCATGCAAATTACACATTTATTGAGAAAATTGAGTATTTTTATTGGAAGATCATGAGGGAGGAAAATATATGTTTCTCCAAAAGAGAAAAATAAACAAAAACTCCATATTATGGAGTTGACAAGGTGCTGACGGTGGTGATGACACACTAGTAGAAAGCAAGATATTATTTCTTTCAAAATGACCATTAAACCTTAACAACCTTTGTAATATCACAAGACGCATCATAACAATTCTGTTTTTGCACACGTCAAGTTCTGCATCTTAATAGTTCACCAGCAAGTAGCTGCCTGCTGCTGATTCCTAAAGTTCTCTGTGGTTGTGTTTATAGACGCTGCTGGACTTTCTCTCCTTTCGTCTCTGTGCTTGTTTCCAAAACCTTCTCCTCTGCCCTTTTTCTTTCTTTATTTTTCCCTCTTTCACTCTCTTTCTCCATCTTTCCCTTTATGAGAAAGTCTTTCTTCAACTCAGGCTGGCTGTAAATTTTTTCTCCTTTTTTGATCCTCCCTGTTCCTTCTCTTTCGTTCCTCTGACAGCTTCCCCTTTGCCATTCTAGCCTGAAATGTACCATCTTGTAATTACTAATTTAATTTTTCTGAAACATATGCATTTATACAGATTAAGGATGAATATTCACAACACAATTATGTATTAAGCAATAATCCAGGTTGAAACTCGGCTGCAGATCCCAAAGTCAAAGGAGCTCTGTGGCATCACTGAGAGTTACAAACTGTCTAAATTCTTTCATCTTTAATAAAATGATCAGTGAGTTAGAAGTTAGCTCGCTGGTTTCCTCCTACATTCCAACATGAATGAAGACAGAAAACTAAACAGCAGTGACGTTTGTCGGGTTACTGAAGTTGGGCTAGCTGCTATATAGTGATGTGCTAGCGACACAGCTATGTTAGCATAAACACAGTGAAGCTGGAGGATGAACACCAACTTTTTTTCCACCAGATAAAAGTTAATGCAGGGTTTCTGATGGTTAGGCTGATCACTGACTGTTTTTAGGGGCTTGTTCAGATTAAATAGAACAAGATAAAAAGCATTAAAACATTTTAGCAGCACAACAGGCTTAATAAACACAGAGTAGTTTGGGTCCGGAAGCAGGATTCATACATCAGCACTTAAAGACCAGCTCTCGGGGCAGAGATAGCTCAGTAGATGCCACATGATTGGAAGGTTGAATGTTCAAATCCAATGAATAGTGGCTATCCTGGATTGGTAGCTGCCCACTGCATGAATGAGTGAATGGGTTAAATGCAGAGGACTAAGCATTACAGGATTAATAATGTATACATAAACAATGAGATTCAGGATATGGCAAATTCGATAATATTCGACACATCTGTAAAGCAGAAATATCAGTGAAATACACAGGAAGTAATATGACTGAAATATTAATAAAAATAACTTAATATGAATGAATGAATGAATGAATGATGAATAGTACACTTTCTGTCAACACCATTAGAAAAAGGGTCAACACCGTCAGACAAAAATCCTGATGGTGCTGACAAAATACCCTACTTTCTCTCAAAACACATGTTTTTCTGACAGAAGCCATCTTGTTTTTCATCAGCTGCTTACGGCCTCTACAGTCTACCTAAATGAAGCTCTTTTCACAAAAACAATAATTAAATCTTGCATTTCATCGACTTTGGTGTTGACGCACTGTGGTTGTGACACAGTTTTAAAGGTGTGTCATAAATGAAATAAAAATAAAAAGACCTCATGGCATGAGTATCAAACAGGAAGTGGTAAAGGGGTCCTCAGAGTGTAAGCTGCCCACAATAATTCCCGAGTTTTTTGTACTTTTAAAAAAATCAGATGGTGTTGAGAAAAACTCTGGACATGATTTTAATCACTTAAAAAATACGTAAAAATAAAATTTCAATTGCATATTTTGATATTATATAAGGTAAATGCTTAGTGACGAGAGCCGTGATGTTTAATTTTACATTACTTTTAATTTTTTTCTGTATTTTAATATTATCACACTGCTTCTGGAGAATGGATTTTTAAGGTACTGGTAATGAATTGTACCATTTAAAATAAATATATATGTATAAAAAATGCTAAATCATACTTTTGTTGTGTAAACATTGCCTTGGTTTGTCTCTTAGTCAGTTGGGTAACACTTGTATGCATATTTTTAACCCCCAAAATTGGGTTTTATCTGGCGAACATGTTTTGTCCCTTATCTCAAGAATCACCGACCTATTATATATCTATAATATATTTATAGCCCTGTGATGTTGTATTTGAGCAATTCTCTTTCTCAGATCTCACTTAAGGCACATTTAATGTTAAAGGCACTTTTCACTCGGATAAATCGTATCACTTTATAATAATGTCACACTATTAATCATTAGTCAGGTATTAGTAAGTTTGTAATTCATGATTTTTATGCCATTACTCTTCCTTAGTATGCCATTTTTAAATACAGACTTATCACTATGACTATAATTATGACTGTGGTTATTGCGAGCAGCGCTGATAGCTGTAAATGCTGTAACAGATTGGCAAACATGCCTGTATTTATGAATGACATACTAAGGAGGAGTCATGACATATATATGATGTATTAAGTGCTTACTAATACCTGACTAATGCTTAATTGTGTGACATTGTCATAAAGTGCTACCGTGTGAGTAGCACCACCGTGCTATTGCTACCACCGTATGAGAGCTCAGCGGCATTATTAAATAAATAAATTCAATTCAAAAGTAACTTTGACATTTTTGGTGTCTTCGGTGCACAAGAAGGTAAACTTGGTCCATCCTGATTGAAACGCTGTGACCGGCTCAGTTTGTCCACACGTTCCAAATTCTGTTTGGCAGTTTTTGAACGTTTGGGTGCAAAAGCAGCCACGTTCAGTCTAGTCCCTGAGGCTCTCTGCCTTTCACCTGTTAGATGACTTTCTACATGTTGATCTTCCGCTCGGTATTTCTGCTGTTGTGCCAAAAAGGGATTTTAGGTATTTGCCTACAAACGACTGCCCATATTTAAACTGCTGTGAATGACTTATTAGACTACAATCTGTCAAACATGTATCCTAGGAGGGACGTCAAGTTATTCTGTGGCTTAATATTTACCTGGTAGCACTTGACAATAATGTCACACCTGTAAGGTGCTGTTTTTAGGGCTGAACGATATATCGCATTTGCGATAATATCGCGACATGATCAAGTGCAATTTTCTAACCGCAAAGGCTGCAATTATACTCTGGACATGTCCAAATTCATGGGCTGCATCCTCCTGAGGCCGCATTTGTAGACCGATTACGTCACAGCGACGCGCGGCTGTCCAAATTACTACCATATCCCAGAATTCATAGCGCGGCCCAGCCAAACTCCAGTTTCCAACAATGGCGGCCGCTACTAAGTTTTAAAATTACTCATACTAATCTTTCTGGGTCACAAAATAAACTTTTAACATATTTTCAGGCGAGAAAGTAGTTGTGTAAACATCAAATATCTGCTCGGTTTATCAAGATATCCCATATTTGCAAAAGTGCTTCGACGTTTTCAGAGGCGTCTGCTACCCACCAGCTCGACAGCTAGCCGGGAGCTCGAGGGTTACTGATGCGGCCGAGAACGGCACAACTCCCGGCACATCATTTTCAGATCACCGCGGAGTTTCGCTGCTCGGGTTAAACGTGATATATAAGTCACTTAGACAACCTAAAAATGTTATTGTTGGGCTTTTTTCAGTGTTTTGTTTGTTCGTGAGTAAATCGGTTTGGCTGAGATTAAAGTTATTAGATTAGATAAAATAAAACTTTATTAATCCCCCGGGTGGGTTCCTCCTTGGTTTTCACACAGCTGACTAAACGTCAAACAGAAAACTTATTAAACAGAAGTATGAGACAGTCGAGAATTTACGCCAGTGTCTGGTTATATTTTAGATAGCAAGAAGCAGACGGCCGAGTTTATTAAACTCCACCGAGACAGCGGTGACGCTAATCAGAACTAGACCGTCCAATTTCACGCCTTTAAACTTTAAAGGCGTGTTTGTGTGTGTGTTTATACAATTGCTATTATGTTTGCACTTTATGTGTAATGTTACTGACTGCAGAGATCAGTAAGATGTGTGTATTTTTTATTTATTAGTTTTATTTATTTAATATTATTTTTTAATTGAATGACTGTCTAGTAGTTCACAGATGTCGAAAAACTGAGTGTGGTAAAGCCACTGATTTTGTTTATGTATATTTCTGCAATCTGCACATTGTACTGACTTTCATTTTAATGTTTACACCAGGGTTCCTTGTCAGCACTTTATGCTCAGATGTTTGTAAGCTAAAAATAAACTATTGTGTATGTTCAAATATACTGTTGTGATTGAAGAAGTTAAATAAAAATGTCAGTCATCAATTCATGCATCACCTCATGTCATCATAACAGAGGTCTGTCTTCCAGGAAAGAACAGTTTAAAATTAATGTAATATAGTATTGGCCATACTATATGATGTATTGCTTGTCTTTGTTTAATAATACAGAAGACAAAGACCTTAAAAAATAATCGCATATCGCATCGCAATCGCAATATTGGGGCAAAAAATCGCAATTAGATTATTTTCCATAATCGTTCAGCCCTAGCTGTTTTCATTCACTGACGATGTGAATGTAAGTCCAGAGCGCAGCGTCTAAGACACATTTCACTCAGAGCTCCAAATGGATACCCGCTGGTGGTTCGAGGACAAACGAACAAAAACCTCCCGATATATTATCTTGGAAACATAAACAGTGCCATTCTGTGGTGTCTACATTTCGTGGGAGTTTGCTGTGGAAGATTTGGGTTTGACAGAAAAGCGGCAGGATTAGTCCCTAGGATGTATCCTGTGTTGTGTTGATAAAGAAAGTGAAGCTAACAGCATCAGAATCAGCACATTTAGACAAAATCGAATGTACCGCATGTTATGTTCACATTTAATGGGACAACACAGTTTTAATCTTCCGCTCTGTGGTCCCTCGACTTGCGTGATGACACCCTGAGCAGCTTTTCTTCCTCACATCCCCTCGTCCAACCAAACTCCAGGCGTCCATACCGGGTCTTTCCGCAGAGCTGTGCAGTGACAAAGTTGTGCTGGGAACTCACTGGAATGATACGGTAGAAGCAACCGCCGGCTGTCTCTACGGTGTCTTTCAGCTCGATTTTCTGAACCACCCTCTGATGTGCTGCTGCCAGCTGAGGTTGAGGTGGGGGAATATCTGCCATGAGCTGCACGTCAGTAGCAAATGTGTGTGCGTGCTCTGAAATGTGTAAACGTGCTGCCCGTGCAGACTGGAATCCATGCAGAGAGATGAGTTTGTACAGGTTGTTTCTCCACTCGGCCATGCTTGGTCCCGAGGTTTGGAGCAGCTGTGTGGAGCGCTGAATATGAGCAGCGGACACTGTACTATTAAATGTTGGGTCACCACCCAAGTCACTGCTTAGACTTCCCCCCAGACAAGTGGCCTGGACTATGGAGCGTGAGGGCACATTGGCAGGGGAGCTGTACAGTCCACCTTTCAACCCGCTCTCAGCAGCATTAGTCTGAAGTGTGGAGGAGCAGGACTGTGGGTTAGGATGGTGCTCAGAGGGGACACAGAGTTTTCCAAGATGTGGCAAGTTGTTTTTGAAGACTTTGGACTTCTTGTAGAGGGCCAGCACTCTGTTATCGAGGCCAGCCTGCACATGGTTAGCTATGCTGTTGTATTTGTGTGAGAAAAGGAGGAACCTTTGATCCTTGATTGGTGACGGTTCTGGTTGTGGTTGAGGATCCTCTGGAGCCAGCAGTGGAGAGTAGGTTTCATTTTGCAGCTCTACGAACATGAAAAGGGCCATAAAATGGTTAAAAAGCTTTTTATGACCACATTAGCTGTTCCTATTTCAACTGCACAAAACACAACTAGTCCCCCAGAGCTATGGAGTGAGGGCCTTCTGGGGGTGCCCAGTGTTGACTTCTGCTACAGCCACATGAGTTTAAGTCTTCACACTGAACATTATTCTTGTTTCCTTTGATTGGTAAACCTCTGCTCATGTTTACGTTTCTCAAGCTCTTTGTTTTAAAAATGATCAATATTTGTTCTTTGTCCCTGTAAAACTCTACCTTACCTGGTCGTTCTGTTCTGCCTGTTTTCTCCTGCTCGCTCTCTTTCCTCTGAACACATCACAGTCAACACAAAACAACTAATATCAGCCAACGAGTGACGTTTGTTGGAGTGAAGGCCCGTCAGCGTCTCTACCACCTCAGACGCTTGAGAGACTTCCAACTGCCCTCCAAGGTGCTCAGGAACTTTTACTCGTGCACCATAGAGAGCATCCTGGCGGGAAACATCTTAACCTGGTTCGGGAACAGCACCATGCAGGACAGACGAGCTCTACAGAGGGTTGTGCGGTCAGCTGAGCGCACCATCCGCTCCGAGCTCCCTGACCTGCACTCAATCTACAGCAGGCGGTGCCGGACCAAGGCCAGGAAGATGGTGAAGGACCTCAGCCATCCCAACAACAGACTGTTCTCTCTGCTGAGGTCAGGAAAGCGATTCCGCTCCCTGAAGACCAACACAGAGAGACTGAGGAGGAGCTTCTTCCCGCAGGCGATACGGTCTCTCAATCACACCACCACACAGTACTGACCCACACATATGGTTCTTACACACACACTGGACTTTCTGGACTTTGTTTTCACTTCATCACTTAAATCACTTTAAGCATATTTGCACTGCACAAGACATAATGTGGATTGCACAACACTGGACATTATATTCTTCATTTCCAGTTAATACTTGTACAGCTGCTGTTATTGTGTATATATTTATTTATATTTCTTCATACATTCTTATATAGTTCTATATTGTGTATTTTGTTGTATAGTTATTTTATTTTCAACTTTAATTTATATATTTTATCTTATTCTTTCCCAGTTAAATTTACCCTTTTTAATTTTTCATATTTATTTCCTATCTTATTCATAGCCTTTTCCTTTTTTGTTTTCTTTAGGTCACGAGCAGTTGTCCAAGCATTTCACTACATATCGTACTGTGTATGACTGTGTACGTGACAAATAAAAATTTGAATTTGAATTTGAATTTGAATTTGATGTTCACAGAAGTATTGCTGACTTCTAATACTTCTGACGGGGAATCATTTTCTCAACGTACTTTTCTTGTTTGGTCGGGCTGCCCCTCATCCTTCCTCTCGCTCACATCATTCACTGCGAATGAAAACTGACTGTAAGGAAGCTGCCATAGTAACACATTAATAATGCCATATGGACCATAGATGGTATATAAAACATGGACGGAGCTTCTGGGTGGGACAAATGAAGCCAGTGTGGAAATGCTTAAGCCTGCAATCTTTGTGAGGTAACAGCTGTGAAGAAAAGCAGTCTGCTTCTACAGGAGACTCTGTGAAACAGGTTTCTGTCTCAGCCTCAGTGATCACTGTCCGCCTGAATACACATATGAACTATTTTTAATAAAACTTGGACATACTATGTTAGCAGCTCATGATTAACAACCCAACCAGCCGGGATGTGGTCTCACAGTCAGACTTGCCCCTCCTCGTCACATCCTGGTTTTGTAACCAGGATGGTGGAGGCAGGAACACTCCTCTCTCAGGGATTTGGACTTCAGAAATAGCGTCGTGGTCGCTTTTATACAGTTTAACATAGAAAAGTCGTTTCCCTCAGTTGAAACTGTATCGTAGAAACAGAGATTTGTAGTGTTATATTGACAAATGTAACAGAAAAACACACTTTTACTAGAATGTGGACTTAAACTGCGTCCATGTAGGAAACAGCTAGCAGTGATGTGGAGACCACAGGAAGTCAGCGACACCACAAATGACTGTGAGCAAAAAAGCGTGTGTCCTGAGATAAGTTTGAGTGATGGCTTAGGCGTCATATAAACGGACGCAGCCTCTGATGTCACGTACGCGTGCAGGTTAGTCAGACCTCCAGCTGACTGTTTAGCCGTCGTTCTCTGACGTCACATGAAACTCAGGTTGAAACTTAAGGTTATGTATATAACCCCGGTTCTCTGAGTAGCATGAGTGAGTGTCTCACTATGGGAACGCCTCCTGCGTGACCTCATCAGAAGCTCAAATACCATTACGCCAGCCCTTACAGGCTGGCTAGGTGACGCCCATGTCAGGAGGGGCCAGTGCCTCCCTATATAATAGGCTGACATAGCGTCAGATGTCATTCAAAACAAGCCCACCTCTTCCTCGCTTCCATAGCAAGGAGGGCGGTCTGGTGAGACACTCACTCATGCTACTCAGAGAACCGGGGTTATATACATAACCTTAAGTTCTCTTTCATAGCATTCGTTTCGTGTCTCACTATGGGAGAAATACTGACTCCCGGATTGCCAGACATGCCTGTTAAGAAGACAACTGTCCCCAACAGCACTTCACAGGGGAGAGGCCCCCACCCGGGAAGAACCTGCACTGAGGACCGAATGTGCTAGGTTAGGTGCTGTCACATCTAACCTGTAAAACCTAGCAAATGTATGAGGTGAGGTCCAGCATGCAGCTGCACACACCTCCTGAATAGAAACTCCCCTAAAGAGAGCCCATGAGGTCACCAGACCTCTAGTGGAATGCGCACGTAAGCCAGCAGGGGGCTGAAGGCCCCTGCTAGTATAGGCCAAGGCAATTGCCCCTACTATCCAATGGGAGAGGCGCTGTTTAGACACAGGCTTTCCCATATGTGGTTTAGCCCAGGACACGAACAGCTGGTCACTTTGTCTGACACTCTGGGTTCGGTCCATGTAAATGCGCAGAGCACGGACTGGACACAAGGTATGCAGCCGCCGTTGCTCCTCTGAGAAGAAAGGCGGTGGGCAAAAGGCCGGCAGTTCTATAGGGGAACATGTGCCGACAACCTTCGGGACAAAGGCAGGGTTGAGCCGCATACAGACCCACGTATTATCCGAGGAGAACTGAATGCATGACTGATGCACTGAGAGAGCGTGTATCTCTCCCACACGTTTAGCAGAAGCTAAAGCAATTAAAAGAGCCGTCTTCAAGGACAGAAATTTCAACTCAACCTGTTCCAGGGGTTCGAATGGGCAACAGGAGAGCGCAGCCAATACTGTGGGAAGGTCCCATGATGGAGCCAATGGCCTAGACGTAGGCAATTTACGCCGTGCACCCTTCATGAAACGGCATATTAAGGGATGCTGGCCAACAGTCTTTCCCTCAAAACCAATATGGCAGGCTGAAATTGCTGCCAAATACACCTTGATGGTGGAGAAGGCTTTACCCTTATCAATCAGGGCCTGAAGAAATGACAGAATCACAGCCACCGAGCACTGAAAAGAGATGGCCTGTGATTCTAAGCACCAGCTTTCAAACACATGCCACTTATGCTCATATAGCGTCCGAGTAGACGATGCTCTAGAACACTGAATAGTGTCGATAACACTATGAGGGAGCCCCACCGTGTTCAGGTTAAACCACTCACGGGCCAAGCCCACAGAGCCAGCCTCTCTGGGTGGGGGTGGAATATTTCCCCCTGTGCCTGAGACAGGAGGTCTCTGCGTAGTGGTAACAGCCAAGGTGGGCTGCACAGCTGCTGAAAAATCTCCGCCAGCCAGTGTTTCCCTGGCCAGTGCGGGGCTATCAGGATCATATAGTGACTTCTCTCCCTCACTCTGGCCAGAGTTGGAGAAATGAGGGCCACTGGGGGAAAAGCATAGAGGAGGGTTCTCGGCCACTCGTGAGCTAGAGCATCCACCCCGAGTGGAGCTCTCTGATCGTTCAGCGAGTAAAACAGGGGACACTGAGCATCCTCCCTGGATGCATAAACGTCCACGGTCGCCAGACCAAATCGCAGCCAGATCTGCTTCACCACCTCCGGGTGAAGCTTCCAGTCCCCATACAGCGGGTTGCCCCTGGAGAGAAGATCTGCACCAAAGTTCAAGATCCCCGGCACGTGAGTTGCTCTCAGTGACAGCTGGTGAACACTGCTCCAGACTATCAGTCTGTGTGCCAGCGTGTGTAACTTGGGGGACCCCTGTATGAGAGCATTTGTGTGACAAGTCGCTCCCTGGCGGGTTGGGGCTGCCACCAGCCAATCGTCGATGTACGTGGCCACCCGAATGCCCTTTTTCCTGAGTGGGGCCACTGCTGCCTCGGTGCATTTCACAAACACCCTTGGGCTCAGTGAGAGACCAAAAGGCAGGACTACAAACTCGTATGCCATCCCCTTGAAAGCAAATCTCAGATACTTTCGGTGTGGGGGATATATGGGGATGTGGAAATAAGCATCCCTCAGGTCGATTGATGTGAACCAGTCGCCCGCTCGTACAAACCGTAGCAGCGAGGCGTGCGTCAACATCCTGAACTTGTATGTCCTCAAATGCCGGTTCAGGGCACGGAGATCCAGAATGGCTCTCATCCCCCTCCCCCCTTTCTTTGGCACAAGGAAATACCTTGAATAAAATCTGCTGTGCATTTCCTCGGGAGGGACAATTCTTATAGCTCCTTTGTCTCTCAAGGTGGAAATTTCCTCCAGGAGAAAACTGGCAGACTCGCTCGGAGCACGAGAGTAAACAATTTCTTTGAATTGTGGTGGAGCGACACTGAATTGCAGCCTGTAGCCCTTTTTCAATGTCCTCAGCACCCATGCTGACTGAGTGCAGGTGGCCCAGCTCTTCATGTGGAGAGACAGAGCGCTCACTGGCCACTTCACCGAATATGGCGTTTTGGCGCCCCCTTGTGGTCGCAGCGCGAAACATACGCCATTTCGGCGTCCCGTCACCTCGCTCACAGGTGAGCGAGGTGACGGGCTCATCTGCATCATCACAGCCGTGGAAACGCGAGTCTCCACGGGCTGCGTTATGGCAGACGGTGCTCCGTTTTTCAGCATGTTTGATTTTCTCATGTGTTTTGCAACACTCGACAGCGCCCTCGGCAAACTGCCTGGATGCGCGTGTCGGGGCTCTTTTAATACAGAATGCATGAGAGAAGTGCTCGTGAAACAACACTGCGAACTTTGGCTCTCTTTCCCTCTGGCGGGTCCGGTGACAGGAACGCCGGCCCGAGTCAAGCACTCTGTGTGGAACATGTCCCGTTGAACTTGCTCTGGAATGGAGCTGGGAGGCGGGAGGGTGGCCCATGAAGGGGGGAAACTGGGTTCGCTCCCGCCTAGAGGAGAGGCTGTCAGGCCGGCCGCTTCTTCCTCCTCACGATCGCGGCAGCGGGGGGAGGAGGAGGGGCCGCTTGAGGTCTGGCCTGGGGAGACTGCTTCCGAGTCCATGGATTCTTAGGGGCCCCGGCAGCCTGGGGGGCTGCTTGCGTCTTAGGCACTTTGGGAATCCTGAAAGCGGGGACCGGGCAAGACGCTGCCTGCGCGAATGACTGGCGCGGCGCTGCTGGGGTGGCGTGCTGGGCCCTCCTCGGCAGGCAGAGTTTCAGAGCCTCATCATCTCTCTTTTTCTCCTCACATCTCTTCTGCATGGATGTAACAGCCGCACCGAAGAGACCGTGAGGGACGACAGGGGGGTCGAGGAGTTCCTCTTTTTCCTTAGTCGTCAGGTTGGTGAGCCCGAGCCAGCGTGCTCGCTCCTGAAGAACCATGAGGCCCGTGGCTCTCCCAGTAGCCTGTATGGCTACCTTGTGGAGGCGGAGGACGTGGTCAGTTATAACGCAGGTTTCTTTCCACACTGTGGTATCTGTGTTAGCTGTCATGTCCTCTTCTAGCTTGGTAAGCCATTAGCATAGAAGAGGCATTGTGGGCTCTTACTGACAGAGCCGCTGCCTTGTAGCACTTATCTGTAAGGCTAGACTGGAAGCGGTCTGTTTTGGAGGGGAGAGATGGGGCCGATGAGGACAGAGACGTCTTCGGGTGAAGATGGCTCGCCACCAACGGCTCCACTTGTGGCATCCGGCGGAGGCCGATAGACTCCATCCCCTCACAATCCAGCAGGGAGCTCCCCACGACGGGGTGTTTCTCGCTGCAAGGTTTTGCTTTCCACGTCACCGCTATCTCATCGAGTAGCTCAGGGAAAACAGGCAACACATGCTTCCCCGTCTTTTTCGCCTTCGGCAATTTCTTACCGTCAAAACGAGACTTTACAACCTCTGTTTGTATGGCGGGCCACGGGATGTTGAGCCTAGCGGCTGCGCGCTTGCACATGTCCTGCATGTCGAGATCCAGGGGAGACGGCGGTGTCGGTTTTTCAACCTCGCCGGTAGCCGAGGGCTTTGCAGCCCAGCTGATGCTAGCCAAGGAGGTGGAATCTTCCTCCTCGCCGTCGTCAGACAGCAGGAGCTCCAAGTCAGCCGACTCATCTCCGTCCTCGTTAGCATCTCCTCCCCAGGTGACTCCAGCATCGCGGAAAAACACACGATCTCCGTGTGCCTCCAGCGACGGGAAAGCGGTCGCGATGGGCTGAGGGTCTGCCTCTGCCCAGCTCGGCCCTGGCGTTGCGGCCAAATCATCGGGCATCTCAGTTTCTCCTTGCGCCGCAGCAGCCTCACACAGCAAAGGGTCGCCGCCCGACAGGTTAGCCTGGCGAGCTAGCCTGCGGCGGAGTAGTTTGCGTGGGAAAGCCGCGCAGTGGATACAGTCGTGTGCAGGTGTCAGGGCAGCCTGAGCGTGAGATAAGCCCAGGCATGCCGCACACACGGGGTGTGTATCCCAGGCAGAATCTTCTTGCCGCAAGGACAAAGTTTTGCAACTTCGTTGGCCGTCGTAGCCATGGTTAGCTAGAGGGTTGCGCACGTTAGCGAGACTGACACTGAGTGCGGAGAATATTGCTATTCCTCGCTAACGTGGGTTGAAAAGTGTTGCTACTTTTCTACAGGTATTGCTACCTAATGTGTAAAACCGCTAGCGTCGAAGGGTATCGCTACCTGATGGTGAAGCTAGGGGTACCTTTATTAGCAAAGTGTTGCTACTTCGCTTTCGGAAAGTATTGCTACTTCCCTGGGTGAAAGTATTGCTACTTGGCACCAGCACTAGCTACAGAACAGTATTGCTACTGCTTGTATGCTAGTGGACAACTGAAAAGCTGGGAACAAAGCGCCCGGCGACCGAGTTGTTCACTCGAATCTGTGGACAGTTTAGCTTTAGCACCCAATAGCACAGTTGTCTACAGGCTTCTGTGAGAAGCGAGAAGAGGTTTTTGAATGACATCTGACGCTATGTCAGCCTATTATATAGGGAGGCACTGGCCCCTCCTGACATGGGCGTCACCTAGCCAGCCTGTAAGGGCTGGCGTAATGGTATTTGAGCTTCTGATGAGGTCACGCAGGAGGCGTTCCCATAGTGAGACACGAAACGAATGCTATGAAAGAGAACTGAGGGATTCTGCATGCTTGTGGGCTAGCGGCGTGTCAATGCCAAGATAGGCCTGAAACATAGCCATCATGCTCTGTGACTCTACTGGGGACAATAATTACCAAAAGAACATTTATTCGATAGGACTGTTTGAACAGGAAAGCCATTACCGAGGCTCCAAAGCGAGTGTGGCTGGTTTTCCATAGACTTCTCTTCTTTTACATCCAGAGGACTCGCCCTCTGGTGGCCATTTAGGAGAATGCAGCTGTAAACGTGCTCAGCAAACATTTGCATTCATATTTTTGGTAAAAGCAATAAGGACACAGTTCCCCTCTAATTAGACTGACAAAGTCAGTCTGTGATTGGATGAATGTGTCTGTTGGTAGTTACATGAATTCAGCGATTAACTGTTTAATATGCACAGAAACACAGTTATTGACACAGTTATTCACAAACCCACCCCAGTCTCAGCGTGACTGCAGACAGCGCTGACTGTGAGCACACAAGCCCCGCCCAGTCTCTGCTAGTATATTCTGTTGGTGAGGGGCAGCCAATCAGAGGAGGTTAGCTTAAAGACGGCAGAGCTCTTTGTAGACAGCCGGGCGAACTGAGAGACTGCAGGCCTAGAATAACACAAATGAGGATTATTTCGACCTGTGACTCATGCTAAGCTCTCGTACTCTGGCAGAATTCAAGACAGACTTTTAATTCATTTGAAAGTCTGATGCTTAGCCTCGTCCACCCCAGCTGTAAAACTCAGAAACCAGTCTTACTTGTTATCATCTATCGTCCACCTGGGCCTTACACAGAGTTTCTGTCTGATTTCTCAGACTTTATATCTAATTTAGTTCTGAGCTCAGATAAAATAATTATTGTGGGTGATTTTAACATCCATGTAGATGCTAAAAATGACAGCCTCAACATGGCATTTAATCTGTTATTAGACTCAATTGGTTTCTCTCAAAATGTAAAAGAACCCACCCACCACTTTAATCACACTCTAGACCTTGTTTTAACATATGGCAGAGAAACTGAACATTTAACAGTGTTTCCTGAAAACCCTCTCCTGTCTGATCATTTCCTGATAACATTTACATTTACAATAATTGATTACACAGCGGTGGAGAGTAGACTTTATCACAGTAGATGTCTTTCTGAAAGCGCTGTAACTAAGTTTAAGAATATAATCCACCCACTGTTATCATCTTCAATGCCCTGTACCAACATAGAGCAGAGCAGCTATCTGAACGCTACCCCAACAGAGGTCGATTGTCTTGTTAATAATTTCACCTCCTCACTACGTACGACTCTGGATACTGTAGCTCCTGTGAAAACTAAGGTCTCTAATCAGAAGTACCTGACTCTGTGGAATAATTCTCAAACACGTACCCTAAAGCAGATGACTCGTACTCTGGAGAGGAAATGGCGTGTCACAAATTTAGAGGATCATCATTTAGCCTGGAGAAATAGTTTGTTGCTTTATAAGAAAGCCCTCCGCAAAGCCAGAACATCTTACTATTCATCACTGATTGAAGAAAATAAGAACAACCCCAGGTTTCTCTTCAGCTCTGTAGCCAGGCTGACAAAAATATCTTTTCATACTTTTGGGTCAATAAAACCCATCCATCCATCCATCTTCATCCGCTTTATCCGGGACCGGGTCGCGGGGGCAGCAGCCTAAGCAAAGCAAAGAGGCCCAGACCTCCCTCTCCCTCAATAAAACCCCTTTTTCGAATTAAACACCTGTGTCCTTTATACCTTACTGCTTGGTCCCTGACACTGCTCCTCACATACAAGGTCTTAAATAATCAGGCCCCATCTTATCTTAATGACCTTGTAGTACCATATCACCCTATTAGAGCACTTCGCTCTCACACTGCAGGCCTACTTGTTGTTCCTAGAGTATTTAGTATTTGGTGCAATAGACCTCAATACTTGAAATGTGCAATTCACTTGTATTTTTATTTTTATTCCTATTTATTCTATCCCCTTCGCATATTTTATTTATATATGTGTGTGTGTGTGTGTGTGTATATATATATACATATATATACATATATATACATATATAAAACACCCAGCACGCCCCTGCGGGCGGTTTATCCTTCAAGCTCGGGTCCTCTACCAGAGGCCTGGGAGCTTGAGGGTCCTGCGCAGTATCTTAGCTGTTCCCAGGACTGCGCTCTTCTGGACAGAGATCTCCGATGTTGTTCCCGGGATCTGCTGGAGCCACTCGCCTAGCTTGGGAGTCACCGCACCTAGTGCTCCGATTACCACGGGGACCACCGTTACCTTCACCCTCCACATCCTCTCCAGCTCTTCTCTGAGCCCTTGGTATTTCTCCAGCTTGTCGTGTTCCTTCTTCCTGATATTGCTGTCATTCGGAACCGCTACATCGATCACTACGGCCGTCTTCTTCTGTTTGTCTACCACCACTATGTCCGGTTGGTTAGCCACCACCATTTTGTCCGTCTGTATCTGGAAGTCCCACAGGATCTTAGCTCGGTCATTCTCCACCACCCTTGGGGGCATCTCCCATTTTGACCTCGGGACTTCCAGGTTATACTCGGCACAGATGTTCCTGTACACTATGCCGGCCACTTGGTTATGGCGTTCCATGTATGCCTTGCCTGCTAGCATCTTGCACCCTGCTGTTATGTGCTGGATTGTCTCTGGGGCATCTTTACACAGCCTGCACCTGGGGTCTTGCCTGGTGTGATAGACCCCAGCCTCTATGGATCTTGTGCTCAGAGCTTGTTCTTGTGCTGCCATGATTAGTGCCTCTGTGCTGTCTTTCAGTCCAGCTTTGTCCAGCCACTGGTAGGATTTCTGGATATCAGCCACCTCCTCTATCTGCCGGTGGTACATACCGTGCAGGGGCCTGTCCTTCCATGATGGTTCCTCGTCTCCCTCCTCTTTCTTGGGTTTCTGCTGCCTGAGGTATTCACTGAGCACTCGGTCAGTTGGGGCCATCTTCCCAATGTATTCTTGGATGTTCGTTGTCTCATCCTGGACTGTGGTGCTGACACTCACCAGTCCCCGGCCCCCTTCCTTCCGCTTAGCGTACAGCCTCAGGGTGCTGGATTTGGGGTGAAACCCTCCATGCATGGTAAGGAGCTTTCTTGTCTTTATGTTACATATGTATATATGTATATATATGTATATATATATATATATATATATATATATATTAGGGGTGCAACGATATTCGTATCGATATTGAACCGTTCGATACAGTGCTTTCGGTTCGGTACGCATATGTATCGAACAATACAAAATTTGTAATTTATTTTATCAACTTTCCTTCTGACGATGCTGTCTGTGTTGAGCGCTCAGTGAATCTGCGTTCGACTACTCCGCCTAGGCTGCACTGTCGAGCGCAGATCCACTGAGTGCTCAACACAGACAGCATAGTCAGAAGGAAGAGCGCAGGGCAAGCTAGCGAGACAGAAGTTAAGCTCTCCTTGCAACATGGACCTCCCCCACCCTCATTCAGATCTGGCGTTTGGAATTATTTTGGTTTTCATGTGACGTATGACCCTGAAGGTAAGCGAGTCATGGACTAAAGTAAAACAGTATGTTGGATGTGCCATGCAATGCTCAATTACATGGGTGGGAACTAGTGTGTTAGCGCAGTTAGCTCGTTAACGTGTTGGCCGTCTAGCCCCATGCACGGAGCGATCGGCGGT
Organism: Diplotaxodon limnothrissa; assembly: GCF_057381915.1. Taxonomy (NCBI): domain Eukaryota; kingdom Metazoa; phylum Chordata; class Actinopteri; order Cichliformes; family Cichlidae; genus Diplotaxodon; species Diplotaxodon limnothrissa. Next base: position 561,897 of record NC_140609.1, on the reverse strand, counting down.
AGCTCGTTAACGGAGATTTGCCGTGTTGTGGCGTTAAGGTCATTTCAACGAGATTAACCTGAAAGCACTAGTGGGAACACAACAAATATGACTGCACATTTACGCCGACATCATCCTAGTGCAAAGACAAGTGGAAGCAGAAAAAAAACAAGCAAGCATGCTACTAACTTTAGCCAAGTCACTGTTAGCACATGATTCTCCTTATATGTTTAATATGCTGCTGAGAATATAGCCCAGAAGAAGCGGATAGTATAGCTTTTATTTTGGAAAGAGACATTTCTCTGTAATAAACTCTCTTTTCCAAAGATGAGTGATTCCTCAATCAGACACAGGGCTCGCAAAATCGCTAGCCCGACGTCCCGGGGCTAGAGATTTTTCCAGTCGGGCTACCAAAATCTATCTCTGCCCTGCCCGTCGGGCTATTGTAGGAAGGAAAAATATATGTCAATGCTTTTGCATTCTTTCAGAAATGTAACTGGGTAATTATGTCATTGGCATCGGTGAGCCACTGTCAATATGTGACATATTGAAATCGCGTTTGAATTTGCGCTTGTTTTTTTGCTTTCACTTTGCAATCGTGCGAACTGTGTATAGAGAGCGACAGCACTGATCTGTGAGTGATGATAATTTGTGCACCAATTCCTCTGACATCGTCTTATTAATCGTTAGCTTACTATGCAAACATGACAAGTGAAATCTCCCGCAGCTTAAACATGTGAGAGGTTGATCGCGCAGAGAATCGCTGAGCTTATGTGAGTGTGTGTGTAAAAGCAGCAGGATTTATATTTGACTACCATGACCTGGATGACTGAGAACCTTCACAGACAGATATATATTTTAGTTCTGCTGAGCCAAATAAGACAGGTCAGGGTGAAGAAGTGACAGCCAAAGAAAAGCTTACCACAAAACGGAAAAGTTATGACAAATCAGACTATAAGGCAAAAAGAAAGTGCAGCTTTATGGTTTCATGGACAAAAGAATTTCTGTGGCTGCAATATGACGAGCTAAATAACCAGGGCTGCACATAAGTGGTCCGCAGGTGCGCATTCGCTGTCAAAATAAAAAACACGCACAAGGGTTAGGGTTAAATTTAAAAACTGTACTTTTGAGTTAAAATATATATTTATAATTTTAATAAATGACAAATTAAAAAGGCATGAACATTTTTTTTTGTATCGAAAAAATATCGAACCGTGACACCAAAGTATCGAACCGAACCGAACCGTGAATTTTGTGTATCGTTGCACCCCTAATATATATATATATATATATATATATATAACATTCTGTAACTTCTGTCGGTGCTGTGCTTTTGGAAACCTAATTTCCCAGAGGAACCCACCCGAGGGATTAATAAAGTTCTATCTTATCTTATCTTAAAAGTAGAATGGGAGTGTAACCCTGAGTAATTTCCTGCACTTATTTCCTGCCATTGAACGCATCACAAATGCATGACTCCAACCACATGACTTTGCTCAGCCAATCGGATGGCATGTAGGTCATAGTAAGCCTGTCCCGACTTCCTCCCGTCAGATGCGTGGAGGCAAGCCAGGTGACAGAGCTGTTGCAGGTGTGTATTGGCAAACATTTGCTTTTCCCGTTTTAATGCATTTTTTTAACACCAACTAACTTATGCAACTTAGGTGCTGATTACTGTGAGCCAGAGCCATAATGTTGTTGTGCACTGAACAGAACGGAATTGGTGAGTTTGAACTTTTAATTGACTGTTTGTATTGCTACCAGCTGACCCTAATCGGCTGCTGCCGGTCCAAACAATTTGATTTTGATTTGACTGATAGTTGTTGAATAACAAATGTTGTGGAGCTACATAGTATGTATGTATGTATGTGTGTAAATAATCATTCTGTACATTCGATAATCTTTAATCCTACAACTGTTTACAACTTGCATAGTTCCCATTTCTGTATAGCTGTATATCTCAGATTCTGTAAAGTTATTTATTTCATATTCTGTATAGTTTTTCATATTTATATCCTGTTCATATCCTGTACATAGCTTGTACTCACTACAGCCTGTACATACTTATAGTTATAGAATATTCACAACATACTTCATACAGTGTACATTGTAACATACCATAATAGACCCATTTCGGTAATATACTCACATATCTATATTATTGCTAATATATATTGTAATATATCTATATCACTAAAGCACTTCTGGATGGATGCAAACTGCATTTCGTTGCCCTGTACCTGTGCATGTGCAATGACAATAAAGTTGAATTCTATTCTATTCTATTCTATGTAGCAGTTGAAATGTTTTCAGTTAAATCCTTATTGGTTAGGAATATTATATTTAACCAATATATTGTTTGTTTATTTATTCATAAATTGTGTACACAGGAACAAGAATAACTTAATGTATTTAGCTTAATTGGCTGACATTTTTGTATTATTCTTGTGATTTCTTATTGGCCTTGTTTATTTAATGCAGGCCAGGTGAACCTTGTTGGGGTATGAAAAAGGATGGCGAGCCAATGAACGGCTAGGAGCAGGACACATTCTGCAATTGACGCTTCCACCGGTTGGGTAGGAAGCTATCAAAGACAACGCTCTGTCCCATTTTCCAAATACACTGATTTCCGCAATCATACACACCATTCCCTTCATTTATGGACAATAGCGCTTGGACATCTCTCATGGACATTCAGATTAAACTCATGGACTTCAGTGTGGATCAGTGGATTTGATATTAACATGTGGTGTTTATGGGGGAACTGTTTTTTTGAGAACCTGTGTTGCTTGGTATAAGCCAGACAAATCTGTTTAGTTGTCTTTGTGCACCCTCACTGGGTTTTTGATTAATTGGATAGCTGCAGCAGGAGTGATTATTTAAGTTTTCCTTTTCTTGTTATTCATTTTTTTGGGGTTTGGTTAAATACATGGTACCTGCAAAACCATTTTTTGTGTTGTGTGTATTTATTAATTACTGCCCATCAGCTCCAGTGGCGTCCCTAAATCTTCTGATTAATAATAACCATAAAATTACACTCAATCCCTAGCCTGTATTAATTCATTAGCGCTACATCAGTGTTACAGGAGGCAGAGCCTTCAGTTTTCAGGCCCCTCTGCTGTGGAACCAGCTTCCAGTTTGTCTTCCTTCTCTCACCCCAACCAATCACAGCAGATGGCCCCGCCCCTCCCTGAGCCTGGTTCTGCCGGAGGTTTCTTCCTGTTAAAAGGGAGTTTTTCCTTCCCACTGTTGCCAAAGTGCTGCTCATAGGGGGTCATATGATTGTTGGGTTTTTCTCTGTATGTATTATTGTAGGGTCGACCTCACAATATAAAGCGCCTTGCGGCGACTGTTGTTGGTGCTATATAAATAAAATTGACTTTAATTGAATCTAAGAAAGGAAAAAACGCCGGCCTTAGTGAGCATGAGGCCATAAAGATTTTGATGAAGGTATTTTAGGGAAAAGTCCCAGAGTGACCAACACTTTAACTGTGAGGCGAATGTACAGGACGGTCTGCATGTACAGTATTTTCTTGTTTTTCTATAATTGCAGTACTGTGCAAATTCATGAGCTGGACATCATTTTTTCTCTCGCAGCCTCTATTGATCACATAAGTATTACAGGAAAAAACAAAAGTGGTACCAATGTGTCAATATATACGAGCCTAAACGGATTTAAGAGCCAGCAGTCTTCAGTCAGATTTGCTGGTTATGAACAATCAATCTTCACAAAACGATTAGGTATTGATTTTTATTTGACTCATTCTCCTTTACAGTAACTGCATCAAATCAATCAAGTCAAACAGACAATAACTTGCACACATGTAGTAAAACTTCAGTTATGGAGAAAAATTAGGTTTCTCTTTCAGCTTCCATCAGAACAAAACAAAGGATCATCGTTCAGTTGTAGGCTGACGCTCACACACGAATCACTATGAAAATATTACAGCCGTTAAAAAGCACAGCTGCTCTTTATACCTCAGCACGAGACAGAGACACACACACAGACGCACACACAGACACGCGCACACACACGCACACACAGACATGCACACACACACACAGACATGCACACACACACACAGACATGCACACACAGACATACGCACAGACACGCACGCACAGACATACGCACAGACACGCACGCACAGACACGCACGCACAGACATGCACAGACACACACACGCACGCACAGACACACACACGCACAGACACACGCACGCACAGACGCACGCACGCACGCACAGACATACACACACACACGCACAGACATACACGCACGCACGCACAGACATACACGCACGCACACACGCACGCACAGACATACACACACGCACGCACAGACATACACGCACGCACACACGCACGCACAGACATACACACACGCACGCACAGACATGCACGCACGCACAGACATACACACACGCACGCACGCACAGACATACACACGCACAGACATACACACACGCACGCACAGACATGCACGCACGCACAGACATACACGCACGCACGCACAGACACACACACACGCACGCACACAGACGCACGCACAGACATACACACACGCACGCACAGACATACACACACGCACGCACAGACACACACACACGCACGCACAGACACACACGCACGCACGCACAGACACACACACGCACGCACGCACGCACGCACAGACATACACACACGCACGCACAGACATGCACGCACGCACAGACATGCACGCACGCACAGACATACACGCACGCACGCACAGACACACACACACGCACGCACACAGACGCACGCACAGACATACACACACGCACGCACAGACATACACACACACACGCACGCACAGACATACACACACACACACGCACGCACAGACATACACACACACGCACGCACACACGCACGCACAGACATGCACGCACACAGAGTTTAAATTACAGGCCAACATTTCTTTAAATTAATTGCTGTACACATCTGGTGATATAATCAGACAATAAATAAAGAGCAAAGGAACACCATGGCTTCTTCCTCGTCACTTTTCACACAGATTAAGACTTTATGTTGCTCCTGAATGTCTGACGTTTATTAAACAGGAAGAAACTTTCACATTCGTGTGGGAGCAGTGACTCTTCCCTCACACATTTGCATCTGTGACCACTGTGCAGTGACTGAACTCAGCAATGCTACAAGTGCTTAGCGGGTCTGATGTGAAGTTTTCACGAGCATCGCGTCGTGTCGCCGCTGCTATGTTCCTCCTGACTGATGCTTCTCACTGAGAGGTTTCATTGCAGACTGGTCATACGGTTTTTACAACGCAGATGTGTTCCTGCAGCTTCTTTCTTTACTCTGAGAGCAAAATTCATTGTTAGCTCTTCATAATTTACAGTTTGACAAATGCTAGTCAATCAGGGATTATCCCGGTTTAAAAATCTGAAAGTGATACAGTTTACAAAACAGAAACAGTTTAGAACAAGTCAAGCATATAACAGGTTATTAAATCACCAAATGCTGTTATTAGTCTTGAATTCTCTTTATCCACCGTACTGGTTTCAGCTGCTTTTACCTGTGATGTGAGTGGAGCTCTGTTGTCTGTAGCAGACATGGCAGCCGTGCAGCTGGAGTGCAGGGAACGGCTACACTTGCCAGCTGTGCCAAACTGCTTCTTTAAAGGAGCAGTTCTCCTAAACGTTGGTTGAGTCTTGGCTGAACTCTCCGCACACACGTTTCTACACAGAGACCCTTTAAAATGATCAGCGCTGAGAAGCCTTTTTTCAAACTGTCGAGCTATTCCTGTGGCGTTGGTGATGAACACCATGATGCTGTATGTGAACGCAGCCTTAGCTCTCGTGTTAGCAATGGAAGCTGCTCTGCACTTGGAACAACGCAGACTACTTTGCTAGTATGCACGAAGACGCCAGCATTACATTGCAGTGGGAACTCATTTTGCATTGGCAGCATGAGCCAGGATTCCCCAAACGCAGCGGGATGAAAGAGCAGATGTGTGAATACGTCGTTTCTGCTACAGCTGCTGATGGCAGTTGGTACATCAGTTTAATCTTAGACAGGGGCAACATCACAGTCAATCAGTGGAACAGTTTTCAGACCACACACACACTGTGTGTGTCTTAAATGTAGTCAACACCTGAGATACAGAGCATAAGTTCTTGCATGCTGTTTTTATTATTTTTGCTTGTAACAATAAAGGCTTATAAATAAATACAAATAAAAGTGGAAGACGTTTCTGATCGCTGAGAACGTCTGAACAACAAACTGCTGCTGGACCAGAATTAAGAAGCTACTTTGTGATTGTCGGTATTGCAGGTCGTGATGTTGCTGCAGAGACACCGCTGTCCTCAGTGTGCTACATATGGAGACGACAGTGGGGGGATGCATTGTACGGGGGCATCGGGAGGGTGTGACGAAGACTACGAGGTGTGGCGTAAACGTTCTACCTCAGCTGGTGACGTGGCAGCGGCAGGACACGGGACGCCAACTCCATGAAAGCTCCAATAACACTATGCTGTTGTTCTGATCGGGAGCTCCGTGGTTACAAACCCACAGTCTCATGAAACTTTGAGAAACTCCACTGCAGAACAAAAAGTGTTCACATGTGTTTACATAAAGCCATGTTTTTAATGATGTCGTTTATTGTAAAGTTAGAGTAAAACAGTATCTGATGCCTTTCTTTGCCCCATTCAAGGGGAAATCTTTGGACTTACTGTAAATGGAGGTGGTCAGTCTACTGTAACTAATCTTTTGTCCTGTCCAAATGTAATACTACAAAAACATCGGCGTGTTTAAAACTGATTGTAATTTCACGCTTTGAGCAAAAACATTTACACCTATAGCCAGAATGCTACTGCGTGCTAACGTCACAACTCAATAGATCAAATTCTAAGTTCTCACTAAAATCAATCAAACGTCATTTTTAATAGAGAACCGCCGTCTTATGATCCTGATGCGTTTCCTGAGACTGGGTGGGTGATATTTGAGCGTGCTTAATGTTGAGCGAACACACGCTGCCAAACGTTGTCACCTGGGGCAGAGAGCCGAGGCGCTCTCTGCTGACGGGCGGAAAGTTCCAGTATTTGGAGGAAGGGTGGGGGTGGGGCGGCGGTGCCACTGCAGTCCGAGTGTGTACATCATCAGGTTAAGAGGGTCTGCTTGGGCCGTCATTCTTGCAGGAGCGTCTCCCTCCAGTCAAAGCTGTGGTTTGGCCCATGTGTGAGGGGGAGGATGGGAGGGTCCGCTAACTGCCACACCCCCGTGTCCCCCTGCTCCTCGCAGGAGCAAAAGCCCAGGTAAGGGATCTGAGGAGCAAGCAGAGCAAAGGAAACGTGACTCGGAGAGTAGATTAAAGATGACGGCGGTCCGACACAAAAACTTTGTAACATTTTCATTATTGTTTCCTGGATTTTCCCGTGTTTCCAAATGTAGCGCTCCTCATTTAACCTCCAACAGGAAGGAAGCCACGACTTCATAGATATTATGTTACAAGACTTTGTTTTATGTGTACTCACACTAACAGAGCACGTGACGTGAATGTGGGAAATACAAGGATAATAATCTTTGTATCATTTCTTTGTATTTAACAAAAACACACATTACTGTTTCATTAATTATTTATAAAGAATATTTTTTGATCCTTTTAAGTTTCCACTTTAGTGCAAACTGATTTATTTATTTCCTATTTTTTGACATCATCAGCTGTTTTATACTTCACAGTGTCATCCAGCAGAGCGCAGCACAGTCAGTGTGAGTATGAGAAGCAGTTAATGACCCTCAGTGAACATCAACAGGAACATGAACTGCAGCGTGGACAGATCCTGTACTGTGATGGCACAAAGCTACGGCAGCGTTTAGTTTACCGTTGCTAAAAACACATAAAACTGCTCTTTTGTTCCGTTTAATTGAAAAGAGAAACCAAAGTAAAACCAGAGGGAAACACACGCACTTCACTTTTTGACTTTGCGTTATCTGTTGTCATTTGGGCATTTCCAATCTTCCGCAGCCATGTTTGGTTTGACTGTTTCACATTAACACCCTGGATAAACACTAAAGCCTCAGTGACGTGAGACACATCAACTCATTTCCCCCCAATGAGCCACCCAGAGAACAAACGTTATCTAAAGAGGAAGTTTAGTCTGGTAGGAACCCAAAGACATGATGGTAGAAACTGTGCACATGAGAGCTTCCAGTCGCTTCCCTGCTTTTCAAGTCGGGTCAGAGAGCTGAGCATGAGCGAGCTGGGCACTAAAAATAATTTAGAGTAAATGCACATGTTCCTTATTTAAACTGAAACCATGTTAGACAGTAGGGCTCGTGTTGGTTCATCACATGATTTCAGAAATGTCCCGTTCACAGTTTGTTATTGTCTGATCCTCCAAAACCCGTCAAAGAAATACAGCTTTGACTGTGTTTCCCTCTATACAGTGAACGCACTCCTGTTTTTGCACAAATGGGCTGGAGGAGAGGAGGCTGGGAAGCCAGACGGAAGCAGTGACGGATGGGCAGAAAGGTGGAATGTAACAAAGACAATAAAACAGATGCACCACATGAAAAGAGGTGTGTGAGCGGACCTTTCGGACGACTTGGATGAAGTCCTTGGCGCTCTGTGGGCTGCGGCCCTGCAGCTGGCGCGTGCAGGCCTCTAAGGAAGAAGCGTGGGCTACAATCAGCACGTTGTTTCCTACGGAGAGTGGAAACCCAGGCGGGATGCACAAAGACATGAACATGCTGATCTTTAAACGTTCCACATCTGCAGCAGCTCTGCTGTGTGTCTCTTACCACTGTTTTTGCAGTCTGACAGGATGTCTTTGGTTACTTGATAGCTCCGACTCATGTAGTTCTCGTAGGACTCGGACACAGTGAGCTTGCTGACTGGGATCAGAGGTCTGCATTGAGATAAATAATTAGTGAAACATGTTAGGCAGTGGTAAGTGTCTTCTTTGTGCCTTTGAGTGGGCGTGGACTGCAGTTTGGGAGATGGCGTAAGACTCGCTCTGGACCCTTCAGTCCATCAGAACTACAGAGGAGATCTCTGCAGGCCAGGCGGACATACACAGGGTTCCTGCTGGCGTGTTACAAACCCTGCTGCTCCTGCTTCAACCCCCCAAAAGTTGGGACTCAGTGTAAAATCCGTAAAAGCAGAATGCAACGATTAGCAAACCTCTTAATCCTGTACAGTATTTTAATCACAACAGAAGTCAAATGCTTACACTAAGACATTTTCTATTTTATGGAAAATATTAGCTCATTTTATCCCAAAAGACGGCCTTGTAGGTTTACAGTTGTGCCATACTCCTTCCATTTCTGAATGATGGCTTGAACAGTGCTCCGTGGATGTTCAAGGCTTGGGAAATCTTTGTGTAGCCTAAGCCTGCTTTAAATGTCTCAGTAACTTTATCCCTGACCTGTCTGCTCTGTTCTTTGGACTTCATGGTGTTGTTGCTCCCAATGTTCTCTCAGACAACCTCTGAGGCCGTCACAGAGCAGCTGTATCTGTACTGACATTAGATTACACACAGGTGCATGTTGCAGGTTCATGTTTGTGGCTGTAATGTGACAAAATGTGGGAAAGTTCAAGGGGCCCAATACTTTTGCAAGCCGCTGTATATCATCTACAGAAAGATTCAGAGAATCTGGAGCAGCGGCTGTGCACAAGGCTGAATATCACGAATGCAAACAGTCACGACTCTGTGCACGGGTTCAAGAACACTTCCAGAACACAGCCCGCTGTGCCACGCGGGCAGGTTAAAGCTGTGCACACATCATCTCTGGACCCAAGCTCATTCAACATGGACCGACGGAAGAAGGAAAACTGCTCTGTGATCAGACAGATCAAACATTTGTAATGTCCTGTGGACTAAAGAGCAGCGGCTGGCTTGTTATCACGTAGTTCAAAAGTCTCCACCTCTGATGGGATGAAGGAGATGGTGGAACGACACAGCAACATGTGCTGCCATCCCGACCGTGTCCTTTCCAGGGAAGAACGGTCCATATTTCTGTGAAACCACACAGAGTTACGACAGTGCGGCTTCACAGTACAAGTGTTGAACTGGCCTGCAGACCACCAGCGGAAACATTGAGAACATGGTAAATGGACTGATTCTTATACAGCGCTTTTCTACTCTCCCGGAGTACTCAAAGCGCTCTATACAACACGCCACATTCACCCAGTCACACCCATTCTCACAAGCACTACCTCTGTACTGAGTGCTTTCTAACTACACTCATACACATTCATACTCCGATGGATGCATCGGAAAGCAACTTGGGGTTAGTATCTTGCCCAAGGATACTTGGCATGCAGACTGGAGGAGCCTGGGATCGAACCTCCAACCTTCCGATCAGTAGGTAACCTGCTCTACCTCCTGAGCTACAGCCACCCACATCATGAAACAAAGAAGACGACACGACCGAGGAGAGTCGAGCAGCTACGATCCTCTGTGAGACCACAGCGGGACAACCTCGGCCACAGGTCCAGCAGCTGCTCTCCTCACGTCCAAACATTTATGGACTGTTGTTAGAAGAGTTGCTGCCATTAAATAAAATATGAGCTAATATTATTCTTCAAATGGTCCTTTCTCTTTTTTAACATCTGATATATTTTCTGCGCTCTACTGTGAGTGAAATACAGTTCATGGTAAATGAACTGATTCTGATACAGAGCTTCTCTCTCGCCTCATACAACACAACTTGGCGTTAGTATATTTGTAGATTAGAGGGATGCAGACTGGCAGGGATCGAACCACCAACCTTCCCATCATCACATGACCAGCATTCATACCATTGCTTTCTGTGTGGATTTATATTTACAGTTGTATAGATACGTCTTAGTTTCTCTCCGTATTAGAGGTGTGAAGTATGCAACTCTAACACAGCACAGTTAGCATCCAAAGTCCCCACACAAGCAAAAGCCACTGCTCGGCAGTCATCACCTGTAAGTTGTGTCAACGCTGAAGTGTGCAACAGCCAGGTCGGTGGGAGGTATCCACGCAGGCATCGAGCTCCCAGACACCCACTTGGTCCATTCGAAAAGCCCCGGCTCCACTCGCACCTTCAGCTTGCTGTCCTGCTGTAAACCTGTTTGCACAAACCAAATGTCGTAGATAAAAAAGAAACGCACTATCTCGATGTGTCGGCGCGACCGCTGGTGCACAGGCCGGACCCGTTTTTACCTTTCAGGATGTTCTGTGCAGTCTGAACACATCGCAGAGCGGGAGAGCAGTACACAAAGTCTATGGCTGTGTTGCTCTCTAACAGGGCTTCACCTGGAGAAGAAAGCAAAGCACACGTGCAAAAACAAAAATGTCAGCCTGCTCATCAGCAGCAGGTGTTTTACACCATTCACATCTGCACCAGTCACGTACCCACAAGCCGGGCCTGGGTGGATCCAAACACAGTAATGGGAGCATCCATGTCATAGTCTCTCTGTCCTCCCCACAGAGGCAGACTGGGAGGCATGTTCAGGTTGGAACGTACGTATCTACCTGCAGAGGCGGGGAGAAAAGTACCGCTGCATGTCCAAACCTCACCGTGAGATGCACAAAGACAGTAATGAAGGTGTGTGGACGTGCTCACCTTTACTATCTGAGCAGAGGGAGAGCCAGTGTTTGCCAAAGACCACATCCATCCTCTCACCGTGGCGGCACACGAAAAGAGTCCGCTTGGGTTGCCGAGAGTGACCCCCGCTGATCCGCAGGACCTGCTGAACATCCGAGTAACAGGGCGCTTGAACATTTGGACAGATGACAGCAACATTTAGTGCGCAGTTCACAGGTTGAGTACCTGCATTGGATGACAGATGAGACTATTGGACGGCGTGTCCCCGGGACTTGTGCTATCGGGACGGCGGCTGTCCAACAGTCCATCGAACAGGCCTCTGTCTTTACTGCCCTTGTCACTGGCCTCACAGCTGAAGAACGAGTGGGAGCTGTGGTTGGTGGAAAAACACTGTCACTGTAAATCTGGTGCTACGCGAATAAAATGGAATTGAACTGAGCTGAGAGACGTGTGTGATGTGAACCTTTAAATATACTGATTGTTTCTTTGGATCCTGAGAAGTAAGGTTAACGTTGCCATATGGAAACACAGCGAGGCGGGGCGTGGTCTGTGATGCCGCTGCAGGTGAGATGGATGCACCTGGGCGGCATCTGCAATCATGCTTAAAATCTGTGCTCTGTCTGAGTCAGTGCTGTTGTAGTCGATGTGGATGTCAAGCTGTGAGCTGTAAAGCTGCAGCCGAGTTTGTGAACAGCAACCGCGTGCGGCCAATAAAGTGTGTAAGACGCTGAAAAGCACGAACATGTGGACGGGTCCGCCGTGGTTTTGTTACGCACAGATTCTTTGGTTTGGGCTAGCTGCAGACGCACGGTGCAAAGCCTACAGTCATCAGTGAAGGTGCACGCTCATAAATATTCAGCAGCAACGTTCCTCGTGTGCTACACTTACGCATGAAACACCCAGGTGTCAGATTCATCCGCCAGGCTCACATAGTTCTCAGGCAGCAGGCCGGACAGCCCGGTGGCGAGCGAGGTCCCGTACACCCAGCCCTCGCTGGTACTGTTCTGATCCACGGGAGACATAAAGACGAAATCCCCGGGAACCAGCTCCAGCTCATCGTCGTTCTGTGGCACGTAGGGGTACATCACCCTCAGGGTCTGCATCGGCCAATCACAGACAAGCAGAACATACAGACATCACTACTCAATAGCTGTCCTCAGTGTGTGCAGTTCTGGAGCATGCGGGGTTTAGTCTGAATATCAGCTACCTCGTGGTTAGCAAAACGAATGTCCCGGGAGAACAGAACAGCCAGCCAATCACATCCCAGCTTCACTTCAATGCCCTTAGCGAGTTTCTCTAGTGAGGGGAGGTGATCACTGGGGAAGTTGTAGGCTAGAGTTACATGGAGCTGCTTCTTGTGAGGCTCCACGTGGACTTCTGACAGAGACAGAGGGACAGGAGACATGTCACACAGGGACTGCTTTCAGAACAAAGGCGCGCTTTGCTTTCAATCTGAAGAAACCTGTGTCTGTTTTTTTCTTTAATGCTAAACAACCAAAATATAACAGAGCATCCGCTCTGATAAGATGTGGGCGCGCCCGCTGTACTCGGAGTGACAGAATGAGCGAGGCCTTCAATAAGCTGTTAAGAACGCCGTTCACAACAAGCACAAAGGCAGTCAGCATGCATTACTCTGTGACAACAGTGAAGTGATGCTGACAGACGGTGACACACTGTGAAAGATGGAACAGACTGACAGGAAGACACACGTCTTTAATATCAGAAAGCATTGTGGGTGCAGATATCCCTCACGCTCGTACTTCTTACCTGCCTTCCTGACAGCCTCTGCAGCAAAGTCAGCTGCAAACAGCTTGAGGATATCGGCCACCTGCTCCTCCACGAAAAGACCGATGAAGTTAGAAGATGTGTAGAGCTCCAAAGGCAGCGGGCTGGGAAACCGACCCCGCCACTGCTGTACGCTGGCCTGGAGGGCTTCGCACAGAGCTTCTACTTTGTGGTCTGCACACTGTGTAAGCAAGAAGAGATGGTCAGAGTGAGGGCTGGGTGCCATACTGATGCACATCTGTGGAGTCTCTGGAATATAACAATGATGCTGCTCATTAAGAAATATCTGCTGTGAAGAAGATGTAAACATGCAGAACGACAACATACAGTTTTAGAGTGCTACACATTTGTGTAGTTCGCTTTTTTGTAAAGTTCACAAAACTCTCACGTGTGTGGATGTTACGCTATTTCCTCTTGTTTTGAAAGCTTCTTTTGTGGCTTCATGTGGTTTATTACTTTCCTTTTTTAACTTCCTCCTTTGATGTTTTCCCACCATTGTATTTGCCTTGACTCAGTTCACTTGTCTTATTGTCCCTCCTCCCTATTTCAGATATTCGTATTTACCAGAAATGTCTTCAATCTTAAAGATTTTGTACAAAGATCTCTCTTCTGGCTCTTGGAGGAGGCGGACGCATCTTTCACCCTCTCCTTCCCTTATCTTCCCTGCTGCTGCTTCTATGTCCTTGTCTTGTCTGACTCTAACCCTGAGAGAGTCTCTTTCTCACTCTTGTTCTCTAAAACTAAAGAAGAACTATGGATTTGATCAACTGGTCCCTTAATGCTATTGACACTCTATTCTCGACGAGAAGCCTGGGTTCGGGAGAGCCAGAGTGTCCCAGAAGGACGTTCCCTGCTGGACACACGATGGACGGGTGGCAGAAGTGGGGGGTCGTGTGCCTGGCGAGACTGTCTATCGAGGACATTGAAGACATCTACTTATTCGGACCCATGATAACAGGCCTCTTGCTGTTTGGAGCTGGCTTGGCCCTGGCTTACCGGAAAGTGAAGAAAGAAGTGACTGCTGTTCAAAACCCCACAAGGCTCGCCGCTCTGATGGAAACTGTGGGAAGAGCGGTGAGTGCTCAGACTGTCCTTACTGAACGAAATATGGGAAAGATCTTGGAGGACTCACGGCTCTTCAAAGAGAGATACACCTGGAGACCAGTGATGGACATTAGAACGAGTGTAAAATGGGTGCAGTTCGACCTAAAACCTGTTACCTACATCTATAATGCGGCTATACCCCCACCCCGACGGCGCCAGCTGCTTGAAGGTTGATGCCGAGGAGAACAACAACATTCTTCCGGGAGATACGAGAACGAGAACGAACTGACTCAAGGCCACCTGCGTAGGCTGCAGACTGTTGATCTTAGCCCAACAGGCTAAAGGACACTTTCTCAGGCTGAACTCAGGACACACACCCCGACACGCACACATGCACACTGATACTGATATGCACTCACCACACTCCCTTCCCCGGATCCAACGCCTCCTCCCATGCTTACTTCCCCCATGGAGACAGCGGCTCAGCTGGAGGCGCGAGGACTCGCAGCGTCCGTGACGACTGTGTACATCATATCTGTGCTTCTTTACGTGCTATGGAGTTTTTGTGTTTTCTCCTCATGACGACTCACTGGTTGGAAGTCATCATGGGCAGAACCCTTTTTTTCTCCTGACTTTGCCCCTATATGTTACATATCTCACTGTCTATCCCTTTTTTTGCTGCCTCGCCTGACCTGTCTCCCCAATGGAAGTTTGTATATTGTATTGTCGACAGACCCAGTCGACCATACAGGCAACTGCAACTGACAAATAAAGCTTATCCTTCAATTAGTTCTTCAATTTTTTTACGATTCAGTTCTTACTCATCTCTAAGGCTACGTTCACACTGCAGGTCTTTATGCTCAATTCTGATGTTTTGATCAAATCGATTTTTTTGTCTGGTTGTTCACACTACAAATAAAACGTGACAGCAAACGCGCTCTGGTGTGAACGGTTTACAGCCCTCAAAGCGGCCTGCATGCGCAAAAGAAGACGTCACACACAACGCGCTCTGTTTACGGAAGTAAAAATGGCGGCTACATATCGGCTCAAAATGTGGTCATAAATATTTTGTACTTGTAAAAAAGATTTGTGTGTGGACTTAGCCAAAAAACCCCTGCAAGTTACAACTACAAATTTTGACCCTATTTTTCTTCCTTTAAGCTGATTGGTCCATGTCATGTCAATCACAAATGTAACAATCCAATCAGAGAACAGATGGGTTTGGCTGTCGGAGGGTCGCTTTTTTTGAACTGCAGGTCTTTGAAGGGAATAAATGCCCTTTTACATGCCAACCCAGCGTTTTCCTTCATCACCACGAAGGAAAACAGTCTGTGGTCGTCCGAGTTTGGTGATTTTTGTGTCACAGGTCTACGTGTTTAATACAGGGACTTCCACAGCCTTTTCAACAGCGCTGCGGATGCAGGGGGGGGCAGTGTTTTGGAAATGACAGTCTTCATCACAAAGCTTTCTTCGTTATGAATTAGCATACATGTTTTTATTGAACATTTGAAGAACCAGCAAAAAAACCCCACAAACTCTTGTAGTTCACATAAAGTCAGAGATGAAAACGACAAGGAGCAGGTGCATCTAGTGCAGGTACTGATGCAAAAACCCACAGAGCCCAGCAGCCAGCAACAAATTCTGGATCCTTTGCTTTTAGTTAGCAGTTAGCATTAGCAGCACATCCTGCGTCCGATGTGAAAGGACCTTTATGCTGCGCACTGTGACTCACAGCAATGGTCCTGGGTCAGCCCTGACTTTGTGTTAGACTAATCCTAAAGTAATAATGTTATTTCTAACCACTGATATAGCACAACTTTATCCTTTCAACAGCTGCTGAAAGTTAGGGGACCTAGCTGCTATCGGATATTTATATAGAGATCCTCCAGCTTCAAACTGTATCACCCTTCAAGGACCTGCAGTTCAAAAAAGCACCCCTCCGACAGCCAAACCCATCTGTTCTCTGATTGGATTGTTACATTGGCCAATCAGATGAAAGGAAGAAAAATAGGGTCAAAATTCGTACTTGTAACTTGCAGGGTTTTTTTTTTTGGCTAAGTCCACACACAAATCTTTTTTTACACACAAATTCTGTTTACACATACAAATCTTTTTTACAAGTACAAAATATTTATGACCACATTTTGAGCCCATAGCTACAGAGCTAGTAGGTGTTGTTGCAGCAGTCTATCAATTTCTCCGGTGCGGATGATTGGCGCCTGTCTTGTGTCAGTGACGTAAAAGACTGATTTGTGCCGTTCACACTGTCACAACATGATTGGATACGGGTCGCATAGGGTCAAAAAAGTCGGATTTGATGCGCTTTCGCCTGCACTGTGAACGTAGCCCATGACAGCTGGTCGTTAGCAGACACTACGAGCTCTGATGGCACCATCACATGTATTTTCCTATTAACACTGTTGATGCTGTTTCAGTGATAAGCCAAAGCTTACCTTAAACTATTCAGATAAATAACTTTATGCACAAGGACAAAGAAGAAAATAATCTATCCAGATATCGACGACTACAATTGTTGAATTTCAACCATGAAAGTTAAATCCAGTATAACTCACCATGAAGAACTGGCAGAGAGTAATATGGGGGAAAATGTTGTGGGCTTTGTTCTTGCCACAGGTGATCCGGCTCTGCTGCCAGAAATGGGAAAGCTGGTTCTGAAGGGGCCCGCTGGGTCGCAGGTAGAGGACGTACTCTCTCGGCAGCGGGTCGTCCAAGAACGGGTCGTCCACGTGTGAAAACAGCCTGTGTGTGACATGGAAACGTCTCACATCGTGCTGCTGTGACATGTCGTACATTTACTTTCACATGAAACCTTGAAAGAAGAAACGGGTAAGTGCACATATCTGACAGTGGATTATTTCAGCTGTGCAGCGAGATTAGTGCCGGAGCCCTGCAGCTCACTTCGAAGTGGAACATTTCCTGTTTAGAGACTCTGGGACATAAAATGCTCCCCCTCGTCTGCTTATTGGCTCATCACGCTGCTCTCGCCAGGAGCATGGACAGTGGTATTCGACTGAATGTACTCTTTGGCTTTCAAGAAAACTACTTTTCTTCAGATTATTGGAACAGCCAAATACCCTCATATGAACACTATCCTCCACATCTAGAGCTTAAAAGGCCCAGAACAGTGTTTGTTTTTAGGCCCACAAGGATAACACTGACTGTTAGAACGTGAGCACTGACCACCCTGACAATACTCAGTTTCATTTCCATACAGCGCCAAATCACAACAACAGCCCCCTCAAGGTGCTTTATATTGTAAGGAAAAGACCCTCCAGAGAAAACCACAACAATCATATGACCCCCTGTGAGCAAGCACTTTGGCGACAGTGGGAAGGAAAAACTCCCTTTTAACAGGAAGAAACCTCCAGGCTCAGGGAGGGGCGGGGCCATCTGCTGCGATCGGTTGAGGTGAAATGACAATCAAATGAAAATGAGAAAAAGCAGAATCGAGTGAGTCGAGGCCGTCTTTGCACACGAATCATTTAGGTGTTAACGTGCACTGCACAAATACTGATGGTGCTGTGTTCCTGACCCCGCCCCCTCTACCTCTAAAGATAGATTTTTCTCTATCCATCTTTAAATTTGAAAATCAGCCGTGTTTTTCTGACAGTCGGGTAGAAGAGGGTTAGTCGCCACTATTGTGTTTGCTGTTCCTGATTATGCTCATCTGTTTATCGGCTCACACAACAGGGATCTTCGATCCAGCGAACGTGGCTCATGCATCTCTGGGCTTTGTATTCTACAGTGCGCCGTCCTCGGCTTCTTGTTTCTCAGATTATCTCCTGCCATCAACCAGGATGTCTTTTCTCATATGTCCCACGCAGCGGACGCTCGTCCACTTCAGACACGTTCTCAAGTGGAAATGAAAATGCTTCCTGTGTGTGGCAGGACGCACGATGCCCACTGTGAACAATGGCTGAGTGGGCACGATTCTGGTCATCTGCACTTCTATGCAAACTTTCATGATCTGTAAAGAAAGCGTTGCCGTTTTCTTCAGAGGGATTAAGAGAAGATGAGCTCTGTGCAGCAGTAAATGATAAATGCCTGTGACACATCACATCCTGTCAGAGCTGATTGTGACTTATTAAAATCTTATCAGACCATCAGTTTGACGCACACCCAACTGTTTTAATCATGACTGTTTATTCATTGCTCAACTTTTATCCCACGTGAATCAGTTTCACAATATACGAACAAGCTGAGCACACCGTCCCTCCAAACCTACAAAACACAAAGTCAAACACAATAGAAAGACATACAGGAGCATAGCTTTCACTACAGTACTGTGCATTTTAAACTAGGAAGGCACTATCCTTTAAGTGAGAATTTAAACATGTGCAGACATAAATGCAAATCCAGTATATAAGATAAAAACTGAGTACAGTTTAACAGGCTTGAAGGTCAATAAATGGTAAAAGGACTGATTCTTACATAGTAAATGGTAAATGGTAAATGGCCTGTATTTATATAGCGCTTTTACTAGTCCCTAAGGACCCCAAAGCGCTTTACATATCCAGTCATCCACCCATTCACGCACACATTCACAGTGCGTTATGCAACATGCCACGTCCACACGAACACTTCCTTCTATGCTTTTAGTGCTTTCTAACATGCACACACATTTAAACTCAGAGAGCAGGCTGGTGGGAGCCAGGCGTCGAACCAGCAACCCTGCGATCAGCAGATGACCTGCTCTGTATTTTCTTTAAGTTGTCTTTAGGAATAAGAAGCCCTTTTTCGGATGCTGGCAGCCTTTTTGTTCTGCTCATTGTCAATAATGTTGAAGCACATTTGGACTAATCACTCCATCAGAGCTGTTGCCGCTGGTGATCAGCCCAGTTTAGTCTGTTTGCCTTCAGAAAGACTATGTGGCTGTATCCCAATCCAGGGTCTGCAGCCTTAAAGGCCGCATTTTAAGGCCGATTACATCACAGCAACGCGACGAAGGCTGTCCCGATTCAAAGGCTGCTCGAAATGCGGCCCTCAAATGCGTCCTTCATTTCCCTGAATTTTAAGGACGTGGCGGTGTAGACTTCGTGGCCCAACATATCCCAGAATGCATAGCGCGGCGGTGGGTGTGGATAATTTTGCCGAAAAAAAACGGCGGATGAGGGGCGCCCGAAGATTAAACTTTAAGTAAGTACTGAATATTACGTCACTTATTTATGTGCAAATGTTTAATAACGAAGAACATGAAAACATTCCTGTTGGCCACATGTCGGCAAAGTCATGTGACGTTAGTGACGTTTGTACTAACTTGGTTTTAAAGCCTTTACTTTAAAATATACGCCGTTCAATAGCTGAGCTTAATCAGAGAATGATCAAAGCTCATGTAGGAACAAAGAAATGAACAAAAGATTTTCTCCTTCATTTCTGTCAAACACAGCTGTATGACATGTTTCCAGCTGTTAGTATCATGGTTGCTAGGCAACCTGGGCAGCGCAACGAAGGCTAGATCGTCCCATTTCACAAGCCTCGCACTTCCGGCCTTAGCGGTCTTTGAGTACGCGGCCCTTGTGGACCGTTAAGGCTGCGTACTTTAAGGCTGCAGACCCTGAATTGGGATACAGCCTGTGACAGCCACTTTCCACTGATGAGTCAGCAGGCGATCAGCTGAAGGGCCAGATGCAGCTCTCAGGTTCATGGTTAATGACACGGCTGCCTGATACTCTTCAGATACTGCGAGAAAATCAGAGAATCAAAGGCAAACTTGGAAAGACTGTCAGAAAGCCGGAGACCAAATTTGAAAAATGACAAACGACTCCTTGGAAGCAAAATGTAAAGAAACGAGGACTAGCTTCAGACTGGCAGAACGACGCATTTGTGCCAGTGCTTCAAATCTAAAGAGTAAGAATATTACAGCTCTTGTACTTCACTCATGAGTAGTTCAGTTCAGTTGAGATATATATGCTAGAATACAAAATGCAGTCTGTCATTAATACAACAAACATTTAAAACCAGTCACATGAAATTCAAACCTGACTGAACAAAAATCTATAAAATATTTTTTAATATTGTTGAGCCAACCAGCTACTTGAACAGATGAAGTTACACTCATGTTTGAGGTCAACTTGGACTGAGTTATTTCTGACTGCATACTGTAGTATAGCTGTACGTGTCCCATGTAACAGTGTGAACTGGTTTATTTAAGTACCGAACGCTTTCCAGTTTAAAGTTATTGGTAACAACAAACTGCAGGTAGTGGGTTGTTGTTCAGACACTGATGAAACCAGTGTTGCTGTCAGAGTGAGCTGCTGTGACAAAAACACAGATCTGTGTCTGCATCGTCCTTTTTTCCACAAAGTGTTTGATTTACACTCAGCTGCAGTTGACCTGCAATTATTTAACACAGTTTTAACACACTTGTCCAGCAGAGGGCGGTATACGATACATTTCACTGCCTGGTGATGTGTCCTGTACACATGATGGAAATGTGCTGTATACACGTTTAGTTGAACCTACCAGTCACATGCTGCTTGGACACTCCGACCTCCAGTTGACACCAGAGCTTTGAGTCTGTGAAAGAAGAGAGGAAGAAAAATGAAACGTACGCCTTAAAGAAAGTTCACCACAGCACTCAGAGACTGCCACAAAGGGCTTTTTTTGCTCTTTGTTTATCTTTGAGTTAAGGAACAAGATGATCTTGTTCGCATCCTG
Source organism: Diplotaxodon limnothrissa (assembly GCF_057381915.1). Taxonomy (NCBI): domain Eukaryota; kingdom Metazoa; phylum Chordata; class Actinopteri; order Cichliformes; family Cichlidae; genus Diplotaxodon; species Diplotaxodon limnothrissa. The sequence continues at coordinate 540,855 of NC_140609.1, read as the reverse complement.
AGGAACTTTCTGGCTAAACAACAAAACAGAAATCAGCCACACCTATGTGGACGCACACGAGGGCTCGAAAAGAAAAGAGTATGGAAAAGTTGTTGAGCATACCTAACATCGAGGTTTCTACAAACAGTGAAAAAGGAAGTCTTTGGTATTCTTCAGGTTTTACTTGTTACTCAGTATTTTTTTAATCAGTGGTCCAAACAGCAAACTCTATTTTTGTATTTTATAATAATGATGAAGCTTTTTTATGCAAATGGCACAGTAACTGGTTTAAAAATGTTTATTTTCTGCCAGACAAAAATGGTCCCAGTGCTGCACGATCATATTAAACGCTGTTTTCCAGAGACAACCAATAAGAAACAAATCTGGGCTGAGGGGGCGAGGCGGTAGTTACACTCGCAACAGCAGTAGCACACAACAAGAGCAGGAGGGAGAGGGAAAGAAAGAGAGCCGGGTGCAACAAGAGACAACACCGTCACATTGGAAAGGTACAGTAAAGAAAATGAGTGACACCAAGAAAAGAAGCAAAGTCTGGAGCCATTTCAATCTTATGACAAAACAAAGGCAGAGTGTAGAGTCTGCAAAAAAGGATGTCATATAGAGCCGGCTCCACAAACAACATGCACAGGCACCTGAGAACTGTCCACCTATCAGTGCAATGGGAAGATAAAACACAGTCAGCTGAGTGTGATATTAATATTTCTAAATGACAACCTTTCCCTTAATTAAAGATCTGGGCGTTCTTTTTTCCCCTTTTTTCCATATTTTAATTTATATTTAATTGTGTTGTGGTTTGTAGTGTTTTGTGTTGTTTCACTTTAAATTTGTTTAAAAGGAAAAAGCTGAAAATTTAAATAGTTAAAAGTTGAAATGTAAATAGTTGTTTTTTTGTATTTTATAATTTATTTATTACATTTTATGTGGAGTGAATAAATAAAAGTATATTTACAGTGGCCCCTAGAGACAAAGCACGTACACACTCCAAAACACAACAGAAGTGCTCCAGGATGCTAGAGGCCGTGTTGAGCTTTTGTTACCTGGTGGCTACACAATATATATATATATATATATATATATATATATATATATATATATATATATATATTAATTAATTATCAACAACAATATAAAATTATGCACAAAAGGAATTAGTAATGTAAAAAAACTTGGTTTTCTTTATGTATGTTTATATATAAATATTTATGGGGACCCCTAGAGACGAAACACGTACAAACTCCAAAACACATTTCTAGCGTTAACTGAACTTCCGAAACAGAGCTATATATATATTTTAAAAAAAAATTTATGGGGACATATATATATATATATATATATATATATATATATATATATATATATATATATATATATATATATACACTCAACAAAAATATAAACACAACACCTTTGTTACTGCTCCCATTCCCCATGGGATGGATGTAGAGACCTAAAATTCATTCCAGATACACAATATAACCATCCCTCCCAAACAGTGGTCACACATCAGTCCAAATGTGTGGTAGTGGGCACATCTGCTATATTGAGATAATCCATCCCACCTCACAGGTGTGCCACATCAGGATGCTGATCTGACATCATGAGTAGTGCACAGGTGTACCTCAGACTGCCCACAACAAAAGGCCACCCTGGAATGTGCAGTTTTTTGTGCTATCGGGGGTCTGGGGACCCAGAACCGGTCAGTATCTGGTGTGACCACTATTTGCCTCATGCAGTGCAACACATCGTCGCATGGAGTCTATCAGATATATATATATATATATATATATATATATATATCCTGTGGGACTTCCAGATACAGACGGACAAAATGGTGGTGGCTAACCAACCGGACATAGTGGTGGTAGACAAACAGAAGAAGGCGGCCGTAGTGATCGATGTAGCGGTTCCGAATGACAGCAATATCAGGAAGAAGGAACACGAGAAGCTGGAGAAATACCAAGGGCTCAGGGAAGAGCTCGAGAGGATGTGGAGGGTGAAGGTAACGGTGGTCCCCGTGGTAATCGGAGCACTAGGTGCGGTGACTCCCAAGCTAGGCGAGTGGCTCCAGCAGATCCCGGGAATAACATCGGAGATCTCTGTCCAGAAGAGCGCAGTCCTGGGAACAGCTAAGATACTGCGCAGGACCCTCAAGCTCCCAGGCCTCTGGTAGAGGACCCGAGCTTGAAGGATAAACCGCCCGCAGGGGCGTGCTGGGTGTTTTTTAAAAAAAAAAAATATATAGCTCTGTTTCGGAAGTTCAGTTAACGCTAGAAATGTGTTTTGGAGTTTGTACGTGTTTCGTCTCTAGGGGTCCCCATAAATATTTATATATAAACATACATAAAGAAAACCAAGTTTTTTTACATTACTAATTCCTTTTGTGCATAATTTTATATTGTTGTTGATAATTAATTAATTAAAGCAACAAAACAACCTGAAGAGCCGGCTCTCTAAAAAGAGTTGGAAATCCCATCACTACACAGAATCACTTTTGTACTACTTTTGTGAGAATATCACAGAAATGCAGGCCGATGTTTCATCCAAGCATGAAAAAGTGATTTGAAACTTTTGTTTTAAAACATTAAAACAAGGCACGGATGAAAGCTATTCAAACAAATACATGTTGGCATAATTGTCTATGTAGTTACACACAGAGCAGACATGGAGAAACACTTTCATCACCTGCTGTTCATGTTGACGGGTGCTGGACAGGTACCAGGGGGCTGACGCCCTGACGACGGGGGAAAGAGACAACGTTGTTCACACCGACTCTGAATCGACACGCAAAGTCAGCCAACACACACAAAATAAAAACTTAGCAAGGCTGAATGTCTTTCTGTAACTGAGACGGGTAACTGTTTATGTCTCTGTCATTATCCTCCCAGCTTTTTCCCACACATATGTGGGCATCACATTCTGGGCTGAACTAAACAAACATGGCTGCAGCTCAGTGGTGACGACCATTTGTTCCTGATGTACTTTTGTATTGGGCACATTTACAAAGAGGGAGCACCTTTTTTCCCTGTCCCATGACCGATAAAATCAGAGTTTATGAACGTTCGAACTGAACATTTTTATAATTCTTTCCGCTCCTGCTGTTGGCTCTAAATGTCAGGGTGTATGCGTGAGTGACTGCATGTTTGTGTCACACCGGGGATGGAGAAAGACCAAATGTGAGTAAAGATGAGACGCCAACACAGATCGCGAGTCAGAGGAAGCGTCAGTTCCTCACCAGCAGCAACATGGAAGATGATACGCAGCGTGTGTAGGATGATATTAGCGTCTTTCACTCAGAGTGTGAACACCACACAGGGCTGACTCCTCTTTACAATAAACTGACACTTAAGAGTTGCTTGTAAAAGTGTTACTCACCGTTGGAGTGATCATCATGGTTGTGTTTCATGTTTTCTGCTTTGTAATTCAGAGAGGGGGAAGGACAGTAGGCTGCAGTAACGGTCTGCATCCTCAGTTTGTGTGCAGGCCACAGTGAGCAGTGAAGATGAAAGAGCCACTTACACAGAGTGAACCGAAATGTACCCTCTCACGCCTCCAGCCCAACCTGGAGCTAAAGCTGCCGAGGAAGCAGAAACGGCAGCGCATCAGATTATTCAAATTACAGTCAGAGAGTGGAATTAGCCACCGCTCGGAGATACGAATCTGAACACGCTAATGTGGTTTTCATCTCCGGGCATTCAGAAGTTTATTCTGTATGCCACGAGCTATTGTTCCTGTGGGACAGGGGTACTGTATACGGCACGGTCCGAAGGTTTGAAAGCACAAAGCTGGTGAGCAAACTAGCCTCCAAATGAATGCTGAGGCTGCTTTTCACCCTCCACAACAAAACTATTCCTGCCAGCTTAATAAAGCAGTAGTTGCATCAGGATCTTTGCGTCGTCTCCTCACCGCAGATATGAAAGATGATGTTTTTCCTGCCCGGTACAAGCAGACCTTACAGTGTCCACTCAGACTTCTGTTCTAAATAACTTCTCACTTGGTTTGCAGACAGACTGCACATGCAGCCTTTACACAAACAACAAAACACGTCATTTGCCATTATTCACCCATTTTATCGGAAAGGACACATAAAGTGTACACCTTACTAAAATAAGTTTGCTCTTTAAATTGCTGCGTTTGATGACTTTGTTGTGGATTGAGAATTTCTTCCAGTCAAAGCGAAGCAGACTGCACTGAGGTTGAGCTGTTGACCTGATCCGAGCTGTTAAACGTAACCGTACGTATCCCAGAACACAAAGCTTTTCATGACGCCCCACGCACAGAGCAGGACAAAGCAGTACTGTTGGGTAGATGCTCTGTGAAGAGGAAGAGACAAACAGCTTCACCACAGCGAGCTCAAAAAGCTGCAGCTGAGACCACAGCAGAGACGCTGGGCTGTTTGGGTTTGACGAAGCTGCTCGTGTCCCACAGGTAAGACCTGCGTATCACTGCACACATGTGAGACGAGCAGCGGTGGCTGAAGACGCACACACACAGTAAAGTGAGCCAGGGCTGGAGACATTACAGACGCTTCACCTGGCTGGCATTCAGACTGAACACAAACTGTGACTACAGCACATCAGGCTTTCACAGCCCTTACAGCGAAAGCAGAAGCGGATTCTGTGAAACACTCGCGGTGCTGACGTGTTCGACTACACCGTCAAGCCGACACTCTGTCATATCTACGACATAATGAACAGATTCAAGCGTACATGCAGTGCACTCATAAATAATGCTCCATGAGGTAAATGCTGCATATCAGCATTAAAGCACTGAAAAATGTGACCTCGGAAACATGGCATCACAACCATCCTATACAGGCTTTATTAGTCAGAACTGGAAACATGAGACAGTTTCCTGCTTCTTTGTTTGTCATGACAAGAAGGCAGCTCAGTAGGAAAAAAGCTTTTGCATCACAACAGCTTTCAAAAAGACACTAAAGCCATAAAACGCAGACGCTGCACTGGACTCAAGGAAACCACAAACAGCCGACGCAGAGCCGGAGCGTAGAAACGTCCAAGAACACAAGAGAAGAGAGCAAATAAGAGCGACACAGAAAAGAAGCAACGTGAAGGTTTAAACACACACAGAAGGCAACCAGGGAGAGTGGAACCGTCACAGTAACAAGACACAGCTGAACTCAATCTAAGCAATGACACACAGGGAAGTTCAACTAACAGACAACAGGAAACACCGGCAAACTTCCCTGAGCTCTGAGGAACACACTCTACAACTCACTGGATGACAGCACAGATCGATGTGTCCTCAGATCACACGGACGTATTCACCACTGCGAGCTTTTAAACGCGACACTGGTACAACAGCTCGCACAGGTGGCCTTTGACCTCGATACAATTCAGTTTTGTTTTTCTACATCTCCCAGTACTGTAATGGTCCTAAGAAGCTCCACGCCGTGACAGCATGGTTCCTTCTTTGTTTCCACCTTTTAAAATGATGCTGCTGACTGGTGAATGCTAAAGTTTGCAGCTGAGACCAAAGTACCAAAAACATGCATCAGATGAAACTGCTGCAACTGTTTTCAACACATTTAGTAAAAGTAAAAAGCCAGAAATGAACGATTATAATAACATCAGTGACATCAGTCGCTTCTGAGAAAAAGCCTCTTTGTTTATTCTAGTTCGAACGAACGAGCCTCAAAAGAATCAGGAAGGAGAGAACGACAACACCAGCTAAATAAATATATAATAAACTATCTAATCTATGGTCACATCATATATAATACGTAATCTCAGATTGGTGCCGGTCGCACTCTTGAGTTTGGATGACGATCAGAGGAAGTTCTCAGATAAAAAAGGCTCCACGGCTTCTTCTTCACATTAAAAAGTGTAAAACATTCATGTGGGCTGCAAGCACAGCTTGTTTCCATGAATGTACAAACATCCAGGAAGTTAGAAGAAGGGCTCAAATAAGACTTCCTCGGTGTGACTCGAGCTACAGTTGAAAGCATTTCTTTGTAAGTAAAACACGAGTTTATTTAGTCAGATGTGTGAAGAAAATGTGAGTGACAGTGACGGCGTCTGCTCTAAGAGCAGGTGAGTAACGGCTGCGTGTTTGTGGCGAGGACGGCCCCTGGTACGTGTGGGGAAAAGCAAACATGGCGTTCCAACATGGAGACCCGTCTCGATCTGCATCAAACCGCTGTGACGTTTAGAAATCACACGAGCAACATAACTACAGTGCTGTGAAGAAGGGTTTGCCCCATTCTTGTTTATTTTTGCATAACTGTCACACGTTTAGATTTCAGGTGATCAAACACATGTTCATGTGTTGATAATGATAATGTGAGTAAATGCAAAATGCAGCTTTTTAAAAAATCCAGTTAATCACAGTTGATTTAGGACTTAACAAAACGCAGGAGAACTCGGCTTGGATACTTCGAACAAATCACACTTCTTCAAGGAGTGCACATCAGACTGGCCAAAGACAGAAACGTAGCTTCAGAAGATGACTTTGTGAATCTGTTGCTGTGACAATCATTTCAACAATTATTTCAAAGAACCAAAACATTTGCAATAACATGAAGCGGCACCTTAAACTCGCCCCCTCATGATCGCGTCACAGAGCTTAGAGCTTCAGAGTCTGGGTGCACATTTAAAGCAGTGAGGTCAGTTTATAAAGTCAGCAGCCACTCGTTACGGAAACTTATGCGGAGAATTCAAACGAAAAGCTGAGGTAAAAATAGTAAATGGCCTGTATTTGTATAGCGCTTTACACATCCAGTCATCCACCCATTCACACACTGGTGATGGCAGCTACATTGCAGCCACAGCCACCCTGGGGCGCACTGACAGAGGCGAGGCTGCCGGACACTGGCGCCACCGGGCCCTCTGACCACCACCAGTAGGCAACGGGTGAAGTGTCTTGCCCAAGGACACAACGACCGAGACTGTCCGAGCCGGGGCTCGAACCGGCAAAAAAAGTGACACAGTTTTATATTTAAAGCCATTCAAAGCTGCAGTATTGATTTCTACATGTGAAAGCTCTCTGAGTTTGAACTAGATCAAAGAAACGTTTTCAAATTTGTTTCATAACTAAAAGAAAATAAAAGTGAAACTGTGTCTGGGTTCCCCTCGACAGCCTCCACTTCCTGTTCCTCGTGCTGCCTCTCAGGGTTTCCAGAGCCGTGGGCTGCCGAGTCACACGCGTCCATTAGAGGCGAGCGAGGATTGGAGGAGAAGCCTGGGTAAACACAGTGTGGAGCCTTTTCTGGGAACGAGCTAATGTCAGATTGCATCATGAAAGAAATCAGAGGCAGTGTGTTCAGAGCAGCGATGCTAGCGCAGCCTGGCGTGAGGTTTGCTGATCAAAGGGGGTGAGATCACTTGGGTCTGCCTCGCTAAAGCCTCAAAGGCCAGCTACTCACCACGCCCGCAGACTTCATGATGATGGCGCAAATCTGCTCACACGCTCTCAGCCCCTCTACGCTCATCATTTTAATGCTGAGCAGCACAAAGGCACAGCCGTCAGCTCCATGTCTGACTGACCCATAAACAGCTCGGCTGCTCGCTTTCATTGCAGTTTTACTTTATTACTGGACTCCAAGTGAGGTCCTGCCAAATAACTGCACTTTAAAGCTATGAACCAGAAATGATAATAGTGGTGAATATCAAATCAAATTTATTCATATCATTCTCATGTTCCAGAGTTTGGGTGCAGCGATCGATAAAGCTCGCCTCCGTTTTTACGTCTCGTTCTGGGAAAGTCAGAAGCAACTTATCTGCAGACCTGAGGGCTCGACTTGGGTTATTCTTTGGGTTGGGTTAAACGTGCCAGGATTGGGGAGATATGATCAAATTTGCGAGTGCCTGTCAGGAGTCGGGCCGCCGCATTCTGCAGACACGAGAGTACGGCCTGGTTAATACCAAAACAAAGACTATTGCAGCAGTCCAGCCTAGAAGAGATAAATGCATGCATCACTCTCTCAAAGTCGGCAAATGCCAACATGGTCTTGGTTTTTGCAACGACCCTCAGCTGGAAAAAGCTGGTTTTAATTACAGAATGTATTTGTTTGTCAAATGAGAAGGAGCTGTCGAGAAACACTCGATGTTTGAGTCAACATTAAGCGACGAACAGGGGTCAGAGGGGGCGATTAGTATGGTCTCTGTTTTCTGATCATTTATATGCAGAAAATTTAATGCGAACCAAGATTATTGTCATCAAGACAGTCAAGTAAAACTTTAGAGGAGTCTGCAGAATTGTTTCTAAGGGGAAAATAGATTTGAGAATAATCAACGTAACAGTGGAACGGGAGCATATACAGGGAGAAAAGTATTGGGCCAAGGACTGACCCTTGTGGGACCCCACAGGTGAGGGGGTGGATGTGGAAGAAGAGCCTGACAGAAAAACTCCTATCAGTTAGGTCGGATCTGAACCATTTAAGTGCAGTATCCTTAATGTCCACACAGTTTTCCAATCCTGATAGCAGAATTCCCTGATCCACTGTATCAAATGCTGCACTTACATCTAAAAGCACTAAAATGACGGGATTACCAGAATCGGTAATCAGTAAAAGATCATTAAGAACTTTTATGAGCACAGTTTCAGTGCTGTGTAGCGCTTTAGATCCAGACTGAAAGGATTCCAACATGGCATTAGTCTCCAGAAAGGCAACTTTGAGACATGCACGATGCATCAAACGTATATGAAACAGACAATATGGCAATAAGAAAATAGTTGGAGGGGAGCGAGCGCTGCACTGCAAAGTCAACATCAATCGGTAGATAACGAAATGTTTTCCGCTGTTTTTTAGGAATTACAGCAACTTTAATACAAAATGCCTCAAAACTGCACAGACTCTGTTTTTAATGACTGTCTGCAGTCTGAAACCAGTGAAATCACCATGCTGAGCTTCCTCTGTTGCTCTGCTATGTCTTTATCACACACGCCCATAGTTGCTGCTTGATTGCGTGGTTGGGTTGAAATCAGGTGACTGCCTTGGAGTATCCCATTTCTTTGCTGTCCAGTTCATTTTGCAGCGCTTGGCTGAATCTGAGCGTGGAGCTCTCTGTTCATCAGCGGTCACATCATTAATAAACAGCCAGACGTGATCAGCATTGCCTCCGCCATCTGACAGGTAATTGGCTATGCTTCAGATCACAAGTCTAATGTGGCCTTTGTGTTGTTGAGTGGAGCCGGTGATGGTAACCCCCATGTTTCCATTCATGAAGGTGTCTCCTGGTTGTAGACTTGCTCTTTAAGAGTGTTTGTGACTTGGATAGACGGTGTTAAGCTATAAGTAATAATAATTTAAGAAATAACTCTTTAATCACACACGTTAGTCATCTTCCACCTTCCTTTGAGTCTTTTGCCGTTGTTGAGCTTGGCCGGTGTTTTCGGGCCCCTCCAAATGTTTTTGCCGCCTCTCTGAGAGCTCGTTTTGTCACTCTGATAAAGTCTCCATCGCTCGTACTGACTCGTAAGCTTTCAGTGAAAAGGTGTAAATATAAATTCAACAGTTTCAGATATTATGTCTGCTTCATTCGTCATATAATAACAATAATGGGGGAAGGGGACAAACTACAGAGATCACCAAAGAAATCTGTAACTGAATGATACTCCAGTATGTTCTTGTTGGGTGGACGTCCATCATAGCAAACCTTAGATTCAATGGTTAGCCAAAACATTTGAAAATTTCACTAGGAAGTTACAGAACTATTAAGAATGCTTGCTATAAGAGAAATATGGGCCCCGTGTATTTCTGGAGCCCTGGCTGTGACCACTTCCTGCATCCCGATGACACACTGACTGCTCCACAGCTGTCCCACCACCACACAGTCCCGAGAAAAGCTCAAAACCCCCTCCACCTGTGAGCATGCAGCAGAGCGAACAACAGATCGTTGGGGGGAAATGTCCCCATGTGATCATTTTCCCAAACAGTGTTGAAAAAGATAAACATGGCCTGCATGCACACAGAGCAGATTATTTTCAGGCTAAAAACACTTCTTCAGCTCTACAAATGTTTGATATTGTAAATAACACATCGAGGCTCAGTCTGGCAGCTTAAAGGCATTTGTTAGGAGGAAAAACCCTCGCTCATTCGCACCCACAGAGATGTGAAAGCAAGTTTTCCAACTGCAAAGAGATCCTCTGTTAACAGCTCACAGAGACAGGAAGAGAAACAGACAGGCAGAGAGCAACACGCCCACGCAGCGCTGCGCCGACCTGCAGCTCGTGCAGCACGTAAGGCTTCGCTGAACACAGCATGCCCCAAACAGGTGAATGTAATTAATAGCAAGTTAAACAGAAAGACTGATGACATCACAACGATAATAATTCGTGCGACGCAAAAAGCTTGAGACTAAAAGCCAAAGGAAGTGGGTTCTGGTTTGTCAGGCTGATGGAAAAAAAGACCCTTTTGTAATAAATATGTGGTCAATAGTGTGATTGTTTGCAACAGTACACACACACACACACACACCTGCAGATTCCTGTTAACTAGCTGGTTTACGTGCACTCGCTTCAGATTCTTGTTTTTTGCCTGATTCGTCTTCAACTCTGAGCTTGTTGCATGAGTTTAGCTGAGACGCCGAGCTAAACTTAAGATAAGATAAGATAACCTTTATTAGTCCCACACGTGGGAAATTTGTTTTGTCACAGCAGGAAGTGGACAGTGCAAAAGTTATGAAGCAAAAATTAGAATACAATAAGAATAAATACAGTACACAACTGTACAGAATAGAATAAAATAAAATACTATATACAGTAGAATAAAATAAAATAAATATACAATAAGATAAAAATAGAATACAAATACAAATACTATATACAACTGAGTAAAAATACAACGATGACAGAAAGGATTATTGCACTTAGTATTATTGCACATGTATGGATGTGTGTGTTTGTTCAGTTAAAGTCTTTGTTGTGGAGTCTGACAGCAGTGGGGAGGAAAGACCTGCGAAATCTCTCCGTCCCACACCGTGGGTGCCGCAGTCTCCCACTGAAGGAGCTGCTCAGTGCTGTCACAGTCTGCTGCATGGGGTGGGAGATGTTGTCCATCAGGGATGACAGCTTAGCCGCCGTTCTCCTGTCACTCACCACCTCCACTGGGTCCAGAGGGCATCCTAGAACAGAGCTGGCCCTTCGGATCACCCTGTTAACCTAATAATCTCTGTGAAATGGAGTGTGTGTTATAGTGTGTGTCACTGAAACACCATCTATGCCACTTCTAAAGAAAAGGAACATTAGCACAGCTTCAGTCGTGGTTAACTCTGAAAAATAAATAAAATACAATCGGCTGTAGAAAAGGCAGCCTCTAATTTATCAAGCAAGAAAAATGTCTCCAGCTTTCTTCTGTTTCATATTCAATGAATTTTATAGAACAAGTTGTAAGTTAAACTTCTTTATAAATACAAATAAAAAGCTTTAAGATTTCCATTTTTTATGTGCAGCTTCTTGCTTTGCAAACACCCAGAGTAATATCACATATGAAAGCGCACGTTTATATATCAGAGTGACTAAGAGTGACTATTTATGTGGGCAAATATAACTGCAGCGTTTCCCTGAAATTAATATCAGGTTAGCTTTGTTGTTTGCTAAATCAAAACTGTCTCCCTTTAATTTTCACAAACAGATAATAATAAAAATAATGATGATAATAAGAAATAAAAGTTACTTTCTGTCGAGAAAAGTATAAGAACACTGGCTTTTGAAATCAAATGTATGAATCTGGTTCTAATGTAAAGAATTAAAATAGAAATGTCAGTGAGGTATTTTCAGCTTTGAAGTTTCTCTTGTTCTGTTTGAACTGCACTTTTACTGATGCGCCTAAAAAGGCCACTATGTTTGACATGTTTGACATTTTACTAGCATAAATAATTCATCCACTAATGTACGAGACATTTGTTCCATCGATTATTCAGGCAGACAGACAACCTGCAGCTCTACTGCCATCACGGAGCACCATGAGTCAGTGTTCAGTGGGAGGAATACCCCCGACTGCACAGACTCGCCGTAATGCTCTGTGTCAACTACGGCCTTAAAAACAAAACAGCTTAGAAAACGTGTGTGTGTGAAATATGTGAGGTTATGCTGGAGACCAAAATGTGAATAAAACCATCAGACCAAGCTAGCTCCTGTTATCATAGGACACTTAAATGTGTAGCTAACAGTCGATGTGTGTGAATGATTAGTATGGATTTAAACGCGTTTCCATGGATCAGTGTAATCCCAAGTCTCTGGACGATGGAAAGATTGTCATGTAAATAATAAAAATGCTGCTTTGTGACTGAACCACTTTCAACAATATTGAGCAGCAGGATGTTCCTGACTCTACACACGTCTGCTGGTATTAATATTTCCATACCACGCTGGAAAAAATGTACTGGTGCATATTAATTTGCTATTCATTTTCCCACTTCTGTGCTGACATGCGCTTGTTTTGCTAAAGGGGGTTTTGTGAATACAGCTTTGGTTAAATGATCCCCACCGTGTTTAATGTGTTTCTGTGAAGGCGTTCATCTGCTTCACAGCGTCTTCACGCCTGATGTAGCGCGTCTTTTCTGACAGCACCGATAAAGACAGCAGAGGCAGCAGTGCAGCATGTGCACGAGGCGCGCTGCCGCGCACGGCACAAATGTCACCAGGCTGCACGCCGCTGCAGGTTGAAATTCTGCTCTGAGCCTCGGCAAAGCTTCAGGCAGCCACAGGCACCGTCTTTGTACAGCAGCTGTTAGACGGCACACTCGCTCGCACACTTTAACGTCTACCACTGTACATTTGAGAGTATTGTTGCTTTTATCCTGGACAAACCCAGCAGGTCAGCTGTTGTGGGGGCAGGCAGGAGGACGGCTGTGGGCAAGCAGGAGTCACTGACCTTCAGCCTAACCCGGTGTTTTGGAGGAAAAAAAGAAAAGCAAATAAGAGCTTTAAGAAAAAAGGTAAAAAAAAGATTTGAATGAACACCAGCTGGGCTGATTCTGTTGGTGTCATATAAAACTACAAGTATCCTGATAGCAGAGGGTTAACCCAGTGATAGCTTGGACCTCACACGGTAACTAAATGATCTATTTTTCTGTCTTAGAATGAGAAACTATGAATCACATTTTAGTAATTATAAAACCAAAGACAAAGATGTGTGAGAACAAACCCGTGCAGCAAGGCGGCGTGGCGTTTTAGCTTCACGCTAAACCAGGGCTGATTTTTTAAATCATCTGTGCTGTTCGTCTGCTTTCACTCTTCCCCCATAAAGGTGTCATTTAACAACAACTCCTGTACGCTTTGACACCTGAGTCTGCATCAAAAAAGATGCAGTTTGAACACCATTAAAACGGTTTCTCTGCACAGGCAGAGAGCACCTGTCCCCACAGTGTGGATGCCCCACAGAGACCCTCCTTGTGTTGTCTGACAACTGCTGAGCCTTAATTTGTTTCGCCTGCTTCCACTGACTAATGCAGCTCTGATGCATGTTCCCCTACATGCCAGCGAACGCTATGACAGAGCCGTTCCTCTGCCTTCGTGTTCACAGTGACGCTTTATTGATTCTCTTTCGTTTTTAGCTGGAAACTTCCAGCCACATGAACAGGCTTCACTGCAATAATTAAACTCTGTGTTGGTCTCACGCAATTTATCATCCATCCACAACATACATCCACCACAAGTGAGCCCACCCATGTGAAAGGAAACACACATGCATACAGACACACACACACCACCCACTCGCAGCGAGCCTCATTCAGCTGAGCCGTCCTGTTACTGTGGGAAATCCCATGGCTCTGTGTCCTCTGGCTGCATGCATCCTCACACTTCCTGTTTACAAATCTGACAATACACACATTTTCAGAGACCCACATGCAAGCGACCACACACAATTACTGCAGATGCATGACCGTGGCAGCGAGGGGTACATACACATGAGGGGAAACAGATACACGAGGCCGGTCGCCGCAGTGACCGCAAAGGTAAAACCACACGACTGGGTTCCCTTTGCCTTTGCCTATTGTGTTTCACACACACACACACACACACACACACACACACACACACACACACACACACACACACAGTAACGCCTTTTGACCTTAAAGCTTGCAGCTGCAGCGGTAAGCACTTTGATCTGTCAGATTAAAGCCCCCAGCTCGAGGACCATTTATGTGGCCCTACACTAAACTGATACTAGCATCTTTGAATTTCACCTTAAAGGGTGAAGGATTTAAAGCACCACCTTTGAATAAGGCACAGTTTTACAGGGTGGAGGTTTCAGTCATTAAAACGGTAAGCAGACCGTGTCCAGGGTCTCTCACCCAGAGCCCCCTCCTCCCCACGCTGAGGCTAAGACCTTGTCTTTGGCCTCACCGTACACTGGAAGGATTCATGCTTATTAATTCACATAATCTCCAGCAGTCCTGGGCTGCAGATATTGCTTTGGCCGTTCTTCTCCTCCAGCTTGGTGCGATTAGCGCTTTACATTCGTGAGCTCATTGGTAGCAGCCTTTTCAGTAACATCAGACGAATGGCCCTATCGAAAGCTGATTTTATAATCTGACGAAACAACACATTTTATAGTTTGGTTTGTTTCGTAGAACTAGTGCTGCGTGTCAACATGCAGTTGTAACATGTTCCAGGTGACCTGTGTGCAGCTGTTCATGTCACAAAGCTCTGGTCCTGCTTTTGTTCTACAAACACAAAAAGGCTAAAATGTAAAAGTTGTGAGACTCTCTCCACGACAGCCCGCACCGCGTCCGTCAGCTCGGTTTATGTTGTTTTCTTTCTCCATCTAATGTTTCCCTTCCACATCTCATACAGCTGGAAAAGGTCATTTGAGCATGTTTATATATGTTAACTTTTCACTAAACTGCGTCCCTGCTTCAAAAACCAGCAGAGTGCGTGTTTAGCACGTCTGTGCAGTGGTGACTTGCTGGTTTTTCCAGGGTAGCGCTGAGCTAAGTGTGCGTTTGTTCTCACAGACTGTGTTGCTATAATGAGCCAGCATTGTGCTGCATGTAGCGGACGGGGATACAAACTTCCGTCCTCACAACAATAGAACTGAGAATTGTTTTTCTGTGTTACTGTACATTGTTCCAGGGAGTCTCCAGCCACACAAAAGCTCACAAAGTGTTTACTCGAGCACAGTGCAAACCATCAGAAACCATGTGCAGCTTTAAATATGTACTTCTTTATTTTTGCCACAGCTCTGTTTGATTGGCAGCTTTACAACTACATGAAAACACACTCGCACACTACAAACAAATCTTTATGAACAAATGAAACTACGAGTGCATTCAGATTCGTCTGTGCAGGACAGAAATGTTTATCACGTTACATGACGAGACACACACAGGCCATCTAAGCCACACAAGAACATGCAGGAAAATTGTTGCACATGCTTGTATCGTAGCTAGCTAACTACAGGGTTAGCCAGCTACGATACACACTAGGGGTGGGGGAAAAATCGATACTGTGTAGTATCGTGATATTTTGTATCGATGCAGGGACAGCAGAAATCGATATTTTGTTACAAAAAAAGGTTTTTGTGCTCTGACTTCAGAGCATGTTGATCCTTTTTCTGAGCAACAATCCTGACACTGTCAAATGTGTTTAACTTGTTTTTGGCAGCAATAAACATGACAGTTTACTTATTTTAATTTAAGACATGTTTTATTTTAATTAAGTTTAAAACTTTTTTATTTAATGTAAAATTATATTTTATTTTAATTTACTTTCAAATTCTTCAGTTGCTGAAGGGGCGGCATAGTTTTCATATTGCATAGTTCAGAATAGCTGTAATTGTACCAGATGGTTGCATTCAGTTAAGCTGGACTAGACTGTAATACAAACCGTTCAGTTTGTCAACAATAAAACTGAAATGAGAGAAAGACTGAGTGTGAGACTTTGATATTAGATAAAATGAATATTGATAAAGTTTACCTTTATGTACAGAATCTGAATATCGCAAAATATTTAAAAAATTGCAATAATATTGTATCACACACACACACACACACACACACACAGACACACACACACACACACACACACACACACAGACACACACACACACACACACACACACACACACACACACAGGTTAGGGCTACAGTTTGTAACAGCTAACAGAAGATAAAACAGGATGAAATCATTTCTGGTTTTTGACATCATGATTAATTTGAATAACTACTTTATGTGTTTATCAGTAAAAGTGGAGATATTCTCAACAACAACCCTGTGAGTGAAACTAAACCAGTAGCAGAGGTGGGTAGTAACGAGTTACATTTACTCCGTTACATTTACTTGAGGAAGTTTTTGCAAAAAATGTACTTTTAAAGTACCTTTTTTGCACGATACTCGTTACTTTTACTTGAGTACATCTGTGAAGAAGACACGGTACTTTTACTCCGCTACATTTGCAAAATTCGACTTGTTACTTTAAAAAAGAATAAATTTAACACATTAGATAACATGCCGCCAGTGGAGTTTTCTGTAACGTTTTTACCAATCAGATGTGGCCATGCAGTCACATGACCAGTTTGAAACTGTGGCGGACAGAGCGGTCCAAGCGTTTCAAAGTAGCGACACACGGAAAGAAGAAAACATGGCAGAGCCAGTCGTCTGCGCCACAGCTGAAGAGGATGAACAGCCTTGGCCTCACATACAAAGGATGTTTAGTTTAAACAGTCTGCGTTAAGCTGGGCAAACACTGCGATTTCTTTCAGTCACGTTATTCAGCTCCTGCTCAAACTGTACAATTAAATCTCAGGGGTTAGAAGTTCATAGGTCACGATGCAGGTCTCACACTATACGGCCTGATGCTCTGATGCGACCTGAGTGCTCACACTGTGCGTCCATAACATGAAGCTTATCATACAAAATCTGTCCCTCGCTCTCCCTCTCTGTCTTTCACTCACACAGACACACACCGTCAACTTTGCTAAATTACTAATGACAAACATTGACCAGGCAGCTGTGATTGAGCAGCATCCAGCTCTTTTCATGGTTGTTGTAGTCGTGATAATTTTGTGAGGCCACATTGAAAAGCCTCGGATACGGAGGCATAGAGCTGCCACCCAGGCAAAAGAAACATAGAAAAGTGAAAAGTTTATTGTTCTAACACTATACCTTTCACATTTGAACAATATAATATCAGGTTATTACAATATACAGAATTATCACGTTCGTACAATATAAATATTATAGAGGCTACATCGCAGCTCCAGTCATGCTTCCATCACCGTCTTTCGTCTTTTCCCAGAGTAACAGCCAAACAGGAGGATCTATTGGCGAGCACTGCTTAGCCTTGCACGCGTTCTTATTTTAAACTTAATCTGGAATTCATTGCAAACTGTTTGTGCGGGACATGAATGACAGGATTTTGTTTTTCTACAAAAACATCTCCAGTGTGATTGAATCTTCTTGCCAAACATCTGCAGCTTGGCAGTGTATACAGCACTATAATGACCAGAGCTAATTCTTTTGAAAACCTTACATCTTTCCACAGGTTTCAACTTCATCAGACATCACCTAGACTCAGAGCTGGATGAGGCCAGCACAAACAGCAGCCTAACCGACTAAGATGATGGATCCATGGGGTCAGGAAAGCCAGAAGCAGGGCTGGAGAGGTACCTTTCATGTCCATTCACTGGAGGTGTGGATCTATTGCATGGCGTTCCTCACATCAAGAAGCTGTCGATCAAAATCAATACAGCTCTTCCTGCATCAGGAGCTTGTGAAGGAATCTTAGTCATGCAGGACTCCTGTTCACTGCTGAACAGTTGAGAGCAAACTGCTGCTGAAGCTGAACCATCACCTCACTGAGTGAAGAAATGGCACATTTTTGCTAAATATGCAGAAACAGATGCACACCCATACAACTTATGGTAAACTGAGCTGCCTTGTATGAACATATGCTGAAGATGCCTCGTTCTGTTTTCTCTGAGGCTGCTGTGCCATTTGGAGCAAAGATGAATATAAAGTTTACAGCATATCTTTTCACTGGAAATAGTTTGCACTGTTTATATGTTTATATTATTTACTGCAGGTATTGGTGAAAAAAGCTTTATGTTGTGAAAAACTGAAATCTGAAAATTAGAATTGCTGTGCCTCATTTTGTAGTAATTGTGCACTCTTGTGTCGCTGTATGGCCTACAGGTGTTGGAACTATATTCAGAGAGGCTGAGCGTCGGCTCTGCTCTACGGTGATGCGAGCTGTGCTGTCTGCAGAGCCAACACCGCTTCCCCCCGCAGTGATAAGGGAGACTCGGCCTGCGTGTTATTAACGGTGAAAACGAACTCTGGGGAAAACGATGAGCATCTTTCTCCAAGAACTTATTTTCTGTGCTGTTTGTCATCCACACTCATTAATCCTAAGCGGCCCGTGCTGGAGAGAGACAGAGCTGTTGGAGCCGCCCAGAGCGCTTGTTCACTCATTGATTTGACTCCAAATATGCACCCATTCATACACTGATAAATGAGTTCACACACAGATGCTAACGGAAAGAAAAATCGGACTCATATTTCACTGTTCAAAGCCGGGCATTGAGCTAACAGGAAGTCACGTTACGGGTCGTAATCACAGGCTCACTTTGACCTTCTGTGAGCGTATTTACGACACAACAGGATCGCAATGAAAACAAACTCAATTTATGCTCATTCTCAAAGCTTTGATTAAACTTTTCTTGTCCAGTTCGGGGCAGAAGAACAGCCCACCTTTTACTTCTTTTATGTTTAGTCGTATTTAGAGTCGTGTGTAGTTCACGTGCACACCTAAGGAGGGACAAGCACATTTCAAATGGTGCATTAAAACAACACTGTTTACATGTGACAAATATATAAGAGAAGAACCCAAAAACTGAACTACACCCAGAAGATGAGATATGACCTAACATTAGACCTGCAGCAGCGTGGGGCTGTGCCGCTTCTCTGCACGAGTTCGTTGCGAGGCTGCGGCGTGCTCTCCTCAGCGGCTTCGTCTCCTCAGCGGCTCCGTCTCCTCAGCTCTTTGCTCGGGTGCATTTGGCTGCGTTGTGCCGACAAAGCTAAGTGCTGGTAAAAACTAATGACGATTTTCAAAATGAAGACGAGACCCTGCTTTGGTCTGAAATTATCACAAGTACAATTGACGTTTACTGCGCGTAACACCAAAAACTTATTACATCCAGGCCTGTGATTAAATGTCTCATCAAATCTATTTTCTTCTCCAGTCATTTCAATCCAGTCGTCCAGGAGGATTAGTGGAGCTCAGCAGGGGGAGAACAGAGCAGGAAGCTGCTCCAACACGGGCAGCTTCCTGCCGGTTCTCAGCGCCGAGAACGCGCCGGGCAGACGGCAGGCACTGGAGGACGCAGGCTGCTGGAGCCTCTCCAGACGCTGCTTGGCAAAGCTACTGCGGGCGCAGATGGCTCGGTCGTCAGCGAGCACACAACAACACAAACATGTAAAAGCCGCTGACAGCAGATGACACACGAGCGCACGCACGCAGCAGCGCACGGGCCCCGCAGACTGAAATGTGTGCACGAACACTCGCGCGCACACAGCGTCCACATCAAATTGGGCATGAGATTAAATGCTACATCAAATCTACTTTAATTCCTGATCCCTTCAACCCTGTAGTGGCCCGCTTTACGGGACCAAAATAAAAACAGCAACTGTGTTCACAGATCAGTTTTGCGTGCTTGTGTTTGTGCGTGGCGGTCACGAGAGAGGCTCTCTGGCCGAGGCAGAAGCACCACGGCCGACAGCGCTTCCGCCGTACCCTCCCTACCTGCGCTGCAAATGAAAGCACAAAGTAGCAAAAGCACACTCTGGCGTGGGTTATGGATTTTGAGCATACAGTCCAAAGCTGAGAAAGAGATGCGCTGCAGAGCGTGGAGGGGAGGCTCGTGAGCAACGAGGCCAGATACAGCTCCTGAAAGATGCTGCTGTCAGCTATCAAAGCTGTGAAAGAGGTCGCTTATCCTCCCCAAGAAACACAAGTATTTTTTAAAATGCATCACAGGTCAGAACTGAGAGAGAAATAGCACGTCAAACCAGCCAACAAAAGTCCGACTCAGCCTGGATGCTGTGAAGATTTTCTGTGCCTGCCTGAAGGCCCAAACCTCTGCATGCAACAGCTCAGGTTGATCCTTTGGTTGCCATCTAGAGGAAGTACAAAGTTCACCACTGCTGACTGTGCAAACACATGATTATTGGTTGCCTCCAATGGTTTTTCATCCGCTCTCAGTGGTGTGCGACAGAGACGAGTCTGTTATGGGCTTATCCGTGCAGGTCCTGAGCCACGAGAGTCCACTGCCACCTGGCCTCTCGTTCACCCTGACAACACTCATGTGGTCTGCAGGAACAGAGAGCTGTCCTCGGTGACACGCCTCACAGTCAAATAACAAGAACCTCCGGTTTGGTCCCTGACCCCAGCCTAGTGTCTTTTGCCCACTCGTTTGGTTCCCACTCTTATACTCATGGTTCACAGAAAACCCACTGCTTGTTCTTTTTAGTCCAATAAATGTCACCGATTATTGTGACTGATACCTGAGAAGGACGACCACAAGACAGATTTCTGAAATTTATGAAAATGTAAAGTAGTGCATCGCCCATCCTACCACACATCACTGCGGCTCGCAGTGCTGGAGTTTATTTCACTGCTGTTTGTTTTTACGGCTGCACAATGTGCAGGAAATATTGTTTTATAGAACAACTCCTTTTCTTAAATGAAACGAAAATAACGAGCTTCTTGAAGTTAAAACAGCTCGACAGAAGTCGTCCTGCAGCTCTCCGTCTGCTGCAGGTTCTGGTTTAAAACTGACCTCAGCACAGCTGAATGAGCTGGTCAGCAAGAAAAAACACCAGCGTCTCACTTCTTCTTTCAAAGTAAGAGCAAATGGATTATTTAGAAGAAAGCTGATCATGGATATCCTTATTATTTAAAGAGAGAAAGGCACGTATAGTTGTGTGGCCTCTAACATGTTTGGGTAACTCGACATGTGGGAATCACTGCTCTGCCTTATTTAACTGTAAAAGAATAAATGTTGAATGAGTCAAACAGGCAATGAGTCATTGATCCATCTGAGGTTCACACTTGGTTTGGAACATAGTGAGATTCTGCTATTACTAAGCACACCAGAGTATTGCCTTCAGAGGTGTGAAACTAGCACACAGGAGAAAACCTTAGCAGTATTGTTTTTGGTCATCAGTCAGCTGGAGGGAAACCCGAGCTGCATGTACACAAACCCACACTGTAGAGCTCTTTCAGATCATCAGACGGTGCGTTTTCAATTTGGGGTAATCCCACCAGTTTTAGCTCGGCACTGAAAATCTAAAGTGAAGGTCACGGCAGCACTGAAATATGAGATCATCCACGTAGACGGTCATTCGGTTCAACAAGCTCAACAATCATTCTGCTAGCAACTCATTATGTCTCTGTGCTAATGAACACCACAGCTATAATACTGACATGCTTCAGCATGCCGTAAAAACAGTGTGAAGCTGCAGTTGCATCATGAACGTATTCTAACAACATTGAGCTGCGAATACCAGCCGCCGGACCCAGTTTGAATATTGACAAGATAAGTGTTAAAGCCACAGGTTACCAGATACAATCATGAACGCAGAAGAAATGCAGATTGCAGCGTCACAAAGACACCACAGTCATATTTACACCTCATGGTTTAAAATCAAACTGAACTGTTATCCGCCTGCTCTGATGGACGGGCTTGTTTTACCAGTGCACACAAAGCACGTGTCAGAGCGGCCTCGCTGTTCGTCTGACTGCAAACGTGTGCACGTACATAATAACACCACATACATTATTTGGTCCGATTCTTTTCTTTGTTTTCAAGTCTTCCATAAAACAGACAGCCCATCCATCTGCAGTTCATTTTCTGCCCTTACAGCCAAGACGGCGGCCACTGTCTCGATCACGGAGCTCAGCAGGATAAGAAACAAACTCCAGAGTGAGACCACGTGAGTGTGTTGCACAACTTTCTTGCGTACACTTGTTTTCACAAACTTCCTCTTGCTAAAAAGTCTAATGATGAGGAGGGAATAATCAGCTCTGAGCTAACATTTGTGACTCCTTGTGTCCTTTTGCCTGTTTCAAAACCTTTGACCCGATCCACCCAAGAAGTCTGAAGGAGACTGAATCAGTGGGCGGAGCTTGTCACCACTACGGACCATCGTGAAAAGCATCATTGTCAGAGGCTCTTATGCTATGCTGTCATCAGTGATGACCCCGAGAATTTCATTTTGGGACGGACAGAACTGGGACAGGGTTAGGGCATTAACCAATGTCAGAGCAAGCACACTGAACAGCAGCACTGCGGTAATGATACCGTTGCATGTAGTCACTCTTCACACGTTTGTGAAAACATTGATGTGACAGTGGCTGAGGACAGCAAACATTCTTGTTCTGATGAAGCCAAACTTTATTTTATGTTTGCACGATTGATTTATTATTGATTGATAGGATTTATTTCAGTTCTCAGTTTGTCCAGTTTACTTGGTTTGAACTCACTTTACTTACCTGTGTTCCAGGAACCAAGTGCTGCCTCACTTCCTGTCTTTATAGCTTCCTGTTTAGTGCTGATATCACAGGAAGGGAGCAGGTAAAGTGGGGGGCGGGGATAATTTAATAAAGTCAGTTTTATTGGGAGTTATATGTTATATTGTTGCAAACTGTAATGGCTACACCATAGACGTGTGTGTTCACTGCTGGTACAAAGTCACATCATAAGTGTATGATCACGACTGTGTGTTTAGTCTTGCCTGTTGAATAGTCCACAGGAGAACATGGTGCTCGGAGATGCTGGAGGACCAGTTCAGCGCAGCCGAGTGCACGTGACATGCACTTTGGTTTAAGTTCAGTTTATTTGCACCAAGTTAACTTTTTGTCAGTATTTTGGGTCTCCTGATGTTCTTCAGCCACTTTGGCCAAGCTATCTCACAACTGAGAACTTTCATTTTGGGTGTTTCAGGAAATGACATTGCGAGCCAGGACACATGCAGGAAACCTGCGGCGCTCCTAGCGCCAGCCCTCAGCAGTGCTAACTGTTACACTGCTGTAGGGTCTCGCCTGTGTCCGAGGCCACATTAACACAGAGCTTCTGCTTTTACCGCTCGAAGCAGTGCATTCTTACTGTGGAGCTGGCCATTTGTTTGGAGCTCATTTGAAATGCAAAGCACCCCCCTCCCTTCCTCCCTTCCTCCCCCCGGCAGCTGCACTACCTCGAATTTCATAAATCCACAGTGAGATATCCGAGCGGAGACAATGGCCCCATAATCTGATAGTGCTGTCTGCTTCCCTGCTTCCGGACAGAGCTTCAAATGAAGCTTGATATGATGACTGAGCAGGAGTGCTACTTGTGCACAGTGATGCACCTCTCCTATTTCAGGAAGGAGGCTAATGTCATTTATGTGACCTTGTTAGACGCTCCTCCGCGTAATGATGACATGTCAGGTAGATATCTTTTGGATTTTGTGTTTTTATCTTTAAGTACTCCAGAAAAGATGGAGACAAAGGGAACCTTCATATTCATGTGCACTTCAAAGAGAATGACTCAATAATTCATGAGCGTTACCGACTTCACAGCACTTTGTGGTTCTCTGCAGCGGCTGTGTGCAGCGGGCTAGGACTGGACAATGTGCAGGCGTTTTTTCTTTCCTTCTTTTAAAAGAGCAAATGTGCGACGCTTGAACTGAGATACACAGAAAACACATTTCCTCTGCTGACAGCTGGTGTGAAGCAACAGAAACACATCAGCAGCGTCGAGCAAAGACACGGGTTTGGAGCCTAGGACGCACACATTTGTGCGCTGCAGTCCTCAGAAAGACAACGCAATTTTATGACCAGTAGAGCAAATGTAAAAAACCACATTATCTTCACAGGAAGTGAGTAGGCGTCCATCTGACAGAACATAAGAACTCAAGTTCTTCTTTGTAGGCTGATGGCAGATGCACGCCAAGCCACAGTTATATAGGTTACATCCCCTACGTGCACGAGAAAAACCAGAGTCAGTCTTAATGTACTACACAAAAACCTGACACACGTGTCCACTGTCTTATTCTTCTCCAACAAAACATGTTAATTCCTATGAGGAAAAATGCTAAAGAGTAAGTCACAGTGTGTGGGTTAAATATTATGGACATGTCAGTGCAGCTTTAAAAGCCTCACGTTCTCTCACCTCTTATCAAACATCTTTCATTAATTAATTAATGATTTCACTATGCTGATTCCATCATCTTAATAACAGAGCACAGAAATTTCCACTACTAAAGTTCTCTGCTGTTCATGTTATTGGACCTAGGGTTCATAAAAAATACATTTTTACATTCATTTTCATCAGCGAACAACAGAGGCATGAATGCAACAAAGACACACACTTACAGCAAAGTCAATCTGAACTACTGATGAACCCAGGGTAAAAAAACGACACGTTAACTTTCAGTCGTCTCAACGAAAAGAAACGTTAGATTCCAGTTTTAGTTACGTGTGAGATTTAATGTCTTACACGACAGCGACACAGGCGAGTGTGTGTGGCTCGCTTAGGTCACAACATGATGACTAAACTCTATTTAGATTTTTTCTATATAAAAAATATATTTTCACTCCCCCGAAGACGTGTTTGCCTCCAAAAAAAGAAAATCACTTATTTACTCAAGGATGAAACGCACAAAGTCTGCACAGACTTTACTTTGTATGAATGCACACTAGCAGAGGTTAAAGCCACAGTCTTATTCTGAGCCTTTTAAAGCCCTGCTGCTTATAACTGAGGCTTGAAGCGCACTGGGCATGAAAGCTAACACATACTGGACTACATTATCACCATCTACCAGCACGTGCCTCTGAATGAATGAAAACAGACTTTTCATGTGAAATAACCAAGTCACCAAACTGTAACTTTGGTGGCTTCAGATACACAATCAGAGGATGTTGTTGTTCTTGTAGCTTAACTTGTGATGGCTCGTGTTGACAGCATCTGTTTCTCACTGCGCAGACAGTTTGTCCGTGCAGCTGATAGTGAGCCAGCTCGTTCTTTAGTTCTGTCACCATCCTGAGCCAACACGCTCACATTTCAGACTTTTGTAGTGAAACCAAGCCTGACTTGTTTCATGTATAACTGAACATTGCACTAAGAGGTAGCTAACACGCACGAGGCTGTCATTTAAAGAGTTGAAGAGAGGCACCTCGTGACTTCCTGGAAGCCCGTTTCTCTCTGCAGATGAGAAAACCGTACGCGATCGATTCGGTGATTTCACTTGGAGTCGACGTACGGGAGACGACGACGAAGTGTCAGTTGATGCTAATGGCAGGATAGATTTCTTTTTGTTATTATTAGTACAGGGATATGTTTAACATGATGTTATAGGTTATGACGAGTTGTTTTTCTTTACGTTTCTGTCATTTATGATCGATGACAGATTTACATTTACTGTCACAGCCTCCTTAAAATTAGACACAAGCCAGCAGCGAGGGACCTCGCTGACATTAATGATAGTGCTGTGCTTTTAAATATCACGAGAAAGTGAACTAATAAAAAAACAAATGCGATAACTGCATTTTTTAATTTAGCTGGCATGGAAATATCAAAGTACCTTTTGAATGAAGTGATGAAATTATGTTGGAATAATGAGTTGACTGTGTCGGGATATTGTGATTACATTTTATAATAATGACAGACTTATTAAATCAAAATAACTTCACATTCACACAAAGTAGTCGTGATGACTTTCGTGCTGATTTCTGTCAGCTGCTAAAGCAAATGTTTAGGAGGACACTGAGATCGATGTCCAGTACTACAATACAAACTGTAACCTCCTCTCTACTGCGCAGGAGGGCTGCCACAAACGATTATTTTGATAGTCGACTAATCAGATCCATTGGACGTAAAACGTACAGTTTATTGCACCAGCAGCATCTGCTCTTATATAACTATCATTAGCTTACAGCTTTAAGTGTTTAAGGTCTGTGCTAACTAAAAATAAAGACAAGATGATAGTTTATTACATTTTAATGACATTTGCAGATTGTTTCGGTGAAGTTTAATAAACTCCTTGCTATCTAAAATATAACAGGACATCGGAGTAAATTCTGGAGCATCTCACACTTCTGATAATCAGCTGTCTGCTTGATGTTTATTCAGCTGTGTAAAAACTTTAATCTCAGCCAAACAGATTTACTCAGGAACAAATAAAATACTGAAAAAAGCCAAACAATAACATTTTTAAGTTCTCTAAGTGACTCATATATCATGTTTAACCTGAGTAGCGAAAGACGGCGGTGGGTTTGAAAACGATTTGCCGGTGTTGTGCCAAATAGTGATTGGTCGTATTTAAACTGCTATAAATAACTTGTCGGGCTATAATATGTGAAACATATGTCAAATGGATCCTTCATGGATAACATAAAGTCATCTTGGGCCACAAACAACATTTGTGTAACAAGGTAGAAGTCGCAATCAGTTTTTGGCAGTGACTTTTATATTACTTTTATTTATGCAATTCTCATCAACATTAAAAGTCTTTTGTAAGAGTAAGTTGGCCAAAAGAACAGCAGAAATGGCAAACTAATTACAATAGTTCTGTAAACATATTTTAAGTGGGGATAAAGGACCGAATTTGTTATAATGTAAGTACAGTAACACAGAGTTATAAAGATACTTGAAAAACTGATCTTTTAATTCAATTTATAACCCCTTTGTAAACCCTGTTCACCGAAGTCTATTTACCAACACATGTAAAGATTTTACTCATAAAAAATACACAGACACATTGGAAATCACTTTTTGGCACAACACCGGGAGTCCGCTGTTCTCACGGGCTCTAGCTAGCCTCGCCCCCGGCTAGCTATCGAGCTAGTGGGTAACAGACGTCTCCGAAAACGTCAGAGCGCTTTTGAAAATATGCGGTGTCTTGATAAACTGAGCAGATATTTGAGGTTTACACAGCTACATTCTCCCTGAAAATATGTTAAACGTTTATTTTGTGACCCAGAAAGAATAATAAGAGTAATATTAAAACTAACTAGCTGCCGCCATTGTTGGAAACTGAGCTGGGCCGCGCTATGAATTATGGGACACAGCTTCTTCTTCTTCTTCGGGGTTTAATGGCAGCTGGCATCCTTGTACATGCAGTGCTGCCATCTTCTGTTTCAGTCCGTTATTACACTCTTAAATCCTGCTACTTATTCCTGCGTCTTTTGGGATCTTACAAAGCTTCAAACGACACGTCGACTATTAAATCAGTCGTGATGATTTTGATAATCGACACAATCGTGACTAGTCGACTAATCGTGGCAGCCCTACTGCGCAGCCACAGCAGATGGATTGAATCTCAACAAAACCGAGATGAGGGATCAGCAGGCGACCATATAAAGGCGAAGGAGTCACAGGCTGATATCACTGGGCTGTGATAGTGGGTTCTACACCAGCGCTGGCTTGCCTGCAGGGCCTGTCATTGTTTTCTGTGTCCATTCATCAAACCACAGCACACTTCCTCTGACACACACATGATGTGTGACATGTGCCTGGACGAAACCCTCTCAGAGCTGGAGCACTGTGAGATTTGCTTCGTAATGTAGATTAAGATGATTTCTGCTGTTTGGAGCAGCTCGGCTGTCAGAGGTCACCGTTTGGAAAATGTTAAACAGGAAGTAAGGTGTGTTAATGAAAACACACGGCCATGATTCATGGAGTATTCAAAGTGATGATCATGTGACACGGGAAAGAACCAGTCAGCTGACAGTTACTGCTTCATCGTGTACGTGTAAGTCCTGAAAAAGTACGAGCTACGTTATTTAACTGACAAGGAAACAAACAGGAAAGCAAACATTTGCTGCCTTTGTTGGTTTAAAGTATGAAGATTAATTCAGTTTCAGTCACTGTTACACAGTTTCTGCTTTTCCAGACATCACAAACCTCTAACCTCCCCGACACTAAACTGCAAATGTTTGTAGATGTGGAACGAAACAATGACAAGAAACGTCATGGAGAATATTCTTTCTGTTTTCTAACATTTTAAAGATAAAACAATGAACAGATTACAATAGAAATCAGTTGCTGCCCTTGATACGGTGTTATATGTAGGCGTACGGTGCTTTTTCAGACCACGGCCCATTCAGCATTCTTTGTTTCCTCAGAGGGAAGTAAGCACTAACAACAACACATCAGATAAACGGTGATGAAACCACTGGCACGCCATTAGCACCGGCGTCTTCTAATATCAGCATCAATATTAACCTAGAATTTGAAAACGAGTGCATCCATAATTGTGTTGTAGTCAGTACAATGCTCCGATGGTCGCCATCGTTTCCTTATGCCCAGACTACAGCACTGGCTCTCCTCTGAGCCCTCCAGCTCAGCTCCAACCACTTTTAGTCTGATTTTGATAACTGTCTTGGTTTTCTGACCACACAATCATTATTTTGGGCTGCATCAGGCAGCTGTTTCTAAAACGTTGTCAGAAACCAGCTGTACAATAACTGCCCAGCTGTAGGACACCCGCCCTGTAAGCCGGCAGACGTACAAATTCACTAGAAATGGAACAAAGCCTGCGAGCGCTACATGCTTCTGTCTCCTCACGTCACAAACCAAACACAGTGCCCTAATGCGGAGGCCTGCGCCCGCGGTGAACTTCCACCTTTTCCTCTGACGTGTCGTTGCCGCTTTTAGGGCAAATGGAAAACATGGACAAGGCTTCCACGTCTGAAGAACGAACCATTAACTACTTAAACCCACATTTTTCCTCAAGGCTGGCAGGGCCGACTCCTCCAGCAGCGTAAAGCTTTGCTTGTACAAACAGCTTGACTAGACTAGTTAGCAGTTTCAAGTTTCATTGATGCATCACGATCTTCACGTAGTTCAAAAGTGTCTGTTAGTGTGAAACGGGATAATAACCTGACAGGCCGCTACAGTATGAGCGTGCAGCGCACTTTGGTTTCACGGGCAGATCCACCTCGCACTCTTCATATCTGGTTTCAAAAAAGCTGAGACGGCGATGGTAAAAACACTCAGATCGATGCTTCAAAACCGGAACGTCACAAATCAAACAGTGACTACATCCACCTTCAGTTTATCAGGCACATCAGAGCTACTGACAGGAGGCATCGTTTAAGCCCAGGTCTGCTGTATGTGTGACATATATACTGACTGTGTGCCCACACCACTGACACAGAGGCTGTTCAGTCAGTAAAGCTTTAGGACCTCACAGTTTGACAAATCACTCGAGTTTCCTGGTCGGTTTATTTAATTCTTATTTATATTCTATCAGCGGAAATCCACTCAAATATTTGTGTGTTTGCTCAGCTCAAACATGTGGTGTCTTATTGTGTTTCCTTTAATCACGATCTGCTTTTTTAGAGCTCTGGAACTAAAACCTGCTGCTTTTATGTTTGTAAATATGTGAGGTGACAGTAAATCCTCGCAGCCTCTCTCAGGGTCTGAGTGCGGAGGGCTGCTTTCGTGGTGGTGATGTACAGCATACAGTAGGGTTGTGTTTACAGTGAGTGCCTGCAGCCGACTGGACAGATGTGAACCCGTCGATCTGGCCAAGTCAAAGACAGTCCCTCCATTCAGTAAAGGCCCAGGACACAGGGTGATCTATGAGACCCCCTCCGCACGCGCTCACACACACACACACACACACACGACTCCTGACTCCAGTTTTGTGAACAGTTGACATGAAACATGACGTGACCATAGAAAACCTCAGAAATAATTCAACTTCTAATGTCGTCACTTTGTGTCACTACATCCCAGCACAGCTGAGAGCCAAGATTTAAACACCACCCAGTCATCCTTCCTGCTAACCTCTGTTCATTATGATTCACTCACCCACGCTCAGTGGACATTATATTTATGTAAACCCGTCCGTCCGCCCGCTCACCGTCACGGTGCTCACGGCTCTGTGGACCGCCCGCTGTGACTCTCGTGTAATCCTCCAGCGGACACACAAACATGTACCCGCGCGCACGCACATACACGGACTACTTACGCCCTTGGTTTGGGGAAGCCCATGGACAGCAGCACGTCCAGGCTGGAGCTGCATTTCATCGAGCCCGCTCGGTTCTGCCGGAGCCTCCGAGGGAGGATTTTGCTGTAGAGGTCTTCCTTAGCAGCCATGTTCAACCGGCCTCAGCCCACTGCAGTCTGACTCAGTCCAGCACTTCACCTCCGGCTAGTCCACGAGCTTCAGCTGGGTCCGCATGAGTGAAGAGATCACGGCAACTGCACGGCAGAGAGCGCAGCGCTGCGCGGCCAGGCAGAGCCCGCTACTCCGCCCACTGGAGGAAGCAGCACAGCGCAGCTCACGCACCGACACCGGCGGCTTTACTATAGCGTGAAACAGACACGAGCCGCTGTGAAAGCTGCCTTTATTGTGTGTAAAAATACACTTGGATTATACACAATTACGTGATCGTATGTAGGACAGCAGTGCGTCATGTGTCCACTGCTGCCCATTAAAGCAGAACAGCAGCGGGGCCGTCTGTGCTGGGCGGCACCGACAGGCTCCAGACACCGTTTCCTATAAAATGATTGTTTTGCACTGAAAACAACTCGGACACATTTTAATACCAGACACTAACTGTTGGTTCTTTCATCAGTATCACTTTATTTCCCCTCATTATCATGAACACTTGGCGGTATTACAGTCGGACCTGCTGGAGCTCTGGTCACAGACTGTGAGGAACAAACATGGATATGTTAGGGCTTTGGAAATTATTTTTATTGCACTTCTGGCACATTTTGAATTCTATGAAACACAAAATTATTAAAATGCATAAATGCCATCTAAGCTTTGTTCTCCACTGTAGTGATTTTAGTCTTTGAAACGACACCGGAGCTCTTTCAGACACGTGCACTGTGCCACGGCCGTGAATTGGCCCCAACTGAGCCGACGTGTGGAGACGTGTGAGGTTAGTGTTGGCCACCGACAGCGCTGGCAGATGGGTTATATGGTGAGATGACACAGAACACACAGCCTGCCTCCTGGAAAGCTCGCCTCATCTCCACCTAGCGGGCCAAACACAGACTGCATCAGAGGGAGAGAGAGGGCTCCACATACACAACTTCAACAGGCCCCAGCGACACGAGTGACCTAAGATGCTCCTCAGTAGGGATGGGTATTGATAAGATTTTCACGATTCCGATTCCATTTTCGATTCTGTTTAACGATTCGATTCTCTTATCGATTCTCTTATTGATTCTTTTAAAAAAAAGGAGAACACTGAGGTCGATTAGCTTAGAACTTTGTTTTATATCTTCTCTTTGAACAAGATAGAAATTTAGTAACATGGCCTTACAAACCCAACAGTGAGATCTTAAGAGATCCAGCCTGCGGCTCTTCAATGGGGTGTCACAGGGTCCCCAGGGAAAAAAATTGTAAATGTAAAATAATAAAATAAATATTCTCCTGTAGCAACAACAAAGTGTAACATAAATTATTCTGTAGCAATTACACAAGAATATCCAGTAATGTCCCTGCCTACAATTAAACACATTCACTTACTGAAAATCATCTGCTGTGGCAAATGGGTGCAAGGCTTTCACCACAAACTGAGTCTCTGCTCGGTGACATTCGTCTATCCTGCCTGAAAGGAGACGCTACCGGCAGACTGCAGCGACAACTGCCAGCATCTGAGCCAGACTCTGTCTGTCTCATCATGGTCACTAAATGCACAGTAATGGCAGGTTTTGTAATAAGGCAGATCGCGCTAACATAATATGCACTGTTAGTTGATTGTTTACCTGCCGCATTAACGGGAGAGGACGTGCAAACATTACCGCTGCTGCTGGGTTGAGATTCACGAGTCCGGAGCGAATTAAAAACACGACATTCATTTAAGGTCATCGTGTGTTTTGTGATCAAATGCTTTTGCATAGTCGTAGTGTTTCCTCCCTTAAACATCCACTTTGCAAGTATTGCAAGTTGCCCTGTCGTCATCCGTTCTCGTAAAGTCTAACCAAACTTTTGAGCGTTTGAGCCGCTTACGCGCCGTGTTTCCTGCCAGGTAAATGACGCTCCGCAACGTGATGACGTCATTCGGGGCGACTGGAATCGATAAGGGAATCGTTTGCAAAAATGGCAAACAATTCCAAGGAACTGAAACAGTGGGAACCGGTTCTCAACAAGAACGGGTTTTCGATACCCATCCCTACTCCTCAGTCTCCCACCAGAGGAGGAGGCTGGGGGCCGGGCGAGAAACATACAGTCACTGTACAAATGACGTGTTACATTTGGGATTTTCCAAAAACCCATAACTAGTTGGGTGTACACACACTGCCATGCAGGGTAACAATCCCCCCAAACCCTGCTGTTCATTAACAACTGATCGAATAAGCTATCACAGAAACCAGACAGTATAATTTGTTGTCATTTTATAATTAGTCCTGTTGCTGTCTGTTTGTATAGGTCTTTCTTGCTGCTGGTACGTCCAAATTTCCCCTTGTGGGACACTTAAAGGATTATTTTATTGTATTCTAGGCTGGTCACTGGTCACCATGTGGAATGAAAGGATGGAAATGAAAATCACCCGTCTGCAGACTGAATAAAGAAACTCTGAAAATCACAGTGAAAAAACGATGCTGAGACCAGTTTGTTTTACTGAAATGCAGCAACTCCGAATGACGCGCAGCAGTTTGTGTGACCTCCGTGTGCTTGTCTGCACGCTTGACCCTGGAGGAGCTCCTCCCACATCTGGGATCTCTGGGTTGTCGTCTTAGGGAAAATACTGGTTTGCTGCCAGTGTCTCAGCCTTCCAGTAGATGCACTGATAAATCTTATGGTGTTTTTCAGAAACACTGACTTCCGACCTTGAGGTCAAGGTCACTGGCAGAAGCCGATATGATCAGAGAGCACAAACATGCTGCGGCTGTGTTACTCAGTGACAGACTCACACTCATGTCTGCAGTTTATTTTGTTAAACACAACGACAGCAGCACTGCTGCCACGTGTGCACAGAGAGCACCAGTGCGTGTGTTTGTTCAATGAAAGGCTTCAGTTACAGTGCAATACAATATTTGAAATGTAAACAAACTAACAGTACAGAAATCTGTGTTTGTTTTCTTGTTTGTTTGTTTTGAGCTCAGCTCATTTAGTGTGAGAGCCCTGCTGTAGATGGATAGTTTCTAAATATTTGGAAAAATCCCTCCATAGTTTTGGTGGAGTCGCCTCAGCAGTCACAGAGCTCCACATGTGCAACAAGAACGACATGTAGCTCTGGATTTGTGTTTGCTAGTTAGCGAGTTAGCGCTCCACTGGAGCCAAAGCCACCAATTTTCAGTGCAGCGAGTTAAATAATCAAGACGATGAAATACCGAGATCAATACAAAGCTCCAGGCCAGAGTTATTATCGGTGGGCACTACCATCACATTTAGTTTTACATTTCTGGGTTAAACTGAGATTCGTTTTGGTTATATTGAGGTTAATAATGTAATAATAATAATGTATATTTTATTGATCCGTGGGGAAATTCCCGTTCACTCAAGCAGTGGGCAGCCATTGGGTGCCGGGGAGCAGTGTGTAGGGACGGTACCTTTGCTCAGGGGTACCTCAGCGTAGCTGTTCAGGGGAATCGAACCCCGACCTTCCGATCATGGGGCCACCACTGAGCTAACCCTGCCTGGTTCAACTGTTTACCGATGTTAGTTTGAGTTTTTGTTATTTACCAGCGAGGCATTTGTCACATGTAAGATTTAAGAGGTTCCTACAGAGACCTCCACACAGCGCACTCTTACCAGCCTCGCCTGGTCCAGGCACAGACCCACCACCGCCCCCCCACTGCCGGGTAACTTCACTGCCGATCCAAACTGCAAGAACCAGCGCAGACTTTAGGAACGCACGGACACAGAAACACAGCCTGATGCAGCGCGGTCTTTAAACACCACCCACCTGCCTCGCCAGCTCAACCATCTTGAGATTCCCGGGGCCGAGACAGTCATCGGTGTAAATAGACCTGTGGGATAGAGGGCTAACGTTAGCTCTGAATACAGCGAGTGCAGAATGCATGCCTCAAATCAAAACGCGTCGTTTACCGGCGCAGCTCAAAGTTCTGGTCCATCAGTTGAACCAGGCGGCTCCAGTCCTTGTCCCGGAAAGCCGTCCTGAGGGAGGAAGTCACGTGACACCAAACTTTATATTAAAACGCTGTGAATGCCACAAGCTGGCACGGGTACATTTGTGCCGGCAGCGGTGGAGGAAATAAAGCCTCAACACGTGGCACCGCCAGACCATGAACCTCCACAGGTAACACACTGAGGAGTGGTCGGATCACCATGGCAACCGCTCTGACCCCTGCATGTTCTGGTTTTCATCTTTGCTTCATGCTGTGAGAATTTGGCTACGAACACAAAGGCAAGAGAAAGATTGTGTGTGTCTGTGTGTGTGTGTGTGTCTGTCTGTGTGTGTCTGTCTGTCTGTGTGTGTCTGTCTGTCTGTGTGTGTGTCTGTCTGTGTGTGTCTGTCTGTCTGTGTGTGTGTGTCTGTCTGTGTGTCTGTCTGTCTGTGTATGTGTGTGTGTCTGTCTGTGTATGTGTGTGTCTGTCTGTGTGTCTGTGTGTGTCTGTGTCTGTGTGTCTGTGTGTGTCTGTGTGTCTGTGTCTGTCTGTGTATGTGTCTCTGTGTGTGTGTCTGTCTGTCTGTGTGTGTCTGTGTCTGTGTGTCTGTGTGTGTCTGTGTGTCTGTGTCTGTGTGTGTCTGTGTGTCTGTGTGTGTCTGTGTCTGTGTGTCTGTGTGTGTCTGTGTGGGTGTGTGTGTCTGTGTCTGTGTGTGTCTGTGTGTCTGTGTGTGTCCGTCCGTCTGTGTGTCCGTCTGTGTGTGTGTGTGTGTCTGTGTCTGTGTGTGTGTCTGTGTGTGTGTCTGTGTGTGTGTGTGTCTGTGTCTGTGTGTCTGTGTCTGTGTGTGTGTGTCTGTGTGTGTGTGTCTGTGTGTGTGTGTCTGTGTGTGTGTGTCTGTGTGTGTCCGTCCGTCTGTGTGTCCGTCTGTGTGTGTGTGTGTGTCTGTGTCTGTGTGTGTGTCTGTGTGTCTGTGTCTGTCTGTGTGTGTGTCTGTGTGTGTCTGTGTGTGTCTGTGTGTGTGTGTGTGTGTGTCTGTGTGTGTCTGTGTCCTGCTGACAGAAAATTCTGAGACATTTTACAGAGAAACGCAAAAATAATGTAACAAGTTACTTTCTCCTGGGAGTAATTAAGTAACATACTGCATTACTTTAGAGAAATGTATTCAGTGTAGCATGTGCAATGACCCCAACACTGATGACCACACAGTGTGTCTTTGACGTGTTGCTAAGCGACAGACCCCGGTGAAATCAGACTGCATAGGATACATTTAGTAACCTGCGACTTTAATGAGTCAGTTAAATTAGTTGAATTTGAACAGGGATGCATGAAAACAGGAGCTACAGAGTAACAGGCTGTAAACTAACCTGGCCTGATCAGTCAGCTCAGCAAATCTCCTCATGGCTTCAATGACCAGCAGCTCCCCTGCAGGACGACACAAAACACAGAAGCAGTCTAATGCATGGACCGGTGTGCGTTTGTGTTTTCTGGCAAACACACTTTCAGTTTAAAACAATCCCATTCGCCTTATACTGGGACAGAGACTTCCTGGGTGGATCTGTCTGACTGATCAGGTCTCAAATGTTTTATTCTGGTCATTTTTAACATGTTATTGTTCAGACCATGGACACAATTCAACGTCTTTTAAAAGATCCTGTCTGTGAGGTGAGCAGCAGCAGAGCATTTGTAGGAGCAGCTTACACGTGCTGAGAGACTTCTGCTTCGAACATCGAGCGACAGTTTGGAAATGCAGGCCTAAACATAGCGAGCATGGTTTTTAAGGATACAGCTGAGGCTTCATTTCATTTTCGGCACGTTACTGATGCTGTCTGATAAAACAGATCGTTGGGGATGACCCTGTGAGAATCCCCTGCTGTGCCTGCAATTCAACTACAGCCAATTTCTGTACAGTGGAAAGTGGAATCTGTCTGATTGGTCCCTTTAATCCAACTTTGATTGGCACAAACATTAAGCAGCAGGTATGTTCGGCTTCTATTGTCTGAGACGAACATATTAGAGATATCACCTCTCAAGTCTGAAGCTGAGTTTCTGCCCTATAGAAATGACCTGGACCTGAGCGTGGAGGGTTTTGGTTCGTTTCAAAGGGTTATTTGTAGAAAACACGGACTTTGTATCAGGATGGTTCCTGCCAGTGAACAGCACATGACACTGATTATAGCAATGGGTTTGAATAGTGGGATTACTCCAAAATAGGAGTGTGGTGGAAATGTCACTAGTTTTGGTCACGTGAACTGGACTCACTCCTGAGTGAAACAGTATTGATACTGATGAAACACGGCAGGTGACTACAGAGCACCAGTATAGCAGGAAACCGCGAGATCATCACCATCAGTAGGATTCATCTGCTGAGCAGCTGTAACGTCGGCACCATTCGACACCTCCTGCCTTCAAAAGAACAACGTCTGATTTGGAGACGTACCACTGAGCCAGCGCTGTCGGATGTTGCTATGGATACGGCCAGAGTCACTGGGGTCGCTCAGGTAGGCCAGCCAGAACGGTGGAAGTTCACTCATGTCCATAGGAATGTATGCTCCTGATAATGGAAAACACGCACAGACACACACGAAGACAATTTCAGCATCAAATGACAATAAATCCAAACGATAAGAAAAACTGAGAACTGCAAACGTCCTGCACTAACATCACGCAGGAGATTATAAAGGTCTCCCGAAACCACCCACACACACACACACACGATGTAACAACTTTTATTTTACAGGATATAACGTTCATGGCGCGCTGACAGGGAGGTCAGTACCGAAGCCGTGCTCTTCCATGAGCTCCTTGCTAAAATCCATGTACACTAAGCCTTCATACACCTGCAAGACACAACAGTACCGTCTGTCACTTCACAGTTAACACTGACAGGCAGGTCCACGCACCGTGGGTCATCAGACTGACCTGTACCACTCGGTCCTGCAGCCCAGCAGTAATGGACAGCTCATCCGTCTCCACATCGAGGATGAAGTTGGCTCTGATTGGTTTGGGAAGATCCTGCAGCATTAATAAAAACCAAAACAAACGTGACTCAGGACGACATTCAGTGCAGTACAGTTTTAGAGAAGAAGACCCAGATCTGCACTCAGGAACTCAAATATGCCTTTCTTTGTCCACACGCCACCTTTCCATTGAATTCCATGTGTGCCTGTGCTGGCATTTCTCCTGCGGTGTTGCTATCAGTGTGTGCAGAGTGGGAGAAGAGGGTTGCATTGACAATCCAACACAATGGGCAGCACATTGAACACATTTTATAAGTGGTCAGAAACTTGTAAATAACTCATGAAAGAATAAAGTTACGTTGAAACCAAGCACACCATTGTTTTTCTTGTGACATTACCAAGTTTGATGTGTCACATGGCCCTCTTCCTATTGAAAAAACAAAAGTTGCATCCAAGATGGCCGACTTCTAAATGGCCACCATGGTCACCGCCCATCTTGAGGAGTTTCCCCCCTCACATATACTAATGTGCCACAAACAGGACTTTAATACCACCAACCATCCCCATGTTATTACAGTGTATCCATATAAATGGCCACCCTGTATTTCAGATAAAGTAAAGTGTGCGTGTTAGTCCCCATAGGGAAATAGTTCCTCTGCATTTAACCCATTCACCCAGGGAAGCAGATATGTGTGTAGGTAGACTGGTCACATGTCCTCACATTATCTGTGATGTTGTAGAACTTCATGAGACACTTCAGAGTAGCTGAGACGATGGCACTGTGAGAATCATAAACAAGTAGAACATTACAAAGTGCACAAAATGACCTCTGAGTTATGGTACGCCATTTCAAAACAAAGCAAAAATACTCACCTGCTTCCAGCAAGGCCCTTCACACAAACACAAATATATGACATCATCATTAGACTGAATTAGATGCAAACAGGCCACAACCGTTTACGTGTTACACTCTGAAGTATCTGAAGGGATCCT
This sequence comes from Diplotaxodon limnothrissa, assembly GCF_057381915.1. Taxonomy (NCBI): domain Eukaryota; kingdom Metazoa; phylum Chordata; class Actinopteri; order Cichliformes; family Cichlidae; genus Diplotaxodon; species Diplotaxodon limnothrissa. Next base: position 502,924 of record NC_140609.1, on the reverse strand, counting down.
TACCACTTGTCGGGGAATGTTGGTGTCGTACTTCAGGGTGAAGTTCTGCTTTGTCAAAGCAATCCTGCAGAGAAGAATGCAGAGCATTGGATGAGCTTTGAAAACCAGCCTGTGTGATCCAAACCTGTAAACAGCTAACAGGGTTCTGGTGGCATTTGAACCTTTCCACATATCTACAACCAGGCACATGTGGGGGGCGGGGCTTGAGTACCCACCCCTTCTAATGTCTCTGCGCGGCCCTGTCTACAACCATAGCACTCTCAGACAATTCAACAGTGAACTCATGCAGTCGTTTACAGTTGTGTCTGTATTACTGAAAGTAAGTGAGTATTTGTACTTTAATAAAACTGGACTTTGTATTTCCATGTTTATTCTTGGACTCAGGCAGCACGGTGGCACGGTGGTTAGCACTGTTGCCGCACAGCAAGAAGGTCCTGAGTTCAATTCCACCATCAGGCCGGGGTCTTTCTGTGTGGAGTTTGCATGTTCTCCCCGTCTTTGCGTGGGTTCCCTCCGGGTACTCCGGCTTCCTCCCACCGTCCAAAGACATGCAGCTTGTGGGGATAGGTTAATTGGATAATCCAAATTGCCACTAGGTGTGAATGTGAGTGTGAATGGTTGTCTGTCCCTGTGTGTTGGCCCTGCGACAGACTGGCGACCTGTCCAGGGTGTACCCCGCCTCTCGCCCTATGACAGCTGGGATGGGCTCCAGCGTCCCCCGCGACCCTGAAAAGGATCAGCGGAAGCGAATGGATGGATGGATTCTTGGACTCCAGGAGTAGCTTGAATTTTATGATCAAACTCAATCAGTTCATGAATGGACGGTTAGCTAATACCAGCATGTCTGCCAACACAAGTGCCGACGGTCTGATGTAGCAAAATGCCGTCACAAACTGACGGCCCGTGTTATAGCAGCACACGCACATTCAGTGAACTCGTTCACAAACGTTTAAGGACAGACAGTCTGCACAGACTGAAAACATTCAAATATTTAGACGAATGATTTGACACATTTGCTCAGTTACAGCTAACAGGCTAACCATACAATCTACAGCCTGTTACACAAGCTCAGTCATATCAGAGACAATACTACATGGCTAACATGATCAACGGCACTAAACAAATGATGAAAATCCAATAAATCCACATAGCAAAGAAGTATAACTAATCGGTCTACATTCAGAGGGTGGTTGGCTAGCACGCCGTGACACAGCTTTGACTGAGATTGGTTGCTTTGTCCAAGTCAACCTTCCTGTCCCCATGCTGACATAGGCTGTGGAGACTTTTGTTGTAAATCTCGTCCACGTCACATCCCAGGTTTCGTTGTTGACACCTTGGTGCTAACTGCGGTTCAGCTCAACAGCTGCGAGTTCTCGTCATTAACCTTTCTAGAAGTTACACGAGCAACACTGGCTTTTCAGTCACACAGAGATATAAATACATCCTAACATTGTCTTGAAGGAAAGTATGGTCCCCTTGAGCATCAGATCTGAGTATTGCCTTCAGATGTACCTTGTAAGTGTTACAACTGTCCACTAGTCTCCACTGTGTAAGCATGTGAGATCTGACATTAGCAGCTTGTTATTAATTACTTTTTCATTTTTTTCATTACATTTTCTCTACAAGCTCTTATGTCAAAGCAGGTAATTCTTCACCTGCTTTCAATAAGAGACAAGGCTTTGTTATGAAGTGTTTTAGCTCTTATGAATCAGCAGACACGCACAGAGTACATTAGAGATCATCTACACCAGGGGTGTCCAACTCCAGGCCTCGAGGGCCGGTGTCCTGCAGGTTTTAGATCTCACCCTGGGTCAACACACCTGAATCACATTACCTCGTTACCAGGCCTCTGGAGAACTTCAGGACAGGTTGAGGAGGTCATTTAGCCATTTAAATCAGATGTGTTGGATCAAGACACATCTAAAACCTACATAACGCTGACCCTCGAGGCCTGGAGTTTGACACCTGTGATCTACACAGACGGATAGCAGCAGGTACCCTCACCCTTGTTTGGAGCAGAACTGGTAAAACTTCTTACATGTCGCCTGTAGCAGTCGAAGACCCCCCAGGTACCTGCAATCAGTAATAAAGACAAAGACTTCCTCACTATGACGCCTCCATCCTGCCTTTGGGCTCAGTCAGCTGGCTGCATACACACCCTTCCTTCCTGCTGATACAGAACAGATCTTGCAGGCTGCCAAACTCTGTGGGGTCGTTGAGTGGATGAGGGACTAAAACCTACAAAGGTCACAATACTTTAGAACAGAGTGGAGATGTTTTAGTTTATAAGAATATGTGGTCATTTGTATTACCAAAGTCTGGGTCTCCAGCAGAGTAACCTCAGCCCAGAAGTTAGCGATGGTCATGGCGATTGTTTTTCCATTGAAGCCATCTGAGGGATTCCCCATTAGTCCCACCCTGGGAGTCGTCAGAGATTTGGGAAGTATTTTATACCAAAGTGTGGCAGTTGCGTGTCCATGCTTTCTTACCTGGCGTATGACCGGCATGTAATAGGTTTAGCAGGGCTGCCTTGCTGCTTGGTGGAGTAGTGGGTGAGCCACTTGGTGTAGTCTGACAGTCCCTGAGATGTTGTGAGAGAAAGTGGTGTTAGACTGAAATTTAACCAGAAAAAGGAAGTAAAGTAACTGTACGCAGAAATGTACTTAAGATAGATTTTACATTAATGTAAAATATAAATGCAATTTTGTTTTACTCTTTTTACCCCAGACAATAATGGTTCCCTTAAAGAGGATCCATCCTGCGCAGTTCTAGCTTCAGGTACTCGAGAGTACACTATATTGACTCGCCCGTCCAAACCAGGTGTTCCAATCACTGTCATGGGCACAGCTGCATAAAATCACACACCAAGGCAAGCAGGCTGCTTCTACATACAGACCCTTTCCAAAAAATTAGAATATCATGGAAAATGATATTCTGAATGGAATTTCCATAATTCCATTCACAACGTTAAACTCTCATAGACGATTTCAAGTACTTAGTTGTTTATTTGTACATAATTTGGGCTTCCAGCTCATGAAATCCATGAAAACATGATTTCAAAAAAAATGAATACTGTGAAGACCTCACCATTCACTTCTCATTTTTTGCAGGAAAAAAAAAATTAGGATCACATCAAATTAATCAAAATGTGGTATTTTCAAAATGATATGTCAATCTTCAATACTTGGTTGGGAATCCCTTCGCCTTAACCACTGCCTCGATGTGGCATTGATGCAATCAGCCTGTGGCATTGCCTGGTAGTTATGGAGGCCCAGATTTCCTTGGTACTTGCTGTCAGCTCTTTGTTTTGGGGTCTGGGTCTTTTCCTCTTCATACCCCATAGATTCTCAATGGGGTTTAGGTCTGGTGAGTTGGCTGGCCAGTCAAGCACTGTGATGGCATGGCAATCAAACCAGGTTTTGGTGCTTCTGGTGGTATGGGCAGGGGCCATGTCCTGCTGGAAGATGAAATCTGCATCTCCATACAGATCCTCAGCAGAAGGAATCATAAAGTCATCTAAAACACTCTGGTAGACTGTTGCGGTAACCTTGGATTTAAGAAGGCAGAGTTTACCAACACCTGCACCGGACATTGCAGCCCAAATCATGACTGACTGTGGTTATTTGACACTGAACCTCAAACAACTTGGGTTCTGTTCCTCACCCATCTTCCTCCAAACACTTGGACCTTGATTCCTGAATGAAAGGCACACTTTACTTTCATCAGAAAAGAGGACCTTTGACCACTGGCCAACAGTCCAGTCCATCTTCTCCTTGGCCCAGTTGAGTCGCTCAGGCTCAGAAGTGGTTTTGAAGCTTTGATTCCTGCCTCATTCCACTCTTTCTGGGTCTCTACCAGATTCTTGAATCTTCTGTCTGATAATCCGCTGAATGCTGGTGCATCTTCTCCTGCCACATTTTGCCCTTCCACTAGACTTTCCATTGATATGCTTGGACACAGCACTCTAAACAGCCAGCCTCCTTAGCTATAAACTTTTGTGGCTTACCCATCCTATGGCGGGTACCATTGATGCTCCTCTGGCCAGTTGTCAAGTGTGCAGTCTTCCCCATATTGAACCTAACTGAGACAACTGGATCAAAGTGAAGCAAATTAATGACACCTGGGAAAACCTGTGCAGGTGCTTTGAGTTAGTACAGTGGTTCCAAACTTTTTTTGCTGGGCCCCCCTTTGTTTGACAAGAAAAATATTCGCCCCCTCTCGCAAACATCCTCCAACCACACACGCCCATATTTTGCGCCATTGCGGTTTATTTCACACCTCAAACATTTAGTAAACAATTAAGCAAATACAAGTAATCTGCAGGTAGTAAGAAAATAAACTACCAACTCTTTTACGCTGCGTCCGCACCTACACGGGTGATTTTGAAAACGCAGCTGTTTCGTCCACGTAAACGGCGTTTCGAATCACCAAAAACAGATTTTTTAAACTCCTTTTTTGTGTTTACGTGTGGACGAGGAATACAGAGTTCGTCACGCAACGTCAAAGGTATGTGCCTTTTTCACGTCAGCTGTGCGCCACGTTATTGTTTACATGAGATGAATTGCAGAATGACAGTCAGATTAAGAGTATTTTGTCTCTATCTGCAGGTTTACACGCTTACATAAACACGCAGTTACTGTCCCTCTATTTACAAAGGCAGAGGCGTCACGGTGTGATTGTTTTACATGTAGTTGTTTTTTCCTGTGTAATACTGTAATATTCAACATTGCTGTCAATACATTTTTCAAAAAATGTCTCTCTGTGCAAAATGGGTTTAAAAACATAAACAGCTGTGGGATCCTGTTTGTCCGTGGTTTAAACAGCCCAGTGCTGCTCCCGACAGGGAAAACCTGCAGGGAGACCTACCTCAGCACCTGTGCAGGTGAAGCCAAAGGGCAGATGTGCTTCACCATATTTTCTAGTCTTTGGCTTGGAAGGAAATTGGTTTGGAAACATATTCAGCGATGCTTCATCTCCTGCTTTGCGTTTCTGTGGGAGCCCTTGCTAGCAGTGTATAGGCATTTTGTTTTTTCCCCCTTTTCATGCCGCGCCCCCCCTGCAATGGCTCTGGCGGGCCCCACACTTTGGGAAGGTCTGAGTTAGTAGATGAGTTATGTGTAAAACTCAGTTTAAAACATTCATGCCCTGTAAAATTTGGGCTCATGTCTTTATAGTTTCTAATTTTTCGAAATCATGTTTTCATGGATTTCATGAGCTGGAAGCCCAAATTATGTACAAATAAACTACTAAGTACTTGAAATCGTTTGTGGGCCCTGAATCTATAATCTATGAAAGTTTAATGTTTTGAATGGAATTATGGAAATAAATAAACTTTTCCATGATATTCAAATTTTTTGGAAAGGGTCTGTACATTTGTGAAAGAATGGGTCGCTCATAGGAGCTCACTGAAGTCCAGTGTGGTACCATGACAGGATATCACCTGTGTAACAAATCCAGCTGTGAAATTTCCTCACTACTAAACATCAATAGACAAGTCTGGGTTTGACGGTTGCCAGGGGCACAGTACTAGTACTGCACTGTGCCAAGTGTAGAGTTTAGCAGAGGTGGGGTTATGGCAGGAACTCCAGGCCTCGAGAGCCGGTGTCCTGCAGGTGTTAGATCTCACCCTGGGTCAACACACCTGGTAGCGGTAGCGAATTCACGGAGAGGGTGGCGTGCCCACTTCGGGTCGGGGATGAGTTCCTGCCCCAAGTGGAGGAGTTCAAGTATCTCGGGGTCTTGTTCGCGAGTGATGGGAGAAGGGAGCCGGAGATCGACAGACGGATTGGGGCTGCAGCTGCAGTAATGCGGACGCTGCACCGGTCCGTCGTGGTGAAGAGGGAGCTGAGTGTAAAAGCGAAGCTCTCAATTTACCGGTCGATCTACGTCCCTACCCTCACCTATGGCCACGAGCTGTGGGTAGTGACCGAAAGAACGAGATCGCGGATACAAGCGGCAGAAATGAGCTTCCTTCGAAGGGTGGCTGGCCTCTCCCTTAGAGATAGGGTGAGAAGTTCGGCCATCCGGGAGGGGCTCAGAGTAGAGCAGCTGCTGCTCCACATCGAAAGGAGCCAGCTGAGGTGGTTCGGGCATCTGGCGAGGATGCCCCCTGGGCGCCTCCTGGGTGAGGTGTTCCAGGCATGTCCCACCGGGAGGAGGCCCCGGGGCAGACCCAGGACACGCTGGAGAGATTATATCTCTCGGCTGGCCTGGGAATGCCTTGGTGTTCCCCCGGATAAGCTGGAGGAGGTGGCTGGGGAGAGGGAGGTCTGGGCCTCTTTGCTTAGGCTGCTGCCCCCGCGACCCGGCCTCGGATAAAGCGGATGAAGATGGATGGATGATGGATGGATGATGGATGGATGGATGGATGGATGGATGTTTTCAGTGGGAGAAACGTTTCGTGTCTCATCCAGGTGATGTCTTCAGTCTCAGCTGACTGCAGGTTTCAATCTTATAAACAGGACATTTGCATAGTGACTGAAACCAGCCCACTGAGGAACAAAGGGCTGGGAGGTCAGTTCCTTCATCATAATTATACAAATTCTCATGACCATTGATCAACAACCACTGATCAATGGCCATCAGTCCCATTCACAGAGAGTTGGGGAATGGCTGCAATCACAGCATTGTAAGATGGTGACAGATGTACCCTTAGGCCCCTCCTCCATTCAGAGATGGTCTTTCCCTTTTTCATGTAAATGGCCTCCTTGACTCGGCGCTCAAACCAGCGTTCCTCCCTGTCCAGGATGTTACATCCTCATAGAGCTAACAGAACCAGTAACTCGGGTTAGGGTTATAGACGCTTTACTCACGGTGATACATTGACTGCAGGCAGGCAACTTGTGCCTCTTGGTTTGAACATGTTCTTCCACATCAGGCACTTACTATCACCTGCTTCTGATGGCTTCAGCTTCACCTACCTCACCCACTCCTCAGTCTACACTCAGTGCTATCTGACCAAGATTCAACACAGCTGACTGTGCAGGTGAAGTTCATTATGTCTGATTGTGTGTAATGTTCTCTGATGACCTATAAAATCTACATGTTTGAAAAACTGCCAAACTGATCTCAAAACAGCCCAAATTTGAACTTTATTCATTTGAACCTGCAGGATAACTGACTCTGAGACTGAGTTACTGTTTGTTCCTCTGGCCACAACATTGCAGCTTAAATGTATTTACTCATCTTGATTGTTCACTGCAAACAGCCTTAATGCAGAAGCCAGGATTCTCCGTGGTACGGCCTCATTTGCTGACAAACTCGAGTATAAAATAAATCGAGCACTCGTCTCCAGCTTGTTTGCATTGATGCAGAGGGAAGTGTCGAGCTGAGGTAAGAATACAAACCACTTGTCCGATCAGCTGGAAGCCAGTAGGAAGCTTCATACCAAACACGTGGCGCTGCTTCTCATTGATGAGCCACTCCTGAGGAGAAACAGCCATTAAAGTAAGTCTTCACTTTTTTTAGCTTGTTATAAAGTTGGATGGATTTGATGGGTTTAGATACAACAATGCAACAAGAATAAAAGGCAGTTGAGTTCAAAACTGTTCCTGCACATTGCTGCCTGCATGGAAAGAAGCACGTGAGCTGCTTTAGCTTTACGAACCCAGAACTGTCCAAAAGCCCTGCCCACGGTCTGAGGCTGCTGGCTCAGGAAGTCCGACATGTAGGACAGCGTGTCCCTCTGGATGCAGTAGAACACCACGCTGGCTAGCTGGGACGCCGTCTGCCCTTCCTGTGGCTTTTCCAAGAAGCGAGTTACCCTGATTCAGAAAGTGCAGCATATAAAGCATTCACTCTCAGCTGCAAATATTAACACAACATAATTAATAACATAATTAACACAAATATTTCACAGCCAATCGTAAGTCTGCATTTTCCTTTGAACTGATGGGAAAGCAACAGTAAGTGAACCACAGAAGAGCCGCTGTGAATGGACAACAGGTCAAAATTTAAAGCCGATGGCTACAGCAGGTCTCACACTTAGATGAGCTAACCCGAACCCTCCTCTCATGTAAGGGCCACTTCAGTGTTCAAGTAGAACAAAACAAACAACAAACAGCCACAAATATTTCCATAAATGTTTTGTTTGTTTTGTTAAATTTCAAATTGGTTGATCGTGGCTCAAGGAGTTGGCAGTTCGTCCTGTAACCGGAAGGCTCGGACAGTCTGGTCGTTGTGTCCTTGGGCAAGACGCTTCACCTACCGCCTACTGGTGTTGGCCAGAGGGGCCGATGGCGCGATATGGCAGCTTCTGTCAGTCAGCCCCAGGGCAGCTGTGGCTACAACCGTAGCTGCCTCCACCAGTGTGTGAATGTGAGAGTGAATGAATAGTGGCATTGTAAAGCGCTTTGGGTGCCTTGAAAAGCGCTGTATAAATCCAATCCATTATTATTGTTATTATTAAATCACTTACGAGTTTAATTTGTCAGCAACTTCCTGCCAGCCCTCTCTCCTTGCTTTTGCAGCCTTTGCAGTGTTCCCTTGCGTTTTAATTAAACTCTGAAACTCCTGAAATCTCTCAATCAAGAGTTCTTGCTCTGCTGCCGAAAAATACCGAGCGCTCTCCTTCGACATTTTCGCCGACCAATCAAAGGGTTGCAGATCAATGTTTCTGCTATCGATGCGTAGCCCCTGTTAAGCCACCCAGTGATCTCACATTACTTCATCCAGCTGTACTAATCGTCAACAGCAGGTGTGTTCGGAGAACCGGAATAGCGAGCTCACAGTTAGCGCGATGATTTGATCTTGGATGTAGTAAGCGAGGCACGAAGAACGGACCCCAGGTCTTGAGGCGTGTCACAACATTTGGATGTTGGCTCACAGTTTGGTGTAATTTAATGAAAGCTTGAATCCATCCTGTGTTGTCCAGTCAGTTCAAGCAGGTGGTGCTGCTGTTAGGGTGTGGGGGATATTTTCAGTAGCGGCTACATCATGTATAGTGCTGTTTCCGATCATGTCCCTTTATGACCACAGTGTATTTATGTCTGATCGCTGCTTCCAACAGTATAACACAACAAAGCTCAAATCATCTCAAACTGGCTTTTTGAGCAGGACACGGAGTTAACTGTGATCAAACGACAACAACTCTGCTGTGTGATGCTATCATGTCACCGTGGACCAGCATTTCTAAGGAATGTTGCCAGCACCGACCTCACCTGTGGGAATCATGGCAGACCTCTACGATGCCTCTGGAGCTGCTCTTCTCTCCTTCTTCCAGCTCGTAGTATATGATCAGCTCACCAGGCTGCAGTGGAGACACAACATGGTGAGCTAGCACACATAATTCACCCTTAATCCACAAAAAGGGCTTATTAGCAAAACTGCTGCACAAAAGCTACGAACTGTTAACTCTTAAGCCCATATCATAGCCAATAACCAACTTACGACTGTGTAACCTTCTGTGGAATTCATCCCATCCATCCAATCTCTTCCACTTATCTTTATCAGAGTCACAGGGGAAGCCTATCCCAGCTACCACAGAGGCGAGAGGCAGGATACACCCTGGACAGATCACCAGTCTGTCGCAGGGCTAACACAGATGACCATTCACACTTATGGGAAATTCACAATCACCAGTTAACCGCACTAACTGCATGTCTTTGGACTGTGGGAGGATGCCAGAGTACCCGGGGAGAACCCACAGACACAGGAAAACATGCAAGCTCCAAACAGAAAGGCCCCGCCCATACAGTGGATTCAAACCCAGGACCTTGTTGCTGTGAGGCAGGGGTGGGGAACTCCAGGCCTCGAGGGCCGGGGTCCAACAGGTGTTAGATATCACCATGGGTCAACACACCTGAATCAAATGACTGGTTCATTACCAGGCCTCTGGAGAACTTCAACACATTTAAATGAGCTGTGTTGGATCGAGGACACCGGCCCGTGAGGCCTGGAGTTCGACACCCCTGCTGTAAGGCGACAGCACTAACCTCCACGCTACCGTGCTGAATTCATTCTTTGCTTTTTTAAAAAATGACCTCATTGTGACAAATGTTTGATTTGTATGAAAACAAAAGTCACAGAGTGCTGTCAGTGTTACAAACCATTAAACAAACACGGTGATCGGACTGATAGACGATTTTATGACCAATACCAATATTTGGTGATTTAAAAAAGGTGACTATTTTAAATGTGATCTTTTTAAAAACACATAAAACATAAAGAGATATCATTAGAGTTATTTATGAGTCCTTATGAAGATAATTTGATAATGAAGTTTAAAAATAATAGGCTACTTGTTGCCAACAGGGAAGTGGCAGACTGCCCCCTGGTGGACAAACAGCAACATTCATAACATGATTGAAGGCTGTTTCTCTTTAAATAGTTGAAAGTAACAGCTGCGCTGTACAAGACAGCAGCCATATCACTGTGAAATGATTTTTAAAAACACAAGCAAACATATTTCCCATGTTTCTTCTAGCGTGCACTGAAATAGCAATATGATTTAATATGTATATGGTTTAATGTGCTCACCTTTGTTTCAGCTGACAGGTGCTTCATCACTTCAACTTTGCACATTTGGCACAAGATAAATATCACCCATCATATCAGCTGATGTCAGTCAAACTATGTCGGCCATACTGATCCACAGTAGTATCTCCTACCACACCACTGCTATACTGTTACGGCTGTGGCCATAAGAACACTGTGTGGGCTGTTTGTTCTGTGTCTCTTTACTGTGTTTAAGACTCTTTACAGGTCCCTCCCCTAATGAAGAGTAGTGAGCAGCTGATTGGACCATGGAACAGGTGACCACGTTCAAAAAGCCGCTCTGACAGCTCCCGAGAGAGAGAGAGAGAGTGGGGCGAGCGAGTAGCTTGACAGCCGACGCGGTCCTGACCTGGTTTCCCAGCCTAAACTGTTACTGTGCATGTGTGTGAGCGTGATCTGTGAGAGCCGCTCTTGGTGTGTTAACTTAGTGCTTAGGCACTCTGAAGCAGAAGGGGGGAGCCGCCTTTTCTTTGAAACAGTTTTCTCCTGTTTTCCGGGTTAGGGAGCGAGGGTTAGTATTGTCATTTGTTTGTTCTGTTTCTTTCTTAGGGTTTAGTTAGTTTTCTCTGGTGGGACTTAGTTGGTTTTGTTTATTACTTTGGCCTGGGTTCACCCTGGAGCTATGCTTCATTACCTGTAATACAAATCACCTTTTTTACTCACAACTGGTTTTGGATGTCTGGCTTGGGAACCAGGGCGGGGATTTGTCTCTCTCTCCTCCAACCTTATGTACGTCTCTACACGCCTAGACTAGGGGCGTAACATATACCTCACAGAAGTTCACACTGTCCACTCAAAAGACTACATTAAATGTTAAAACTTTAACATCTGCTACAGTTAGATGATAACCACACACTCGACCAACAGGTACCATCACTGTGATGGTCTTTTATATGCAGTCTGTCATGAAAACACAAGGCTTGGTGTCAGTTCATACAAGATAAATGGCATCTACCTGTACTATGAAAATCTCACCTTTGACCTGAAGAAGCGAATAACTTGAGCAATGTCAAAGTTTTGGTCTGCACACAGCATGTCTCCAGCAATCTGCTCACACAGAGAAGAAACGCTGAATAGCAGGCTTCGGGATTGTTCAGTGTTATTTAGTCCATTAGGCACGGACAGAGCGATCATACCACCATAATGTCGTCCTGCAGCTTCCGGCTGCGTACGACCAACTCCAGGTCAGCCACGGCCCCGAGGCGATCCTCCAGCGTAGTACTGCCGTCATTTATGATATTTTCCACAGGGAAGTCGGTAGCTGTGGCCCAGCGCTCGTAGTGCTTGTACCTGGTCGGGTTCAGAGAACAGGAGTGGAAGGAAAAGCAAAACTATGGCAAAGCTTCCAAACACCAGCCAATCCGTGCAATCACTGCCACTCACTTATCAGCATTGGTAACCAGATAGACCTCTGTGAACAGCTGGCGCCTGGAGACACAGACAGACACCGTCAGTGAGATGCAGAGGAACATGAAAGCTCTCCGGATCACGTGTGGATCACGCTCACGCACATGTTAACAGTTTCCCACCAAAAGTCAAGGATCTTCTTTCCTCCAATTCCAGGAAGCAAGGCCTTAGGTACCCCGCTCAGGTGGCTGTACAGGCCTGTTTCATCATTCTGGCAGCAAAAGGAAGATTTACTACACAAAAACCACAACCTGCTAACAGCCTCCCCATTCGGCATGAAACATGGCTAAGTCAATAGGCCTAATTATCACCTTTGTAGCAACACATCAACAACATGGGCTATGCTGTGGTAACATCTCTGTGGCTTACGTGGATACTGAACCAATTCAACAAATTCTATCATCACAGGTTTTGTGAAAGCAGCTAAAACTTGGATTACACTAACAGCGCTGCACACTACCTGAACGTTTTTACACCTTTCATTTATTTCACATGAAATACAGAGATTTTCTGCGAGCCCCCCTCTGCTCAAAAGAATCACGTGGACTTGTATACCTGAGGACCAAACAAGGACTGGACGCAGCTCACGTCCTGCTTTGTTGCTTGCATTGGTAAACCGACAGCAGCACTGTTGTACCTGCATTAAACCACTCCAGTCCTTTTTGATCCCATAATGAACTGTCGTGTTCGTATTGTTGCCATTTCTGCTGCAGTCTTTGCAAAATCTCTCTTGAAAATACATTTTTCATGTAAATGACACTTCACTGAAAAAAAGAGCAGAAAAGTTTGTACCTTATGACAGAAAAGTCTTACCAGTTACAGGCGTGTAGTGGACAGCACACACACAGTGGCCAAACTAGTGAAATAAGCCATCTCTGTTAGCGTCTCTCATAGTAAAGACGATATTTAAACACTGAATGTCCCATCAGTACTTTATCGCGCACCGCCGCTTTAGAAAAACCCTGCCATGTTATCGTCGCAACGGCCTGTAGGGGGGGCTGCAGACACGTCGTTGAAAACGACGTTTTGAAAACATGCGCTGGTTTGTCAGCCGGATTTCCCATTACATGGTTAATATTTCGTAAACATGCTAAGGGACGTACGAACACTAGCCAGAGTTCAAGCGGCGCCAAAGTGTCAGCTTGTTTCGGGCAGTTCGGCGGCTTCACAACTAACGTGAACTTTGCACTGTTGCTGCTGCAACGTTGAACCGACTCACCTTAATCTGGGCCTCTAACACGGTGCCGTGCCCGGCTACCAGCAGGATACAGATCATCGTAGCCGGTCCCGGGGCTCCTCTGGAACCTTTAAACACTGAGGGTGTGTGTAGGGAATGTCTGCGCTATGTGCTTAAACCTTAGCTTCCACAAAGACGCCCACTTCCGAGCGGGGCCTTCAAAATAAAAGCTTTAGAAAGGAAATGGCTTTTCTAAAGTCTTTTAACCAGTTCATAAGCTTTATTAATCACAGCTGAGAGCGGCTCGTGACATGTAGCATAATATTTGTTTTTATTATAAAGACATACATAACCTACCTACTATGCAATGCCCCCCCCCTCCAATTTATTTAGTTAGTTACATTGTTGCAATGTAATAAATGTCCCCAGTGAGGCTTCATGACACATTAAAAATACAAAGCAAAGAGTCAGACTCTTGGATGACAAACTCATAGCATCGACTGATCAAAGTGATAAACAATGTGAACATATGAATGAGTGTGTGTGATACACGGACACAGAAAGGAAAGAAAAGCGAGCTTACTGTACTGGAGGCTAACGATAATGAACAATCATAATGTTTGTGCAGGGAGGCGTTAAATGAGGGCTTCGCTAAATCAATATGATGATTGTACTGTAGATAAAAGAATGCTGTAAAAAGCTCGGAAAACAACATTTAAAGATGTCATTTAGCAAAGAAGTTGGATTTGAATATTAATGACAATATTCACTTCTTTCCCCTGTTTCATGCACACTGATCACAAATGAAGTATCTCCAAAGCATTTCAAGTACTCCTTTGGCCCACGTGTTTGATCACTGCAGGGTTCTCACTGAGGCTCTGTGCTGGACGATCCCACAATGCCGTGCTGTCGCAAGAGGTTCCTCAGGATCTGATTCTTGGACTTCCAGTCTTCCACCTGAGCAAGTACACAGCAGAAATGCAGCAGGCATGAATAAACGGCTTACCCTTGCATCTGGAATAAAACACCATGACTTTATGACGACTGTATTTTGATAGGGGTTACAGTGGAAACTAATAAATCATGAGAAAATGGAGCAGTAATTAGATGTATTCACGTCGTCTTAAAGCCTTTCAGAAAGTGCAGCCTGCCATTCTGTGGGACATGTGGACATTGATCAAATGAAGTATTATATACAGTTGGAATGGAAGCAGTCCTGGTTCAAACTTCAGGTGAATGTTACAAAGCAGCTACAAGTTACTGGGGCGCTGGGCAGCTTTAGTCTTGAAGCAGACACACCTCCTGTCTCAGTAGCTGGTTGTCAACTCTTAGACGATCCAGAACGCCAACGTCCTCCCCAAGCTTCAGGTTGCTCTGTCGCAGCTCCTTTATGTACTCGCAGGCTTTGGACAAGATCCCCCCTTTACTCTGAAACAGGAGTTACGATAAAGCTTCAGCTTCTACTCAAATGGGCTGGAAGCCACCGTGTACCTGAACGCTCACCTGTCCCGTCTTGGTGTAGTCGACGTTACAGTCTGGAATGGCCTTTGACAGCTGCACGATCCAGTTGTTGATCTTGTCCCGGCGCCTCCGCTCAACTGTCGGTGAAACATTTCGCTTATTTACACTGTCACAACAGCCAGATCAAGCTACCGCTGCATGTCTGCGCTCACCTTCGTTGTGCTGGGCTCGCCGTTTCTCATCTCTGGAGGCCCGTGGAGCGTCCTGCTTCCTAGAAAACACGTAACAACAAAGATACTGAGCTGCTTCAGCTAACTGGGAAGTTAAATATCAAGTGCTCTAATTCTGGAGACGTGAGATGGAATTACGCAATGTACGGCTGAGTTCGAGGTGCAATCGTCCTTTGATTGGACCCCGTCAAAACCTCCTGTGGTGACATCATCACATAAAGCTGTCCTGTAAATCAATAAAGCCAGATTCAGAGGACCGGTGTAACCAGATTCATGCTTTTCAAACAGAAAACGATGTGACTGCTGCAGACTGCTGCGTCTTGTTATCTTTGCTCCCTGGAAGTTTCACGTGTGTGCTGGATGTCAAAATGCTGATTGTTCAACTTTGGGGAAGTTAATGAAGTTATGAGTGAAGACCAGTGGACTGGTACTGCTCAGCAGGAAATGAAAGAAGTCCGCAGTGTCTCTCACTGCCTCGCTCTGCATATGCAGCACTCTGAAAAAGTTCTCGCCTCTTCATGATTTATTCTATTTTTGTATATTAGACAAAAATAACCAGAGTAAATACAAAAAGCAGTTTCTAAAGGATAATGTCATTTATGAAGAGAAAAGTCTATCCAGACCTTTTTGCTCAGCACTGTTTTTTATTGTTCAATCATGAACTTTGACCTTAACTGAGACAAGTGAGGCCTGCAGTTGTTCAGGTGGATTTCTGGGTCTTTTGTGAGCTCCTGGATGAGTCACTCTTGGGTTGATCTGAAGAGCCAGCATCTCCTGGGAAGCATAGCTTTCTCCATCCATGGATGATGGCTCTCAGTGTGCACAGGAAGGAGTTATAAAGACATTTCTAAGGATTTCCCAAATCATTAGAAACGTCTTCATAACTCCTTCCTGACTGACAGACGTCAGTGACTTTGTTTCTCAGCTGTTTCTTTAGATTGTGGCACCATGTGCTGCTCTGTTCGATAGTTGGACTGAGCAGGTCTGACTGTGGTTGATTCGTGATGACAGTTACTTTTTCAGAGAGGGGGGAATGGTCTGGATATCATTTTTTCCAATAAACAATTAAATCATCTTTAAAAAAAAAAATTTTTTTAAACTTTGGTTATCTTTGCCCAATATAAAAATGAGTTTAATGATCAGAAACATTTCCGTGTGACAAAGATGCAACAACTAAAATTGGTAAGGGGACAAATTCATGTTCCACAGCACTGTACGCAGACCAGTCGACCGCCTACCACTGGGGGTAGTACATGAATAAAATCACACTAAAACAATGATGTAATCATGAGTAAAATGAACCAGTGGTCATGATGGGACTGAGAGGTCTGAAAATCAAACGTGCTAAAAATGGTGAGAATGTGGCCAGTAGATTTAAATAAGGTGAGGATTTGGATTTTTCTACTTTGTAATTGCACATGAGAAACACTTTATAATGGATAAGACGAAGAATGTGACCTCTTCAGCCTTCTGACTAGGGATGGGTACCGGTGTCGGTAGTAACCAGACCGAAAAGCAGCGCACATTTCGGTGCTTTTTTTTCCTGAGCTGTGATACACTTCTAGCCAATCATTTTACGTTTCCGAGGATAGTAGGCGGGGCCAGGTACGTACGTTCTTTTAGAGCAGAGCTACAGATTAAAAATGTCCAAGGCGAAGCGGTCAAAGTCTGGCTGTACTTCACAGCAAAATATGCAAACTCAGCAGCAACAAGTGCTTTAAGCTAGGGCTGCTCGATTATGGCAAAAATGATAATCACGATTATTTTCACTGAAATTGAGATCTCGATTATTTGATGATATTTATTTAACCCTTTAAGACCTACCATAGAACCAAGTCCGCCAGAGCTTATATTATTTTTTTACATGTTGTAGTGCCATTTATGGGAGCATTTCAAGTTGCTATACAACTGTTATAGCCCATATTTTATTAATAATATGTATGCATTAAGTCCATAGTAACTACATTAATTGCAAAAAAGTGCAATAAACTACAAAAAAAAATTTAAAATCGTTTTTGTTTGTTTTTTTACATATATTACTTGGAGAAATTTAAGAGGTTTATCCCTCAAAACTTTAAATACAAAAAAGTTGCAAAAAATAGTTTCCCACCACAGGAAATTTATTTTGAGTGTCTTCATAGTTTTATTTTGGAGATACAGCAATTTTTATATACTGCAGGAAAAACGAAAAAACAATCCTATGATGCAAATTTGCAAAGAAAACAGCAGGTGCATCAAAATAAACTATTTTCAGCAGTGCAATTCGAGTTCTAAGCATCCCAGCAACTATTCAGAAAAGTCAAACATGACCAGTATAGGCTTTTAAGGCCTACAAGTAAAAAACTACATTTCCGCGAAAATGACGTCACTTCCGGTTTCGGCAAAGGAAATGGCGGACATGCGACAGTTCGCGCTGACGTCTGTTTCACTGTGGGAAGTGTTACGAACAGCTGATCGGATCGGCAAAGCGTGTTTCTGGAATATTATGTTTTTGTTCCTGCAAGCGCTTTTTATGCAGTTTTTGCAAAGCTTTATGTGGAAGGAAACCGTGACCGAGGACAAGCTGATGGCATCAGATGTAAGTACAACTCCTCCAGTTTCATATGCAAAACAAATTATTGCGCTAGCTTACACGGTTCCGGTTCTACAGGGATTTAAAAATAGTTACACAGAACGGAGCGTGCTGCTCTGACCGGCTTTAAAGGGTTAACAATGACTTTAAAAAATAATATAAAATAGTGTGCAACACCACTGAAGTTTTTTTTTTTTTTTACCTCTCTTTTCAACCAACAGCAGTCACTCTCCTCTCCAAATAACTTCTGCTTAGCTTTCCGAGCTTCCCTCGGGTCCTCTTAATCAGCGGTCTCCAACCTTTTTTGCGCCACGGACGGTTTATGCCCGACAATATTTTCACGGACCGGCCTTTAAGGTGTCGCGGATAAACGAGGGAGGGGCTAATAATCGGCTCAGTCATTTTTAATGATCGTTGAAATTCCAGATCGTAATCGTGATTAAAATTCGATTAATTGAGCAGCCCTACTTTAAGCTGATACTGTGATACTGTCAAAGGAGGTAACACCTCAAATCCGATGAGACACCTGGCGACGCATAGCGTTTTTTTTTAAAGCCCAGAAATGCGCCGTATTTGATAGCTTGCTGCGAGACCTCACACCGAGCACATCTACTGCGGGTGGGTTGCCTGTTATGCAACATCCCCCAAAAACACGAAGAGGAGAGTCCTGGCCCCTAGCCCTGCCAGTGTAGCAGAAATGATGAGGATGATGATGCAGCAGCAGCCGTTCTTCTCTGCGTGAGTAGCTTAATGTTGTTCGTGTGTAATTTACGTTGAGTAGGCTAACCACGTTATTACATTAATGCATGTAAGGTGAACTACATGAACCTTCACCCTGGCCAAAAAGGCTAAAATGACCAAAGAAAAAGTGGAAAACAGTTAAACATGAGAGGTTTTGGACAAAGTTTGTGTTTTTTCCATTGTTTAAGCACTGCTTCCAGCCAAGAGTGATACCATATATGCCCCATAGCTGCAGAAAAGGCTAACATTGTTATCTTTTTACAGAAAAACCAGCTGAACATGAGAGGTTTTTGGACCAATTTTGTGTTCTCCATTCTTTAAGCACCGGTTTGAGCACCGTTTGAGCACCGGCACCGTTTCAAAAGTACCGATTTGGCACCGGTATCGGATAAAACCTAAACGATACCCATCCCTACTTCTGACTCATGGATGTCTTACACGAACTTACTAAGAGCAGTGACAGCGTATTTTTGAAGAGCACACAAACATCCAGGCCTGATGGATACGCAGTGATTACCTGTGGGCGTGGTCTGGCCCAGAAGCGTGTCAGACGCCTGCACGGTGGTTACCATGGTACCAGTGGTGGCATCTGCGATGGTGGCAGGGTAGTAAGTGTACTGTGTCTCAGCGCTGCAATCTCCCTCCAATGCCTCTGACTGTGAGAAGACGGCCTGAACAGTAAAGACAGTAAATATGACTGAAAAATATCCAATCCCACAGACTTCAGTGACTCACATACACAGTGGCACAGCCATAAAGGCTCCTGTGAAACTTCATCAAAGCACACATCTCTTTTGTGAGCCAGCAGTTTAGCTTTTTAGGACGCTCTAAATGATTCAGTTTTTTTACGTCACTGAGCAATGAACCCTGATACAGTTATCTCACACCCACAGCAGCAGCTCTGAGCACAGAAGCTCCGCCCACCTCCTGCTCAAACCCTCTGCATACAAAGGCCAGCCAATCAGAGAGGGAAGTAAGGGTGCTCGAGCAGCTGATCTCAGACAGAGGATGACCCTCCACAGGGCGGGTGTTATTAGTATTATTTTGAATTGAATTATGCAGAGCTACCCAGTGACACTCCAGAATAAAACTGTAGATGGAAGTGAACCAAACGGTTTCCTTTAAAGCGACGGGGCGATCGTGGTTCAAGGGGTTGGGACGCTCATAAGATAAGATAAGATAAGATAAGATAGAACCTTATTAATCCCTCGGGTGGGTTCCTCTGGGAAATTCGGTTTCCAAAAAGCACAGCACCGACAGAAGTTACAGTTACAGAACGTTATATATATATATATATATATGCCTCAGTACTATGCCTCAGTACTACATGGAAGCTCCTGTCAGGCATCATATCGGCTAAGATGAACAGGCACATGGGTCAATACATGAGCGGGACACAGAAAGGAATTGGCAAGAATACCAGAGGCGCAAAACACCAGCTACTGGTAGACAGAACAATCAGCCGAGACTGCAAGACCAGACTGACCAACCTGTGCACTGCCTGGATTGATTACAAGAAGGCCTATGACTCAATGCCCCACAGCTGGATACTGGAATGCCTAGAATTGTACAAGATCAATGGGACCCTAAGAGCCTTCATCAGGAACTCAATGGGGATGTGGCGTACAACACTAGAGGCCAACTCCAAGCCCATAGCACAAGTTACCATCAAGTGCGGGATCTACCAAGGAGATGCTCTGTCCCCACTGCTGTTCTGCATAGGCCTGAACCCCCTCAGTGAGATCATTAACAAGACTGGCTACGGATACCGACTACGGAACGGAGCAGTTGTCAGCCACCTCCTGTACATGGATGACATCAAGCTGTATGCCAAGAGTGAACGAGACATCGATTCACTGATCCACACTACCAGGCTATACAGCAATGACATTGGAATGTCGTTCGGACTGGAGAAGTGTAGTCGGATGGTAACAAAGAGAGGGAAGGTAGTCAGAACTGAGGGGATTGAACTACCAGAAGGCAACATTGCAGACATAGAGGACAGTTACAAGTACCTGGGGATCCCGCAGGCAAATGGGAACCATGAAGAGGCCGCTAGAAAGGCTGCAACCACCAAGTACCTGCAGAGGGTCAGGCAAGTCCTGAGGAGTCAGCTGAATGGTAAGAACAAGATCCGGGCCATCAACACATACGCCCTGCCCGTGATCAGGTACCCTGCTGGGGTAATAGGCTGGCCAAAGGAGGAGATAGAAGCCACTGACATAAAGACAAGAAAGCTCCTGACCATGCATGGAGGGTTTCACCCCAAGTCCAGCACCCTGAGGCTGTACGCTAAGCGGAAGGAAGGGGGCCGGGGACTGGTGAGTGTCAGCACCACAGTCCAGGATGAGACAAGGAACATCCAAGAATACATTGGGAAGATGGCCCCAACTGACCGAGTGCTCAGTGAATACCTCAGGCAGCAGAAACCCAAGAAAGAGGAGGGAGACGAGGAACCATCATGGAAGGACAGGCCCCTGCACGGTATGTACCACCGGCAGATAGAGGAGGTGGCTGATATCCAGAAATCCTACCAGTGGCTGGACAAAGCTGGACTGAAAGACAGCACAGAGGCACTAATCATGGCAGCACAAGAACAAGCTCTGAGTACAAGATCCATAGAGGCTGGGGTCTATCACACCAGGCAAGACCCCAGGTGCAGGCTGTGTAAAGATGCCCCAGAGACAATCCAGCACATAACAGCAGGGTGCAAGATGCTAGCAGGCAAGGCATACATGGAACGCCATAACCAAGTGGCCGGCATAGTGTACAGGAACATCTGTGCCGAGTATAACCTAGAAGTCCCGAGGTCAAAATGGGAGATGCCCCCAAGGGTGGTGGAGAATGACCGAGCTAAGATCCTGTGGGACTTCCAGATACAGACGGACAAAATGGTGGTGGCTAACCAACCGGACATAGTGGTGGTAGACAAACAGAAGAAGACGGCCGTAGTGATCGATGTAGCGGTTCCGAATGACAGCAATATCAGGAAGAAGGAACACGAGAAGCTGGAGAAATACCAAGGGCTCAGAGAAGAGCTCGAGAGGATGTGGAGGGTGAAGGTAACGGTGGTCCCCGTGGTAATCGGAGCACTAGGTGCGGTGACTCCCAAGCTAGGCGAGTGGCTCCAGCAGATCCCGGGAATAACATCGGAGATCTCTGTCCAGAAGAGCGCAGTCCTGGGAACAGCTAAGATACTGCGCAGGACCCTCAAGCTCCCAGGCCTCTGGTAGAGGACCCGAGCTTGAAGGATAAACCGCCCGCAGGGGCGTGCTGGGTGTTTTTATATATATATATATATATATATATATATATATATATATATATATATATATATATATATATATATATATATATATATATATATATATACACATACACATACACACACCTATAAATACAGAGACAATAATAAATAAATTATATGAAGGGGATAAATAGAATAAATAGGAATAAAAATAAAAATACAAGTGAATTGCACATTTCAAGTATTGAGGTAACCAGAAAGTTGCCGGTTCGATCCCCAGCTCTGTCTGTCTTGGTTGTTGTGTCCTTGGGCAAGACACTTCACCTACTGGTGTTGGCCAGAGGGGCGGATGGCGCTGGGGATAAATGCAATCCATTATTATTATTAAAGCCTGCAGCCATAAAGTGACCGAGTGCTGCAAATGCTTCAGTTCTCCCCTGTCTGCCTCTGGAGCAGAGCAAGTTAATGTTTTCTGACTTAAGACAGGGAGATGAAAACTAAATACCTTTTTGGAAAAATGTTTAAATAAGTCAGAAATGTTCTGGGAGGCAACTTGTTTTTTTTTTTTTTTAAACTAAATGTAAAAGTGTATGAAGGGAGTTTAGAGATTTATATTTTAACATGCAGAATGTGTTTGCATGTTTAACCACCTTTGGAAATACTAGAACGTAGAGCTGGGCGATAGAACGATAACAACATGTATTGCGAAATAACTTTTTCTCGATAGAAAAATTAAACTATTGCGATAGACCTCACCGCTCGTCCTCTTAAAAAGAAAAAAAAGAAAAAAAAAAGAACAGCCAATCCAAATTAAGTAGCGCAGAGCCTGTTCCAACTACAGGGGGATCACACTCCTCAGCCTCCCTGGGAAAGTCTATGCCAGGGTGCTGGAAAGGAGAGTTCGTCCGCTAGTCGAACCTCGGATACAGGAGGAACAATGCGGTTTTCGTCCTGGTCGCGGAACACTGGACCAGCTCTTTATCCTCTCCAGGATACTTGAGGGTGCATGGGAGTTTGCCCAACCAGTCTACATGTGTTTTGTGGACTTGGAGAAGGCATTCGACCGTGTCCCTCGAGGTGTCCTGTGGGAGGTGTTGCGGGAGTATGGGGTGTCTGGCCCATTGCTACGGGCCATTCGATCCCTATACAACCGTTGCAAGAGCTTGGTTCGCATTGCCGGCAATAAGTCGGACTCGTTCCCGGTGGGTGATGGGCTCCGCCAGGGCTGTCCTTTGTCTCCGGTTCTGTTCATAATTTTTATGGACAGGATTTCTAGGCGCAGCCAAGTGGCGGAGGGCTTTCACTTTGGTGGCCTCAGAATCTCATCTCTGATTTTTGCAGATGATGTGGTTCTGTTGGCTTCATCGGGTGAGGGCCTCCAGCTCGCACTGGAGCGGTTCGCAGCCGAGTGTGAAGCAGCGGGAATGAGGATCAGCACCTCCAAATCTGAGGCCATGGTTCTCAGCCGGAAAAGGGTGGAGTGCCCACTCCGGGTCGGGGATGAGTTCCTGCCCCAAGTGGAGGAGTTCAAGTATCTCGGGGTCTTGTTTGCGAGTGATGGGAGAAGGGAGCCGGAGATCGACAGACGGATTGGGGCTGCAGCTGCAGTAATGCGGACGCTGCACCGGTCCGTCGTGGTGAAGAGGGAGCTGAGTGTAAAAGCGAAGCTCTCAATTTACCGGTCGATCTACGTCCCTACCCTCACCTATGGCCACGAGCTGTGGGTAGTGACCGAAAGAACGAGATCGCGGATACAAGCGGCAGAAATGAGCTTCCTCCGAAGGGTGGCTGGCCTCTCCCTTAGAGATAGGGTGAGAAGTTCGGCCATCCGGGAGGGGCTCAGAGTAGAGCCGCTGCTGCTCCACATCGAAAGGAGCCAGCTGAGGTGGTTCGGGCATCTGACAAGGATGCCCCCTGGGCGCCTCCTGGGTGAGGTGTTCTGGGCATGTCCCACCGGGAGGAGGCCCCGGGGCAGACCCAGGACACGCTGGAGAGATTATATCTCTCGGCTGGCCTGGGAACGCCTTGGTATTCCCCCGGATAAGCTGGAGGAGGTGGCTGGGGAGATGGAGGTCTGGGCCTCTTTGCTTAGGCTGCTGCCCCCGCGACCCGGCCCCGGACAAAGCGGATGAAGATGGATGGATGGATGGATGAGAGCCGAACCAATCACAGCCGCAGCGGCACGTCACGTGATGTGACTTGTTACGTACAGCACACGTGCCAAGCCGCACATGTGTCTTTGTTTGGGAAGCAGCCAGCCGCCGTGCCGCCCGGGTAATGGAAGAAATGAGTGCGTCGACTAGAGAAACATCAACCGAGAGCGTGACCGAAGGTTACCGAAGAGAAAACAGATGATGGTTCCAACGCCGGAGAGATTGTCGAACGGAAGAGCCATAGAAGTTCTGTAGTGTGAAGGTATTTCTGCTATTTCAAGTCTGACAAAAAACAGAGTAGCTGCACTGTAATTGTGCCGAAAGCAAGTCTGGAAATACAATAAAGCGGTGCAGCTCAGTCTCTGACTGGAAGCGCTGATTCGTCATTCGGCTTTTGTCAGACTAAAGTAACTGTTAAAACTGTTTGAAAAGCTCAGCTATACAACAAGGAGAGATTGAGAATTTCCTTTTAGTTCTCAGTTTATTTGATATTGACAAAAGTTAGTCAGTTTTGTCTGTTCTTCTGTAAAACAAACTAAGATTTATGTTTAGAATTAATATTTTGTTTCTAAGTGGAATTGACAATTTAGTCTGTTTCGTTTGTTCTGTTTTGAAACGCTTTAGCGGCTGCCTTTTGTGTAGTTTGCAATATTTGCCTTTATTTATCTGAAAAAGTCTCATGTTCCTTAAGTACATCTACCCTGTTGAACTTATTATGGGAAATAAATATTTAAATAAAAACAAGCTGCTGATTATTTCACATTTTACTTGTGAGCAACGGCACATTTAAATCTTACAAATATAGTTATTTGGCTTATATCGTGATAGATATCGTTATCGCCTGAAATGAAAAAAACATATCGTGACATGAAGAAATCTTATATCGCCCAGCTCTACTAGAACGGTATTCTTATTCAGTTGGCTGTCAGTGTGTTTTGTTTTGTTTTTTGCCTGTCCCGTTTGGCTCTTTTGCCATCAGAATTATTGTCTAAAGGCAAAGAAAGATGCCCAACGGATTTACTTTACCAAATTGACCATCCCAGCCTTGCCGTAATGGTCTATTTGATTCACCTTTTATTGTTTATTTTATAAATTTTTTATTTTCACTTGCTAGATATGGGACAGACTTGAATGAGGAAAAGAAAAGGGAGAAAGGAAGAGGGAAAGAAAAACAGCGGGGAAGAGGCACAAAAAAAAAATCCATCTATCAATCACCTGGATCACCTGTTAAGAAAGAAAAAAGAAAACAAGCAGAAGAAAACGAGAGCAATACAATGAACAACATCACGATGATCTATGGGAATATGACAGTAAATACTAAAAATTGAACATTATTGTGCAGCACGTAAGATCAACAGAACACAGTGTGCTTTGAGGTAGGAGCCAAAAAGGGTGTAGTTTGTGGGTGTGATCACCCGTGTGTACACCTGTGAGCATGGACGCGCTTGTTTTTAAAAGGTTCCTTCATGTAATGATCTGCTAGAGGGTGTGGGGGGGCCACAGCCCCGTCCTCCAGGGCATGAAGCAGGTATGGAGGAGATCAAAACTCCAGACATCCAGAGGCCCCCAGAACACAAGAGACCAAGGAAGACCAACAGAGGGGCAGCCGCGCCACTGTCCCAGAAAGAGCTGAGGAGAGTCCCAGATGAGGGCTCACTCAGCAGCCACGGAGCAGAAGCCAGGGGGAGTTGCAGTGACGCGCCCGTGAGCTCCGCCGGCAGCCAGCCGTGCCTGAGTGACCGAGCCCCAGGCCGAGAGGCCGGGGGCACCCCACCTCCGAAGTGGCCCGAGCGAGCCCCAGGCTCCAGGCCCCGATAAGCGGCCACCAAGGAGTGAGCCGGTGGGTACCTGGACGCCCATCCCCGGACACAAAGAACCACCAACGCACCGATGTCTGAGGGAGTCCGCCACCGGCAGGGGAAGTGGTGGTAGGGGGAGATAGGCCTCCAAACCTTGGAGGGCCTGAGATGTCCCCAGAGAGGTGACGTATGATACCCAACCTGACATATAGACACAGACATACAGGCACACACAGATACAAACATCCATCCCTCCCTCATGCTCTCATATACACTTACTCCACACTCAACCAACGTGGAGACAGACATAAAGAGACGCTGTACACACGATCACACTCCCCAAGCGTACTCTACGAACCGGGTCTAGGTACCCTTGCCCCTGGAGGGGGGAACTGCACCCAGACCCAGGTGGTGTGACCCTTTTCCCTGGGGTGGAGAGAAGCAGACCGCCCCAACTCCGCAGCAGCAGGGAGACCCCACATTCCAGACCCCAGTCGGAGGGCCAACTCCTCCTCCTGGCCCCCCCGCTCCAGCAGGTCGCAGAGAATGGGGGTGGGAGAAGACTCCAAACCTCCCTCCACCCGCTCATTGTAGTGTTGATGCATGTGTGTTCTAAGGTGCATTTAAAACCCAGGAGGGCATGGAGCTACCTGCCAGAGAGCAGCAGGTAAGCGCATAGTCCCTCCTGCTAGCCCTCAATGTCTACGTGTATTTAACCTTGAGAGGTGGGCAACGACGCCAGGGGTGAGGTGTTTAGCTTCGTCCGTCAGATACACAACAAAGCACTATTTTTGGTGGAGCATGCTAGCGGGCCGTTGTTATTACCGTGTTTTTTTTGGAAAATACGGGGCACTTAAAATCAATCCTTTGATTTCTCTGAAAGTCGACAGCGCCCCTTATAATCCCGTGTGCCTTATGTATGACCTCTGGTTGTGTTTACTGACCTTGAAACGATTTTATGTGCACGGCGCTCGAAAATCTGTCAAATGTTTCAGTACGACTTTGCTAAGCTACGAAGCCGCACCGCTTGATAGATTGTCGGAGCATTGCGGCTATCGTAGGCGGAGCCTCGCGGAGTGATACGTACTGTGCTTCAACATAATATTACCGTACTGTGTGTGTTTAACCTCTTTTTAAGTTTTGTGCATATTATACATGGTTATGCTGAGGATATGTCGGCCAGTTTACACTGAAATGCCTTTTGGTTAAACTGTCAGCGAGGAATTTGCACTGTTACATTTTTATATAACTTTAATGCACATAAAAAACAGCTGCTTGTTTAAGTGAAAATACATTGATGTTTTTTTTGCACTAATAAAGTTGAGGAGTTGTAAAGTATTTTGTCTAGTGTCAATTATATCGTTATCGCAAATTTTCAAATGTATATCGTGATAAATATTTTTGGTCATATTGCCCTGCTCTAATGCTCAGTACTCTACACTGGCTAGATATCGAGCCAGCTGGCCACATGGCTGTGTAACTCATCATAAACACCCACTCCAAAAACACATGGCACAACACAGAAGAGCCACCTCGACCGGACGAGACTCAGCTGTACATCTGCATCTAAAGGTCAAAGGTCACTCTGTTGAGGATGCCAGCGTTCACATTTTGGACAGAGAAGACAGATGGTTTGAAAGAGAACTGTAAGAAGCCATCCATGTGCAGTGTGAAGGACCATCCTTGAACAGAGGCAATGGTTTACGACACCTTTTTCTTCCAACCTCCTAAGATTACAGTTAGCTGTCAGTTATTGTTGGCACCTGTGTGACAGTCTGAGTGGTTGCGGGGAAACCGGCGACCAGGCTGACCGCTGCAGCTCCGTCTGTCTGACCCTCCAACTGGCCATCTGCCACCTGGATCACTCTGTAGGTCACCTGCAACACAACACATTACACTGAGTGCTTGATGTCTCATTACCTCTGAGATGACAGGTAAACCTCAGGAGAACACTCCAATCTACCTGAACTTCTAAGCTGGAACCTGTGCATTTGTGCTTAGGTGAACTACATTCAAATTAGAAGTGTCAGAAAACAAACAGGCAAACAGTGACAGAATGAAAGAAAGTCCTTCCTCTCAGCACTCTGTCCTACCTGTCCACCCGCTCCTTCTGTCTTGAACAGATATTTGATGGGTTGGTCAGTAAAGGTGGCAGCAGACTGAATAGTAGCAATAGCTGCTGGATCCTCAGCGGTAGCTACGGACCCTGAAGAAGCAAACGTATAAAATGTAAGACAGCCCTAGAACCATCAGAAATAAGTCTGAGGACACAGCAGCAGTTTAAAAAGACTGAAACTGTGTTACTTATGATTTGGCTGTCCCACACAACCAGATATGCTCTGGAAGATTACAAAACTGCAAAGACTTAAAGGAAATGTTATAGTAACAACACAATCATGTCGCTCCAGGTCAGCTGAAGTCACTCCTTTATTAATCCATTATTAGTGTCATCCCTCTTTGTCTTTCAGTGTATCCTGGAATCACCCTTATTTAAGATAAACTACACAGCTACAATCACATGGAATTCAGGTTAACCAGCTAGCTAAATATTAAGCTTCTCCACAAATCTGTGTGTAAAAAAGGAAACTCAATTCCTTCACCTCCTCCAACCTAAAAGCTCCTTGTATCCATAGCCATGTGCCAGCAGTGAAAATACGTGTGTGCCTGCCTGTTTGATCGGCTCTTAATGAATAATGAAGCAGTTTCACTTAATAACTGCTGGTGAGGACGAGATATCTAGCCAGCTGGCCACATAGCTGTGTAACTCATCATAACTGTCAAAATGAAAGCTCGGTCTGCTTTCAGTTGGGAGATACTGACTGTATCTTTGTCAGCAGCAGGACAAAGGAGACTCCAAGTCCCATCAACTCAACTGTACTCTCAGGCAGAACCGGCCGAGTCTGCATCGGACTGTTTAAAGTACATAGAAGTACCACGGCAGTCCGTTAGTACAGTGTTAATAGGAAACTTTAAAGGCAGTGACACACACACACACACACAGCTTTTTTTCTTTACCTTCCTCGTTGACGGTAACAGTGCCGTCTTGTTCAGGGCTTTTCTGCTGACTTCGCACGTTGGAAACAGAGGATACATAAATTAGCTTATTCCCCTGTTAAATACAAGTCCTTGACTTTGTCGTAACTGCAACAATGGCGCATTTAAACGCCCCACTCACCTCTTCATTGCTCGGGAAGCTCTTGGACGAGGAGACCGCCTTCACTCGCTCCCACAGCCAGACTGAAACAAGTTCATGAGTTTGACAAAGACGTGGGACAAACTTTGCTCACGACTATAAAATATCGTGTGTCGATATGGTGTCGTTTGAGCGAACACACGCTTAAAGCGGGAGATTGCAGCTAAAACGACATTAGAAAAACGTTGGCGGTAGCTAGCAGTTAATGCCGAAGGAGCAGAAACCGTGCGAACGTCACGGTCTGTGCGCAGGAAACGAGCAGATGTCGCCTTCAAAGTTAAAGCATCAACACTGGTGGCAGCAAACAAGGCAAGTCACTGAAGTGTTCAACGTCGGTGTCTGTTGTAGTCAGTGTTACCTTTAACACTATAGCACGTTATATCTAGCTTATATTTGTATTTTACTGCTATGACTGAGAGAAGTTTCGACGTGTGCGCCAAATCAGCGCTTTTAATTTGACAGTTCTGGCGGAAATCTAATGTCTCGTTGCGACTCGACGAGGATCCTGTCTTTTCTGTTACATTACCGTACGGCCCCAGCGGTTTTTGCAGATGTTTAACAAAGCACTCCTCTTCCTGCTGCCTCGGTGAAAACAGTGTCTGCCCTCGCTAATAAAGACGACGTTTTTATAAAAAACATTCTAATGTCCAAATTATGCGCTTAGTTCTAAATGATGGCCAAGATATTCCAGACTGAACAAAGATCTACTTACACAGTGGTCCCTCCTCCGATATTTGTCAACAGAGCTGTTTCAGCTTTACGCATGCGCCACAGGAGATCAAGTCGGCTGCTTCCAGATCAGTAACAGCAACAATATACAAATAACTACACTTCCGTTAAAAATGAGTCTATGTTACACAACTTCCAAATATATACTTGCGTCACTATTCAGAGTAAATTGGTACATTTGACTGCATTCACGAAAGAGGACCTCACGGAAGCCCTAACGCGTACCAGCTTGACACAGGTAACCTGAAAGTGTGTGCTCTGCGGCCAGGAGGGTTCACTGTTCAGCTCGGATGTCCAGAGCGTGTGGAGGCGTCTGTGGGGTGTCCCTCGGTCACTTCAGTGTTGCCTTTATCTTTCAATGACTTCACTACATCCGCAGAGGGTCAACATTCAAAATAAACAATGACAGAAATCAACATGGGTCTCCAGTATTCTGGCGGAAATGCCGTTTTAGTTGCAATAAAAATGCATTATTATTATTATTATTCTTGTAGTTATTACTCGATGTAATACTAAGCGTGATGCATTATGAACGTGTTCAAACGAAAAAAAATATGAGTGCTCGGGCCAGGCGAGGTAAAAGCGCTAGACAGCGCCCGTGGTTCGAACCCTCTGACGAAGGCTGGAAGAGCTTTTGGATGCTGAGAAGTAACCACTGAGCTAAACTAACGCGGAGGCAGCAGCGGGGAAAGAGCCCTTTAAAGCCGTCTGTCCTGTCGTGTCATATCTGACCGACTTACAACTTAAAACACTCATAAATATCCGATTGCCTGAAGGCCTTATGACATCTTCCACACTATGCACTTGAAAAGGCGATGATCACCTCTTTTATTGAGTGTTTTAATCAACCTTGTGTTCAATCAATCTGTGGTGTTCCCGGTGAAAAATGTTTGTTATGCTAACTTAAGAGCTGCTAAAACAGACCGGTCAATTGTGACCGGGAACACTAGTTAAGCTTAAGGAATCACTTCCTCCTCCACTGTGAGTGGAAGAAAAATAGATGTAAAACACTGGACAGCGCCCGTGGTTCGATCCCTCTGACGAGAGTAAAGCGGTTCAAAGGTGCTGAGAAGTAACCACTGAGCTAAACCAGCGCGGGTGTGCCTGCAGGTAAAGTGCCTTCTAAAGGCTTCTGCCTCCGTGGCGAAGTCGCCAGCTTACAGCGCCACACTGCTTTCAGTGAAAGTTGTGGTGTTTAATGTCGGCGTGGAGGAACAACGAACAGAAAAGAAATCCCAACAAAACCCCAGAGATTCGAAAAAGCGCCTTTTGGAACAGAAGAAGCTGTTCTCAGCACTCCACTCCATTAAAGAAGGGATCGCCAGCTACTGCCCTGCAGCTTTCAGACGCATCCCTACTCCCACACAGCTGAATCACATCTTCAGCATGCCATCAAAGGCCTCGTAACCGGCTATTCATTTGATTCAGGTGTGTTGGAACAAGGATGCATCTAAACGCTGCAGGTCAGTAGGTCTCGAGGACTGGCGAAAGAAATAAAGAAAAGGAAAGAAGCACCGGACACGTCACTGTTACATCCCTAACCCTCCAAAAGCCTTTTTGTAGATGGAGCGGGTAGTAAACAGGATACTTGCTCTTTTGATGAAAAAAACCTACACAAATAAAAACGTTTTCTCCCGTTGGCTTCAAATAATAATAATATTAAAAAAACGTAACGTCCACGTCTCATAGACCTTGATACTTCACGTGGTTATTGTCATCACCTAGTGGTCAAATTATGATATTACAACATGACCTTTTTCTTTTTTTTAAAGACATCTGATCAATTTTCCACAGATTTATTTGATATGTAATAAATCTACTCATGGCAGTCATCTTAGGTCACTGCAGATGAAACAAGGCCCTTTTTTTTGTGGTTCCTGTTTGGCTCGCGATATAAAATGTGCATTTATGCTAAAATCAAAGCACAAGCCGTGCTGCTCCTCACAGGTTTCAGATAAGTATGAGCACTGACCTTGGGTAGCGTCTTATCTCCTGCTCGAACACAGACAAACACAAGAAAGCTCACAACTCTGTTGACCACAGACATGGTAAATGGCCTGTATTTGTATAGCGCTTTACATCGCTACACTTTAGCCCTGTGAAGCTGGAGAGCAAGAGCCGGATCATTTTGACTGTGTGACAGAACCAGCAGGTCCCATCCTGCCTTCCACAGGACATACTTAAATCTACAGTCACAATCCAGTAGTTACTTATGTTTCCAGCCCCCTCCCCCCAGTGTTTTGCAGAACATGCCTTTCTTTTCTAGATTTATTTTTTAAGTCAATTCAGGGTTACACAGAGAAACACTTCTGCATGGCAGTCATGCTGTAAAGGCAAAGGCTAAGAGTAATTACCTACTAACAATCAACAATCTGGCTTAGAGGAATTTACCAAGAAAAATCAAACGTCAGTTTCTGTACTACACAAAGGTAAGAATTAGACTCAGTGCTTTCATGAAAGGTTGCAAGAAGCCCAGAGAACAGTGAATATCATGACCCACAGTGAAAGCTGGAACACTGTGTAATAAAACAGAATCCCACATAGCCATATTATATTCAGTGCAGCAATTACCCTCTCGTCTTTTAACAACAGTCCATAAGAGACTTCTGGAAGTTTATTTATGACGTATTGCTGGCATCAAATTTAAAATATGCAAATTTCCTGCTATAGTATGATGTCTCAGTTTAAACATCTGGTGTATATTTTATGCTGTACTGTAAATAAAATATGGGTTTCTAAGATTTGCTGATCATTGCATTGTTTTTATTTCCATTTTGCACAGTGTCCCAATATCTTTGGAGCTCACAGAAGGACAAAAATACAGCTTCGCCCACTCAGTGAACTCATTTTCCTTCCTATCAGATCTTTATGACGCTGAGCTTCCCTATCCTCACATCTATGTTTTCCCACAAACTCTTAATGCTGGAAAACTAAGGTGCTTTTGAATACTGTGTTGCGATGTGCAGCAGGAGCTGGTTTCAATGACGCCCAAACGTCCTATTAAAAAACAAAGCAATAATGATACAGCGGAAGTGAGTTAATGCTTTTAATTCATAAGTCTTTAATATATCATATTATCATATATCATAGTTGGAATTCAGTTTATATGTTAACATACTGCATTATTGCATGTACTTGGGGATCAGGCAAGTAATGGAAGCCTGCATAGAAATGTATTTAAGAAAGTTTCTTAAATTTCAAAATGCCTAAATGGAACAGATACATCTGTGTTAGTCAAAGCGTTCAGAGACCCTCCTTCATGCTTGCTTCATCAGGAGTCAACGACTCTCCACAGAGTGAGGAGCACCACAGGCCACAGGGAGGTTGGGCTTGCAGCACAGCACTTTGGGACTCGTTCTGTAAGGATAAGAAGAGCACAACTTGTCTCATCCTGTTTGATGGAGCCTGACAGTGATGCGTCTGCTACACAGTTAACACTTTCTGCTGCAGTTTGAATGAATTAACTGCACTTTTATTGAGCTCGAGTTCTTTTAACTTCTTTGATCTGTTCTCTTGACACATCAAGTTGCATGGATTCAACTGCGGCACTCCACACCATGCATGAGTGGACAACACTCATATTCATTTCAGTGTTGTATCTGGCAAGCTTTAGGATCGAGGAAACGTGATTAGAAAAAGACATGAGCTCATTTATTTTAGATTATTTTAACCACAAATTCTGTCTCTCACCTGCAGATCTATTCTACTGTAAAGATGTATTAAAAATAAATAAATCAGTAACATTGCAAGCACTAGTTATTCAGAATTGTTAAACCTGGCAGTTATTTTCTTTGATATCTGATTAATTATCGAGTGTGCTATTTTTCAATTCAATTTTATTTTATTTATACAGCGCCAAATTGCAACAACAGTCGCCTCAAGGAGCTTTATATTGTAAGGTCGACCCTACAATAATACATACAGAGAAAACCCAACAATCATATGACCCCCTATGACCAAGCACTTTGGTGACAGTGGGAAGGAAAAACTCCCTTTTAACAGGAAGAAACCTGGAGGGGCGGCGCCATCTGAGAAGGAAGACAGGATAAAGACATGCTGTGGAAGAGAGACAGAGATTAATAACAAGTACGATTCAGCAGAGAAGTCTATTAACACATAGTGAGTGAAGAAGAAACACCCAGTGCATCATGGGAATCCCCCGGCAGCCTACGTCTATTGCAGCATAACTAAGGGAGGATTCAGGGTCACCTGGTCCAGCCCTAACTATATGCTTTAGCAAAAAGGAAAGTTTGAATTTTAAAAGTAGAGATAGTGTCTGTCTCCTGAATCCAAACTGGAAGCTGGTTTGCCAGGAAATTGTCAACTGTATGCTAACCATCGTCCCCTAAAGCCTAGAACATATTCAAAATGCTTTGGATGCATTAGAGCAGCGGTCCCCAACCCCCGGGCCTCGGACCGGTACCGGTCCGTGAGTCGTTTGATACCGGGCCACGAGAGTTGAGGCTCAGGTGTGAAATGTATGGTTTTCAGGGTTTTATTGGTTTTCAGCGTTACTTTGTTATCGTTTTTATGGTTTACTCGGTTTTCCTGGGTCTTTTCAGTGTGTTATGAATAAATCTTCTTTTTTCGGTGCTAGTTTTATTTTGTTGTATTTATCCGCGACACCTTAAAGGCCGGTCCGTGAAAATATTGTCGGGCATAAACCGGTCCGTGGTGCAAAAAAGGTTGGGGACCGCTGCATTAGAGCACTTTTCAAAAATTTTTACATAATAATTATTGATAAATCCATTTTAAATACTAGGACACCGGCAAGCATCAACTTACTTTGATATTTGTGTCAATTAAGCAAAATTATTACACTGACAAGCACAGTTGGGGCTCAATACTGGCACAAAATATTGATTTCATTTTCCAGTTTTAGCTATTGTAAGTTTTTACAATGGAAATAAACAAATCAACAAAAGCAAAACAAAAAACCCACAATGGATGAAAAACTATTTGTTAACATTTTGCATATGACTGGGTAGTATTAGCAATTTATAGCAACAGGAAATCAGGAAATAAATCACTTTCTCTTGTATTTTGATTACAGTGAAGATTTAAGACTGGCTGGGCCACTGACCTTTAAATGATCACCTGCTGAACTAAATCCTCGCTATGAGTCTCTGTCTCTACCCACCTGTGAAATTTGCTCATCAGTTTAAAGGTGGCTATATGCTTGTGAAATTTTGCACACATGCAATCCCAAAGTGGACAATGTCTGTCTATAAACGGGCATTCAACACTTCCCAAGGTGCTTAAAATGACCTTTGTGGTAGTTCCAACTAGGCTTTTTACAACTGCGTTGCATCTTTAAAGTAATGATTATTGATTAGTTGATCTCCTTTGCAAAAGTATTACATTTCTCTCCTAACCATGGAACCCATTCTGGGTTATCTGGTGAATAAAATGTTGGCACACCGGGACAAGAACATCTTGCTAAGAAATCTGGGGGCAGAGTTGGGCTGCTGTGTAATGAATACTTACGTTTTTCTTTGTGTGTCTTGTAGTCTATGGTGATATTCTTCGTTTCAGTCCTCTTGTTTCTTGTCAGTGTGCATGTGAAGTTTGTCACATTACCAGTCTCTTGCAACTCGCTAGGACTGTGTTCTGTTAATGGGACAGTGTAATTCTTGCACATCGTGTTTTTCATTGTAGCCAGTATACCTCCATTCGATGTCTTGAATTCACAGCTGAAGGGCTTATAGGGAGGTTGTGAACAGTCTTGATAGTAGCACTGCAATCTTTGAAAAGATCAAATGGTATGGTTAATATAAGGCACACTCCATTTAATGTTAGGGTTCAGTACAGCATATGCATTCGATGTGATAGTGGCATTAACACTGAAAGCTCGAACCTGAGACTGTTATTTTCCTTTGTGTCGATGCAAGCAGTAAACACACCAAAATCCCCCACCTTTTTGGCAGAGATAGAGCCTGTAATCAGATGTTTGGATACATCATGTCATACACAGTCACAGTCAAGGCGTTCTTCAGATGTATATACAAAACTCCAGTTCTAATAGTTCCCCCAAACTAAACTTTAGAACTTCTAGTGCTGATGAACTATCATTTAGCTCACACACTTTAGTGCAGGGGTGGGGAACTCCAGGCCTCAGGGCCGGTGTCCTGCCCAGTCCTGCTTCAGTGTTCAAAAAAACTCACTTTGATTTTTGAAAAAAAAAAGCAGGACATTCAGCTGTTCAGGAACTTTATTTTCAATAGTTTCCATTCTTATAGAGCAGCGGTGCCCAACCCCCGGGCCTCGGACCGGTACCGGTCCGTGAGTCGTTTCGTACCTGACCGCGAGAGTTGAGGCTCAGGTGTGAAATGTATAGTTTTCAGGATTTTTATCAGTTTTCAGTGTTATTTTGTTGTCATTTTTATCGTTAACTCGGTTTTCCTGGGTCTTTTCACGTGTGTTATGAATAAATCTTCTTTTTTCGGTACTAGTTTTATTTTGTTGTATTTATCCGCGACACCTTAAAGGCCGGTCCGTGAAAATATTGTCAGGCATAAACCGGTCCGTGGCGCAAAAAAGGTTGGAGACCGCTGTTATAGAGGGTTCAAGCTGCTCTTGTTCGTAGACTGAAAGTTACCAGCAAACCTGACAATCTCTTAAGTGAGAAAATGAATG
Source organism: Diplotaxodon limnothrissa (assembly GCF_057381915.1). NCBI lineage: Eukaryota > Metazoa > Chordata > Actinopteri > Cichliformes > Cichlidae > Diplotaxodon > Diplotaxodon limnothrissa. Next base: position 467,085 of record NC_140609.1, on the reverse strand, counting down.
AATACATCCATAATCACTACAGATCTCACATTAACACAAATGGAAATTTGGACGTGACAATTTTGCTTTGCAGGCAGAAGTAGTGTGTGTGAAGGGTCTCAGTTATCAAGGTCATGGTAGTCTAAGAAGCTTGGAAAGAAAAGCGACTGGACTTCTTTAAGTTTCCTGAAGATGTTTCGCCTCTCATTCGAAGAGGTTCTTCAGTTCTAACACTGGATGGTGGAGAGTCCCAGGTAGTTAAGCCCTAGTGGGAGTTGTGTCTCATCACAAGAGCCAAGGTGTGAAAAGGGATATGGGTCCTTATCAGCAGAGTTTCGGGTGAAACCATTGTGAGACCTTGCCTTAATCTATCACGGGACCTATTGAGATCACCTGATGCAAGATGTGAGTGGGCGTTGAACTGCATTGTTACGCAAACAATACGCAGTCTCGATTTCTTCTGTGGGATTTGGATGGTAGGCTCAGAGCTCAGTGTAAACCACATATATCATGTATCATTACATTAACAGTTCAGGCTGGTGTTCATGGTGTAATTGTGTAGGGATGGGTTAATCTTTGCACACACTTTGGGTCCCTTAGTACCAACTGAGAATCATTTAAACTCCACAGTCTACAGTGCATCCAGAAAGTATTCACAGCACTTCATTTGCTCCACATTTTGTCACGTTACAGCTTTATTCCAAAAAGTGTTCAGTCGGAAGATCAAACTTTGAGCCTGAGGTCCAGAGCGTTCTGGAGCAGGTTATCATCAAGGATGTCTCCGTCCATTGCTGTGTACGTCTTTCCCTCCAGCCTCTCCCAGTTTCTGCTTCCAAAAAAAAGAGATAGACGTCCTTCGGGAATGTTCACCTCTCTTGTCAAAGTAACAATGGAGCTCTGTGAGAGTGACCATTAGATTCGTGGTCACCTCCCTGGGTAAGACCCTTCTACCCTGGTCCCTCCTGCTAGCCATGCAGCCAGCTCTAGTGAGTCCTGGTGGTTCCAAATTGTGCTCACTGAAACCTTCAAGGCTATAGACATTGTTCTGTAACCTTCCTTAGACCTGTGCCTCGTTACAATCTGATGTCTGTAGATAATCCTCAGTCATCCAGGTAAGTAAAAACAGTTGATTCTGTTCATCTGGACGTTTTCAGTGGAAGAAACGTTTCGTCGCTCATCCAAGTGACTTCTTCAGTCCAAACTGACTGCAGGTTTCTATTCTATTCTAACATTCTTGACAAATATCTGTTGTAATTTTTCTCTTCTTTATATCCAATAATGATTTGCCTACATTAATGTATTGCCATGTCCACGTAGGCCTGAAAGCCACTGTACTGTCTGACTGAATTCTTTAAATGCTTTAAAACTTTAAATGCTCCAGCTTCATTATCACCAACCCACCCAAAACTACTTTTTTATCCTTTCCTCTTTCCCAACAATTTTCTAACATTTCTCTAATACGATGACTTTTATTATGACCTTTCAAATTTATACAATAATTAACCTTTAACACTTGCCTTGTAACAATTCTTCGGATTGTACTTGTAAAGCACATATTGGTGTTGTCTTAATCGTCCCTAAACAAATTATCAGTGCACCGATCATAAAATACCTTCCCTCCAATCCATACCTCCATTCCTACATACTCCAAATCCCCTTTCTCTTATTTTATATGGAATACTACACTCAATGAAACACACCCGCTGTCACGGTTCTGGGTCAGTTTCGAACCAGTATTTTGAGTTTTGATTGTTAGTTTATTTTTTGAATGATTGTTGTGGTTTTGGGTGTGATGATTATTATTATTGTTAGAGTTCCATGTTTCTGTTTATTTGGGTTTAAGATTTGTGCTCTCATGTTTTGTGTGGGTTTAGTTTCATGTGTCATTTTCTGTCTGTCTCTCTCTGTCGAGTCTGCGTCTTAGTGTGATGGTTTCTTGTTCCTGTTTTATTGTGAAGGTCTGCGTCTCATGTGAGTGTGTTCAGTTTTACCTCTGTCTCATCTTGTTGATTATTCCCAGCTGTGTCCACCACCTGTGTGTAATTCCCCTGTGTTTCTCTGTGTGTATTTTAAGTCGTGTCCTCTGTCATTGTAGTTGCTGGTCCGTCTGCATATCCACCATGTTTCATCCGTGTGTTCCCTGCCGTCATCATCATGTACCATCGTCTTCCTTCCTTTATGTTCAGGTTCGTGTTCGTGCTCAGTAGTCTAGTTGTCCCAGTATAGTTTAGTTCTCCGTTTTGCCGTTTGCCTCTCTTTTTGTGTTCAATAAATCACCTTTACACCTTCACGACTGCCTGCGTTTGGATCCTCCTTTTCCTTTTCTACACGGCTCTTTTCACTCGCCGTGACACCCGCCTCCATTCCCTTCTTTCCTATCACATCTAACTGCAGTATATCCAAATAAAGTCCAAAAAAGTCTTCAACCATGTTTCCTGTATACAAATTATGCCATGTTTTTCTGTCTGATTGTATATAAACTGTTTATAATCTTGACCGTTTGACAAAAGACGACTTGCATTCCACTGTAGGATTAATATGGGTATAAACTGAACCATTACATTCCCCTTCTTGACTTGCCCAACTACAGTTTAGATATGAAGAATATCAGGTGAACTATGACATGCCGCCTTCACAATAATCTGAATCGTCTCCGTCTTGGACTCATGTTGCATTTATTACAATAAATGTCACCATCTTCTTCTTGTCTTCCTCCATTTTTCTTTCAACCGTGTCCACAGCCTTTTTCATTACTCGTTTCTTCCCTATCATGGGTTTTTCACTCGGTCTCTCTTGCTCAACAACACGCCTCTGCACCTGTCACTTCCTGCAGGATCCTCGTTTGTTGAGCAACTGTCTGCTGCCTCGGCACTTCACATCCCCAAAAAGCAACACTGTTCTCCTCCGCAACTACAACATTTTGGTTTTACTCCAACTCCACATTTTCCTTGCTGATGATCTCCAGAACATCGGACACATCTCCTCTTTCCTTTACACATCTTAGCAATATGTCCAAATTGCTGCTAACACCTCATTGGTTTGGGTACAAACTCCATCACACTGAAACGCATCAATCCAATGAAGATCACCTGTGGTACCTCTTCTGTTTCAAATTCCACCTCCACAGGTTCTGTTTCTCCTCTCTGTGGACCTCTTGTCATTAGTCTTACTCCTTTAACTTCCCTGTTTCTGAGTTATAAATTCTCACCCATTTCTTTCATATTTACATTTAACAGCACTACTACAATGGCTCCTTTATTTCCATTATTTCTCTTTCTACTACTCTTACAGTTGTTTTAACACAAACCCCCACAGGTTTCTTCACTTTTACCACCTCAGCTTCTGTGTTACAACCAATCAGCAGATTCCAATCTTCAAGAATCTTAGCATTTTTGATTTGTCCAACTTGTGCTGTAAGTGTTTTTCTCAACTTAAGAGGATTGATTTTCTTTACGCCCTCTTCTTCAAAGCTTGCACTGACATTTACAGATTTGTCTTCTGACTAGGGCTGGGCCATATCATACCGTTCATGGTAATACTGGTATAATTTTGGGCAACAATAGAAAAATGAAATATCGCGATAGAATATTAGTAAAACGCGCATGCGCAGTGCCTTTGTTTTCATACGCACACGTCGGAAAAAGCATGGCGGCGAAAGCAAATCGTTGAATGAAACAGATGAACCAGAACTGGTTTGTAAAAATGCTGCAGCTTCAGTGGTGTGGAACTGGTTTATAGTGATGTGCAGATCGATCCTGAAATATCGATTCCTCCGATATCAAACATTTATGTTCTAGAATCGATTCTCACATTAAAATATCGATATTTTAGTAATTTAGGGTAAATTTGTAGTTTATCACTAACAGGAACACAGTGGAAAGAAACTATAACATTCGGATTGTCTACATTCAAAGGAACTACTTCCTCTTCCGCCTTTCATAGTCATGTGCGAAATACGGCTGTATAACAATGGCTGAGTGTAATTGTGCGGACGTATTTTATCTCCACAAACAGCTGAGACGTGGTTTGTGTCACGGCTGGCGGGGTGAGCCGTGTGGTGTAGGAGGAAAAGGACCCAAAATGCAGGCAGTTGACTGGTGATGAGAGTGAAGTTTTATTTGCAGAAGTGGAGCGACTGAACAGGTAGTGAGAAAAGACGAATGACTGAAAAAACCTAGACTGGGAAAACTAAATAACAAACCTAAGCATGAAACGGGGAGCAGAGAATGCAGAGCGACGTCGTTACACCGAGAAACACAGACGATCCGACGATGAACAGAAGCCAACACACACTATAAATACACACTAGGTAATGAGGAGATGACATGCAGGGGTGGACACAGCTGACACTAATGGACATGATGAGAGGGAGACCTACAAAGTAAAACCGGAAACACACAGACTGTTTTGCAACAAAAACGCAGGGACCTGAACAGAGCACAGAGGGGAGACACAGCTGGGAGCAATTAGGCTAACGAAACAGGGGAGAGGTAAAACTGAACACACTGACATGAGACATGAACTTTCAGAGTAAAACAGGAAACTAACAGACACAGAGAACCAGGCAGGACACTGAACTTGACAGGCAGACTCATGAGCAGACACAATGACACCATGGACAGACAGAGGGAACACAGAGAAGTGGGAGCAGGCAGGCAAAGAACAGAAACCTAACAAATGGCAAAATCACAACAGAATACACACTCGGAATGAACAAAAGCATAAGGAAACACAAAACACTGAGTCCTCAGACACAGGACCATGACAGTTTGCGATACATGTGGCAAAAAAGTGAGGTGTTGTGGCCATAATTGCCAACCTTGAGACCTCAGAATTAGGGAGACATTCAAAAGGGCTGTTTTGGGGGGGGGGGGATAATTTTACAGTGTTTATTTATCGGATAAAATACGTTAAATGTCACCGTTATTATTGGCCGGCCTGGAAACACCGGGGGTGTCCAAATTCAGAGGCTGCTTCCACCTGAGGACCCGCCCTTCGCGGTCTAAAGAAAGCCGGGTAGTACGTCACGAGCTCCCTCAGTGGAGTGAAACTCTGCCGTCTGCTCCTTGCTATCTAAAATATAACCGGGCGCTGGCATAAACTCTCGACCGTCTCACACTTTGTTTAATTAGTTTTCTGTTTGATGTTTATTCAGCTGTGTGAAAACCCGGAAGAACCCTCCCGAGGGATTAATAAAGTTAAATTTAATTTAATCTAATCTAATAACTTTAATCTCAGCCAAACTGATTTACTCACGAACAAATAAAACACTGAAAAAGCCAAACAAGAACATTTTTAAGTTAGCAAAGTGACTTATATATCATGTTTAACGCGAGCAGTGAAAGACCGCGGGGGGTTGAAGACGATGTGTCGGTCGGCTCAGATGTTTGAAGTTTACACAGCTACATTCTCACCTGAAAATGCGACCCAGAAAGACAAATAAGAGTAATATTAAAACTAAGTAGCTGCCGCCATTGTTGTAAACTGGAATTGGCTGGGCCGCGCTATGAATATGCAATATGGTTTTCCAATTTTGTTGCCCGGGTGGAAAATTGGGAGAAATTCGGGAGAATGGTGGCTCCGGGAGATTTTCAGGAGGGCCATTGAAATTCGGGATTCTCCCGGAAAAATCGGGAGGGTTGGCATGTATGGTTGTGGCAACATCACTAACCTTGTCAAACACCTCAGAGTAAATCATATCACAGAATATGACGAACGTATGTTGAGGCGAACTGAAGAGGAGGACAGGGACAGGTGCTGCTAGGGCGAGACAGACGTCTCTCACAGAGTCCTTTAGTGCTGCAGGCAGGCAACGTGTTCAAATAGGCACAACTTCATTTTTTTTTTATTTCTATATGATGAACTCTGCGTTATTAAGTGATAAGAACAAATAATCTGATGTCCTGTAATCATTATGACGCTATAATTTGAGATACAATAAATAAAATAAGTTTTTGTACAAAGTATCGGTATCGGATCAGTATCGTCGATACCACCCTGAATATTACTTGGTATCGGATCGGAAAGGAAATCAGTGGTATTGCACATCACTACTGGTTTAGCTTTCGTCCGTCAGATACACAACAAAGCACTATTTTTGGTGGAGCATGCTAGCGGGCCGTCGTTATTACTGTGTTGTTTGGAAAATACGGCGCACTTAAAATCAATCCTTTGATTTCTCTGAAAGTTGACAGCGCCCCTTATAATCCCGTGTGCCTTATGTTTGAACTCTGGTTGTGTTTACTGACCTCGAAACGATTTTATGTGCACGGCGCTCGAAAATCTGTCAGATGTTTCAGTACGACTTTGCTGAGCTACGAAGCCGCACCGCTTGATAGATTGTCGGAGCATTGCGGCTATCGTAGGCGGAGCCTCGCGGAGTGATACGTTCTGTGCTTCAACATAATGTTACCGTATTGTGTGTGTATAACCTCTTTTTAAGTTTTGTGGATATTATACATGGTTATGCTGAGGATATGTCGGCCAGTTTACACTGAAATGCCTTTTGGTCAAACTGTCAGCGAGGAATTTGCACTGTTACATTTTTATATAACTTTAATGCACATAAAAAACAGCTGCTTGTTTAAGTGCAAATACACTGATGGGTTTTTTTGCACTAATAAAGTTGTGGAGTTGTAAAGCATTTTGTCTAGTGTCAATTATATCGTCAGTTATATCGTTATCGCAAATTTTCAAATGTATATCGTGATAAATATTTTTGGTCATATCGCCCTGCTCTACTTCTGACAAATCGGTTTCTTCTGTACTACCCTCACGTCTCTCTTTTTCCTCTTCCTTTCACTTGCTCTGCGCATGTTTCCACCCTTCCCCACCTTTGCCCACTCATTCTCTTCACTTGGACCACCAATCACTTCCTCTCACCTACCATCCATACTATTCCTTTCATTTTTTCTCCTTCCATCAAGGCCATACCCTGGATTATGAGAGGAAGCCTGCAGGTGATTGTTACCCTCAGCCAACTCTCCTGTGAAACCTCGCTCACTCCTTAAAAAAACCCCAATCAACTCCAAAATCCACACTGTTGACACTGAAGCAGTGTTGCCAACTTAGCGACTTTGTCGCTATATTTAGCGAGTTTTCAGACCCACTTAGCGACTATTCTTTTTCCCTAAAAAGTGACTAGCCACAAATCTGGTGACTTTTTCTACTGTTATTGGAGACTTATTTATGACAACTTTTTGACATGAAAGCGCGTATCGCTCTTACTCTCAACAAGCAGCGGGTGCTGCCGTGGGCACCTCGCCTGTGCCACTCATGGGCAGAAGATAGTCCTCACGCAGCTGCTATCAGGGCAGGAGACGTTCACACCTGCGTCCAAACCGCAAATGAAACGCGCATGAGCGAAGCCGCTGCTCCCACACTGACTGTAACGCAATCTTTTCTTGTTGTTTTGTGGATCACAAGGTTTAAAACTACTTATAAACACACACACACAAAGTAACTCCCCCAGAATGCCTACTTTGAGTCACTTTTGCTGGTCCAGGCCCGGGTAAAGGAGCAGGGTTGGAATGGTGACATTAAAAACAACAATAATTGCTAAAAGAAATTTAATTTGTGGTGACAATTAAATTCTAAATGCATTTAACTCACTTTATGTCTCTTCCATGATTTTATTTCTGTCTCCAAAAACGTAGGTTACAATTACATTAGCATGACCAATTATGCAAATTAGGCAATGATGTCATTTAGTGACTTCTAGCGACTTTTAGGACAGCCAAAAGCGATTTTCCTTACTGAGGAGTTGGCAACACTGCACTGAAGGCACACAGCTCTCCAGACCTGCCAGTCAAGCACCTCACACCTCTGACACTTTCCACTGTGAGACCTTATATACACAGGCCTGTGCCTTTCAAAAGCATGTCCAATTAACTGACTTTTTTCCACAGGTGGACTCAGATCAAGTTGTAGGAACATCTGACAGACGATCAATGGAACGTTGGAACATATATGTAAATATATGTGTGCATGTATGCATGAGTGTATCCGTATGTTTGCAGGTGTATATATAACTTGTACATATCGTTCTTGTGTAAATGTAAATTTGTCTGTGTTATTTTGTAAATACATAAGCTATTGGCATCTTTCCATGTGTGTGAAATACACAAACTGCCTTTCTTGTAACAGTGACAATAAAGAGCCATTCTATTCTATTCTATTTCACCATGAGCACTAGCTCGACCTGTTGCCTGTAGTACTAGCGAGGTGTAATTAACGTGAAGTATCTGGTGAGCAGATGTATGAATATGAAGCTACTTCCGTAAGATTATTACTTTTACTTAAGATAAAAAGTTTTTTTCTTCCAATTTGCAAAATATTTATCCAGCACAATATTACGTTTAAATTATGTCTTTTCCTTGTCATCTGTGATAGGACACAGGGCTGAAAATCACATCCAGTGTTTTCTAACACCAGTTTTCACTCTGATTTTATTTCTGATTAAATATTCAGATTTTCTTGTGGGCCTCCTTACAAACTGCTAGTAAAAGCCTGCTTCTAAATAATGTTGCATATTCTTATGATTAGCAAAATGACTTCGAACACTACAGCAGATCTGTTGCTGAATATCTATGGGCCGGTGTCCTGCAGGTTTTAGATCTCACCCTGGGTCAACACACCTGAATCAAATGAGGAGTTCATCACCAGGCCTCTGGAGAACTTCAAGACATGTTGATGAGGTCATTTAGCCATTGAAATCAGCTGGACACATCTAAAACCTGCAGTACAGCGGCCCTGAGACCTGGAATTGGCTGTTGTCTGCTTCAATGTTATAATGATGGATTGCATTTATATAAAATTGACAGACAGAGCTGGGGATCAACTGGCAGTGTTCCAGTTACAAGATGAGCTTCCCAATCCCCTGAACCACGATCGCCCCTTATGACTGGAAACAATGTTTTCAGCTGATAATGGTTCTTATGGGTTGTTGAGCCCAAGAGTTAAAATATGTGAAATTCTTTTCAAATTACCTTTAAAACTGAAGCAATGTGTTACAACTAGACATTCATTCACTAGTACCTAGATTTACACGTACTATGTATTAATTTATATGTCTAAACAGATCCTTCAAATAGTCTAACATATTCAGATGTCAGTGAAGTAAGCTTACCCATGACGAGGAAGAGAAGAGCCCCTGGGACTTGCATTTTCCAGATCTAGTGTTTGACAGAAAACAGAAAGAAAGCGTGATGCTGTTGCCTTGAGAAAAAAAGTATCTGTAATATTATTTATTATTTTAACATATCAGTGATATTTTATCCAGTCTTTACCTTAACCCTAGAACACTATCGCCGGGAGATTTTCACCCGAGCAAATGTATTTACATAATTTTCAATATGTTGCGTTTGTCTGAGTGTGGTGGGTCCCTGGGTAGCTTCAGCATTGTCTTTGACGTCTTTGAAGGCGTGGGTGTTTCCCTACCCCAAATCCCGCTTTTTCCTACAGGCATGTGTTTGGGTGAATTTCACCCGGCAATAGTGATAGAGGGTAAAGTAGGTTTTGGGTGGATTTCACCCGGTGATAGTGTTAGTGTATAAAATCAGGTGATCTTGCCGCATTTCAAGGGTGACAACATTCAGGCTCACCATATTTACTGTCCCTCTTCAACTACAGCTGTCACCCTGTTGCAGGTTTAGTGTCTTTGGCATCCCAGCTAGTGAGTAACACATAGGTAAGGTTTGTTTAACTTGGCAATTGTTAGCTCCAGTGCATTTCTCTTTACCAAAGAACTAACCTTGGTGTACTTCCTCCCTGACAAAGCTTCAAAAAAGAAGGTTGTACTGCTCCTGTCATCCATGCATACACAACCAAGCATAGGACCCACTCGTAAGCCCGAAGTGATTGAATTTTACAACAAAACAAAGGGAGGTGTCGATACTTTTGACCAGATGTGCGCTCACTATGGTTGTGGAAGAAAAACCAAGAGATGGCCCCTTTGCGTGTTCTATGGCATGATCAATGCTGGTGTGATAAACTAATGGATCATTCACAATGAGAATGCAATGAAGAGAGGTGAAAACCAAATGCAGAAGAGGCCTTATATGCAGGCTTTGGCATTGGCACTCATCAAACCATGGGCAGAGCAGAGGCTCCCCTCTTCAAATCTGTCACGTCAACTCAGAGTCCTGATCTGTAGCGTGCTCGACATCCCTACCCCTGGCACTCTTGAAGGTGAGGCAGGACCAGTGGCAGCAGTGGTCCCTTAGTGAGGTGTGCTGACTGCCCCACAGGCTTGGACAGGAAGACGCGATACAGGTGCCATGTCTGCCGTCGACCGGTGTGTCCACGCCATTACTACCCTGTGTGTACTGACTGCATGTAAGGAATAGGTAAGTAAGAGTGGTCCTGGAATTTGCACGTTATCCTTATTTAGTGCAGTGGTTATAAATAAATATCAACAAGTGGTGATTTCCAAGTGAATTCATATGGTAAAAAAAAAATTTTTAGTCAACTGGTCATTTTTACCCACTCAAAAAATGCCATTTTTTGTTTCTCTCTCCTGCAGCTGTTCACGTGTCAAGGAGACTGTGCCTTCACCAGGGAAGACTCAAATATCCCATGAATGGGTGGACCAAAGACCAAGTTTCCAGCGTCATTATATTTTTGTTTAGGATTTGTTTTGTTCTCCAACTGCTAATTTTCCAGAAATTTTGGAGCATTTTTTAGGGTCCCCCCATGAAACTTTTTTTTTCCATTTTCTTAGATATGGCACAGCTGAAAATACAAGAAAACCACTCTAATTTGTCATGTGTTGTCATATATTTTATATATTTTGATGACAAGTACTTTTTGTTGGGTATATTATATTTGGTAAAAATCACCCAGCGTTAGTGATGGTGTTCTAGGGTTAAAACATTTGTTTTTTACAGTTTGAATTATGAAAGGAATTTAGTCAGTCACAACACATCTTTGGTAGTTTATAGGAATATAAAAACCATCAAATAAGAGTGAACCCAGCAAACATTTTTTAAACTGTGACCATCCAATGTTTGCCATGGAAAACATAAATGCATGTGCTTTTGTTTCTTTAGCCCAGTGACATCTAATCCACATCTAATTTGACACCCAATATCAGCATTATCAAGTGTGGTTAAGTAGGATTGTGCTACAAGGCGTGCTCAGCTAAGGTTTACTGTACTTTCTACATGAGTACAAGGTTGCACGTCTTCTGAGAACGGACGCATATGGCTACAAGTGCTCTAGTCTATCCTTACATGCTGAAGAAGAAGATGTAGAAGCACTATCACAAAAAACTACATGTGGAAGACGGTGACGGTGCAGTGGCTCTCACTCTCAGACACTTCTGGCCTTGTTTTGTTGTTTTGTGCACAAGGGCACTCCATCCCACTGATATGACAAATATATATTGATATTATGCTGACGATATGACGTGGCACAGCCCAAAAACAGAATCGGTACATTATTTGAAGGTGGTAACTAACTGGTGACAACTAATTCTGTGGCTGTGGGGTGGCTGTAGCTCAGGTGGCAGAGCAGGTCAGCCACTAATCAGAAGGTTGGTGGTTCGATCCCAGGCTGCCTCCTGGCTGCATGCCAAATATCCTTGGGCAAGATACTAACCCCATGTTTGCCTACTGGTGGTGGTCAGAGGGCCCGGTGGCGCCAGTGTCCGGCAGCCTCGCCTCTGTCAGTGCGCCCCAGGGCAGCTGTGGCTACAATGTAGCTGCCATCACCAGTGTGTGAATGACTGAATGTAGTGTAAAGCGCTTTGGGGTCCTATGGACTAGAAAAGCGCTATACAAATACCATAATTCATAAAACACAATATGCAAATAATAATGTATAATGTGTATGTGTTAGTCCCCATAGGGAAATAGTTCCTCTGCATTTAACCCATTCACCCAGTGAAGCAATGGGCAGCCACCAATGCAGCGCCCGGGGAGCATTGTGTAGGGACGGTACCTTGCTCAGGGGTACCTCAAGGTAGCCATTCAGTGGAGTTGAACCCCCGACCTTCCGATCATGGGGCCACCACTCTACCTACTGAGCTATCCCTGCCCTCCACCATTATTGGAGGGCAGGGATAGCTCAGTAGGTATCCCTGCCCTCCAATAATGGTGGAGGGCAGGGATGGTGCTATTGTCGTAGGGGTAGTGCAGCAATGCTCTGCTTTTCTCCAAGTGAAGAACTACAATGTTCAGATAATCTGGGTAAAGTTTAAATGACACCAAAGGTTATTTCATGAAGGAGAGCCAATAAACAAAAAGGAATAATTCAAGCTGTAAAACTGACATTTAGAACTTACTACACATGTTCTTTAGTACTTTGCAGAATTAAAAAAGGGATTTCCTAAGTAACCTCCCCAAGCAATTTATTGCAACTTGTGCTGAATTTAACGTGGAAAAACGTTTAAAAATCGTGCCTGATGCGGTTGTGCTAAATGCCGTTACGAGTGTTTGGAATTCAAAGCAGGTCATCTAAAAAAAATACAGCGCTTTTCTACTCTGTCTGAGCACTCAAAGCACTTTACACAACTAATTCATTCACCCAAGCACTTTTCTCTGAGCTTTTAAGTGCTAAGTAGTCTACCATTTATACACATTCACACTCCGATGGATGCATTGGAGAGCAACATGGGGTTAGGATGGGCCTAAGGATATTTGGCACGGGATCGAACCACTGACCTTCTGGTTAGTGGCTGACCTGCTCTGCCACCTGAGCTACAGCCACCCCAGTAAACTGGAAGATTGATGGTTCAATCTCTGAGCCCAATCTTGGGCAGCTTACTGATCCTCAAGTTGTCTCTGAATGTTAGCTAGATAGACTTAAAAATTGCATGGAAAAAATTGCTTGAGACATACTGTATAATGTGCTTTGGTCAGCAGAGCACCGCGTAACATCAGTGTGTAATAGCTAGGTTTCATTTGACGTAGACGTGACGTCGACGTAAAGCGCGAAATTTGACTGGCGGTCGGAAGTGAAAAAGATAAGCGCAAAATCACAGACAGACAGTACGCAAAATGCCTATGTCCTGTTGTGTTTACGGATGCTCCAGTAGGTCGACCAGAGAAACTGATAAACGGTATTTTAGGGTACCAAAAATAGCCCAACGAAGAGGAGAAAAATGGAAAATTCTAACCGAAAAACGTAGGAAAAAATGGATTTTAAATTTACGTTTACAGTCGGGAGGAGCAGAGTCTGCCAATGCCCGTGTCTGCAGCGACCACTTCGTCAGAGGTAATGTTATGTTTGCAAACGAACTTATTAGCATTAGGTTGTCGTTAAATTCTCGTTTACTTAGTGCTTTTAAGTTAGTAGTCTAATATTGACTTGATTGGGACTATAGGCTGCCCAAGTGCTTTGGATGACGAAGAGTCGGAGGACTGGGCTCCGACGGTCAATCTCGGCTACGAACGAAAACCCAGATCGGAATCAGTTCTCAAACGAGAGAAAAGAATGAAGCTTAAGGCAGAACAACATCGATGTGCAGAGGCGATTTTGGATATGCAACAGACGGCTGAGAGCCCGGATTTGAGCCTAGTGACAGTGGAGAACAGGCTACTAACCCTGCCATACAATTGCAATGAGCTGCAATCACTTCTCCATCCTCCTTTGCAATTACCCAAGTCTTCAGAGGTGTCTCGTTAGACCGCTGAGAATGGTTTACCTTGAAACAAACAACTGTCACTCTAACGAAGTCCTAAGGATGTGGCATGTTTGTTGACGTTAAAGCCGCTACCGCTAACTGTTAGCGTGTTTAAGATAAAGCAATATAAGAACAAACACTCACCCTTGCAAACACCAAACTGTATCCATCACGGAGACGTTTTGTTCCAAGGTTGTGGACCCACCCGCTGACAAAAAAATTGTACGCCTCCAGACTCTTGAAAGCTTTCATTTGCTGCCTAGTGTAGTAAGAAGTCTGGAGGACCAAGTAGTTGGTGATATCCACAGCCTCGATAGTAGGCAAATCCTTTACTTCTGTGGTGTATTCGGACATTTTCAAAGAATACGGATCACGTCCGATATATTTTTTAACTATCTGTTTATATCTCTCCCGAGAAACGGGGTCTAAAGTTGCACAATAGCTGCTCTCCTGACTCTCCACAGTGTCCTCCATGTTTACTTCCGCCCTCCACTCAAAAATCGCGCTGCCTCCGCACGTCATCAGAACCACGTGACCGCAACCCAACTATTGGTGCAGATAAATGGCTAGAATGTAGAATTTTAATGAGACAGAATGGACTAAACTAAACCCGAACAGAATGGAGAGGGACTGGTTATTACAGCCACCTTCATTTATCGTAGCTCATGGGTTAGCTTGGGGGTTCAGGGTCTCCTCATTAATACAACCACATAATCACATAGTATGCAGAGAAAACAGGGCCCAGTAACTTCAACACAGGTACGATCAGGACCTAAACATAAATGTTGAAATGTTGTGTTCTCCTTAGAACCCAAGGAGAACACAAATCCACATTCAGTACTGGGTTTGTCAATACTTGCGTCACAAAGCGTCTTCAGTATCTGCACGACACGTAAAGAGCATAAAAAGAAAACCGCAAACAAACGCGCTTTTTTCTGCGCACTTGTGCTTCAACCAGCTGATTTTAGTTTAACTGACAGGAGGAGAAAACTGGGAATCTGCAGATGTGAGAATTGGAGATATGAACTTTTAATTTTTATTGTACAAAAAGACAAGAGTGCGATGGTAATGTGCAAGCGCTGCCAGGACAGAACAACTTTGGCTCTTTGAAACTAACGCGAATCTGCTGCGGCGTATAGTCTGTCTGATTCATTCTATAAGAACAGTTTCGGCTGCAGTATAAGAACAATAACACGACGCCTTTGTGCCGCACAAATGCGCAAAAAAAACTTCTAACAAGGAACAAGTGACGTTCAAGAAGAGGGATGCGTCGAGCCGGGGGAAGTTACGTCTCAAAATTTCATTGTGATATTTTATTGATTTATTTTTAAATCAAGCCGTGAGGACCGATGTTACCCGTTATGGTAACTCAAGGCAGAAATGTTTGCTGGATGTGGTCACAGCTGAAATGTGCAC
Organism: Diplotaxodon limnothrissa; assembly: GCF_057381915.1. Lineage (NCBI taxonomy): Eukaryota > Metazoa > Chordata > Actinopteri > Cichliformes > Cichlidae > Diplotaxodon > Diplotaxodon limnothrissa. Next base: position 452,066 of record NC_140609.1, on the reverse strand, counting down.
ATGATCACACGTGTCGGCTGAACAGGCGCACAGGACAGCTCTGCCTGAATTAGTGGGTGATCTATGTGAGTGTAAGTGTAGTGTGTCTTACCCTTGGTCTTCCTTGGTTGCCTTGAGTGATTTGCAAGAGTTGGATGGCAGAAATGAAAAGGGAAAGAAAAACATCCGTGTAATGGGCAGGATTGGGCATGATGGAAGCAGCAGCTGGGGTGGAGTTTAAGTGCTGCTGCAGTGCACACATTGTCCCCCACTCGGCATTTAGAGGATTGATATTGAAATCGCTTGTTAAAAAAAGAAGTTTTTTTGCTTGTGTTTTATATGGAGACTTAAAGGTTTTGAGCAAAATGCATAAAATACAGGCAATTTATAAAATGCCAAAAAAGTTCATCTATCCACACTTATCTAATTTTTCTTGTAGTCAGTTATTTATTCATTTATTCCTATTAGATTTCTAGATTTATTTAAACTTTCTTTCTAATGTTTCCACTTTTGCACCCTATAGCATCCACTTATATGCCTCAACTATAAAGCGAAGGGCGGCACTTTATTTACTTTTTTAATCTACCAAAGAGGCACAAACTCAGATGACACTTTCACCAGAGTTTGTTGTGTGTGACAGATAAAGCTCTCCATGCACTAAGCAAGCACATGCGCATCCATAGGTGTTGATAGTACCACAGTTGAACATTATCTCTACATTTACTGCTGCACATTTTATTTATTTATTTTTAAGGTCTTTTTTGGTCTCACTTGATTTCCCTAAGGAAAAGTTGGGTGGTTAAAATCATTTTGACACACCATGAAGGGACAGACTCTGGTCTACATTCATCAAAAGACAATGTGAAAAATAAACACCTGCATATTCTTCCTTTATGTTTCAAAAACAGCTTTGACCTGGCGAGGCACTTCTGTGTTCTGTGGTGTCTGGATGGACATTTACAGCAGATCCAAACAGCCCTTAATACAAACTATTGAAATATTGTTCATACACATTATTTGCTGACTTTATTTCTGACATGTTTATAATATACGCTAAGATAGATCTTGAAACCCAGTTGGGCATCACTTGTTGGCAGCTTGTAGATATTTACGTTCAGATTCTTCAGATAAGAGAATAAGAAAAATAAAGATAAAATAAGTTTAAGAGGTGCTTACACAGGGACTGTATGTAATGCACAATAACACAAGTATCCACACAAAAGGATATAGACATATCTGCAGGTACAGTGTAACCATCAACAGTTTATGTTGATGTTGTGCATCACACATTGCAATAAACCCTGTAAATGATATGTATCCAGACTGTGTGATCAAGGATGAGACTGGCATACCCCATATCATAATCCAAAAATTAATGACATTAAATAATGCTGAATTAATGAAAAGACAAAATTCAGATATTTCACACTCTCAGGTTTGCCTCATGTTGTGCAGCTGCATGTTCTCTCAGCCTTGGAAACGGAAACAATGCCTGTTGCAGTCATTACATTAATGCATCAGGACTAATGGATATGAACTTATGTCTTCATTTCCTGGATCTCCTTCCCCAAGGTAGCATTATGAAATGTTATTGAAAACAATGCAGTGCTATCCAACTGAAAAGGTTACAAACACAACATCTTTGAAAAGTCTACATGCTCATTTTCATGTCAGCAACATGTTTGACAGAAATTAAGTGGTAAAAAGAGAGAGAGGAGGTTGTGCAGTGCTTAAAAACAAATGTTTCATATTCATTGAAGTTCTTTGTCTGCATGATTATTAAAAAAAGTGGAAAAAGAGCCTCTGTGGCACAACAAGTAGTTCCACAGTTTAAGAGTCATGGCTCAGGGTAACGTTTCATTATCTACTGCACATAGTGAAAGATCACACTCTACCATGCAACGAGAAAACCCAAACAACAAGATCCACACACGCCAGCGTCTTCTGTGGTGCGAGGACGCGTTAGAATCTTTTTGTGAAGTGTGATGATGTAGGAAGCTATTTTTTTTAAAGAAGAAGAAGAAGGAGGAGCTTTCTGAGGTTTTGTTTACATTTTTGATAAAGCACAGGTTTGAATAGTTTTTAACTCAATCCATTTGCAGTTTAGACTGTACCATGGTTGTTGTTTTTTTAAATTGTGGGGATTGAGTGACCCATGTACAATCGGAGTTTTGTAATATTTATATTAAAGTGACTGCACAACACCAACATTTGCTAGAATGAGCAGAAGTCAGTCACAGTTTGTTTGATAAACACGGCCAATGAGCTGTGAACACCAAGACACCAAGTGAATGTTACACCATCCAAGTCTGTCTCAGGACTTACACGGTCACAATCTGGTGATTATTATCATTCGATTCTAGGTTTTGCTGTCAGTTATGTAGTTTTGTGTGACTCAACTTTAAATGTTGATTTGATTGTCTGCCAGTAGTGTGCCACATTTGTAGGATACTGTATAACTTTACAAGTGAACATAAGTGCAACATATGCAATGAAAACACTTCTTCCCCAGTAAGAAGACAACAGTAATGTACGGGCAAAGGGAAGATATTAGCGTAGCAGTCAAACTTACCCATGGAAAGCTTTAGATACAGGACACATGGATGAATGATCAATCATTTGTTCAAATTAGATGGAAAATGTTTGGAACCATTGGATCTTCGATTTATGTGAAAATTTGAAGATGAAAACGCTTTAAATTTCTAAATGCAGTTTAAAGTACAGACAGACAGTCTGACTTTTATGTCTTTACTCTTCAACAGATCAATACCAGCAGCAGAGTCTCTGGTTTTATGTGGAGACTACACCCAAGCATCTAACAGATCTAAGTGTGTGGCTAACCCGTCTACAACAGTGGATGGCTGAAAATGAGGCTTCTCACTAATTTTGTCCAAAATGTAATGCGACTGCAGCCTGCTCTCAACATCAGCTAGGTAAGAAGTAAAAAGAGCAGCTCTTTGTGATGCTTCACTAACAGAAACACCCCCACTCGACTCCATGTTCTCTTTTTGCCTGCATGGAGCAGCAGACGCACTCACACCAGCTTCCACAGGAGTGGGAGTAGTGCTGTGCCATACACAGTATTACCAAAACCAGTACTGATACTGTTAGCCTTTAAAGGCAGCAAAAATGAGTTAACACAGATTTCAGCTTTCATGTATTTTGAAACTGTGTTTTCTGGAAACCTGCAGTGTGAAAGTCTCTAAAGCACTTTAGTTTCTGTTGTTTAAATGTGCCGTGAGTGATGTCGCAGTCAACACAGAAAGGCTCAGACATTTTTTACAGTTCAGTTCAGTTCAATTCAATTCAATTTTATTTATATAGCGCCAAATCACAACAAAAGTCGCCTCAAGGCGCTTCATAGATACAGAGAAAACCCCAACAATCATATGACCCCCTATGAGCAGCACTTTGGCAACAGTGGGAAGGAAAAACTCCCTTTTAACAGGAAGAAACCTCCGGCAGAACCAGGCTCAGGGAGGGGCGGGGCCATCTGCTGTGATTGGTTGGGGTGAGAGAAGGAAGACAGGATAAAGACATGCTGTGGAAGAGAGACAGAGGTTAATAACAGATATGATTCAATGCAGAGAGGTCTGTTAACACATAGTGAGTGAGAAAGGTGACTGGAAAGGAAAAACTCAATGCATCATGGGAATCCCCGGCAGCCTACGTCTATTGCAGCATAACTAAGGGAGGAGTCAGGGTCACCTGGTCCAGCCCTAACTATATGCTTTAGCAAAAAGGAAAGTTTGAAGCCTAATCTTGAAAGTAGAGATAGTGTCTGTCTCTTGAATCCAAACTGGAAGCTGGTTCCACAGAAGAGGGGCCTGAAAACTGAAGGCTCTGCCTCCCATTCTACTTTTAAATACTCTAGGAACAACAAGTAGGCCTGCAGAGCGAGAGCGAAGTGCTCTAATAGGGTGATATGGTACTACATGGTCATTAAGATCAGATGGGGCCTGATTATTTAAGACCTTGTATGTGAGGAGCAGGATTTTGAATTCAATTCTGGACTTAACAGGAAGCCAATGAAGGGAAGCCAAAACAGGAGAAATCTGCTCTCTCTTTCTAGTCCCTGTCAGGACTCTTGCTGCAGCATTTTGGATTAGCTGAAGGCTTTTCAGGGAGTTTTTTGGACATCCTGATAATAATGAATTACAGTCGTCCAGCCTGGAAGTAATAAATGCATGAACTAGTTTTTCAGCGTCACTCTGAGACAGGGTATTTCTAACTTTAAAGATGTTGCACAAATGGAAGAACGCAGTCTTACATATTTGTTTAATATAGACCAGAACGGCTTTATTGATGGGAGGCAGGGGTTTCACAATATACGGAGGGTCATGAATATCATTTATGAGAAAAAAGAGACCAGAGACAATGTGTTAATCTCAATGGATGCAGAAAAAGCCGCCAACAGGATTGAATGGCCATCAAGGCTGGACCGGGACAAAAAATCGGCCCGGGCACTTTGACTAGAGACCGGCCCACCAGGATAAAGATTGAAAATGTGACGTCACTCAGGGGTAAAACCGCAAAGGATTCTGGGAACTTGTGGCAAGAGGTACTAGCGCACGCAGGCTTTCAATTGAACTCAGTTACACAGCGATAAAAAGAAACCCAAAAAATGGCAAGAAGCTGTTGTATTATTAACTGCAATAGCCGGTCGCATGACAGCCATGGGAAGCCGACGGGTAAAGAGATCGTTTTTTTTATCGGATTACATCGTTGAAGAGAAATTTTTTAAGCCATGTTTCCGAAGTAAGAGCCGACGGATGGTCTGGATATACCAAATATAACGTCCCAGAACACTCCAGCTCACAGGTTAGTCTGCTCCAAGCATTTACACAAAGGTCAGTCTGCTGTTGTAGTTAATGCGTCATTTTTCTTAACATAATTGGTGATATAGGTTACAAGCAAGTCTGGCGCTGAACAGAAATTGTCGCGCTATGCTCCTTTGTTTATTGTGCATAAATAGTGAATTGTCCTGACACAATATTGCGTTTCGCTTCTGTTATTATGGTACATTGACAAAAACATATACTTTTATTCACAGGATAAAACAGTTTTTTGTATCACTAATTGTCCAGTACGATTACAGCATACAGTATTATTGTCACTGCTACATTTCTGTGATGCTACCAGAAATTATTTCCACTACGATTGTGGCTCAAGAGTTAGGAGTTCGCCTTGTAATCGGAAGGTTGCCGGTTCGAACCCCGGCTTGGACAGTCTCGGTCGTTGTGTCCTTGGGCAAGACACTTCACCCGTTGCCTACTGGTGGTGGTCAGAGGGCCCGGTGGCGCCAGTGTCCGGCAGCCTCGCCTCTGTCAGTGGCTGTGGCTGTGGCTACAATGTAGCTTGCCATCACCAGTGTGTGAATGTGTGTGTGAATGGGTGGATGACTGGATATGTAAAGCGCTTTGGGGTCCTTAGGGACTAGTAAAAGCGCTATATAAATACAGGCCATTTACCATTTACCATTTACTAATTAATTACCGTTGAGCTCAAAGGTCCTATTAATAAACGGTTAACGAATGTGTATTTATGAAGACGATTTGTGAGACTGGTAAACTTATGATACGTACAATAGTCTTTACTTTCTACACGGTGCATTTCAAGGTCCTGCACCCATCCGTCGGTAAACTGTACCTGGGCTTGTTGCAGTGACCTGAAGTTATTAAACTTCATGAGTGTATGCACTCACTCCAAGAACCGTATGATTATAAATATGAGCGTGGTGAAAGTTGGGCAGCACGCTGATGTCTTTTGTCCCTCTGTGTGCTCGTAAGGGTCTGACCCTTTCACTCCTTTGATTTTTTCCTCGTATCTTTTCTTTGTCTTTTCGTCGAGTCTGTCTTTGTACGGACCGGCATTGTTCTCCTTTTGTTTTGTACATACCTTTTTTGTGCGGCAAAGAAAAACAAGAAGGTATTGGAACCGAAGAATGAACGTTTTGCGGTGCTGCAAATGCTTGCATTTGATGCAGGTACTTGGATTGTTTTGCCACGAGTTCCCGGCTTGCAATGCGCGAAAATCACATGATTGCTAAACAAGGGGGAGGGCTGTAATTGGTCCAGCCCAGAGTCGATCATGACCAATTGGCCAATCCAACACCTTTCATTATACATACCCTTCCTAAAAAAACCCCAAAACAAAACAAAAAAAAAAAATCCATCAGCCCATAAAAACAAAAAATCGCCATTTTCCCGGTGGGCCGCTGGCCAGTCCAGCTATGATGGCATTCTTATTTGAAGTTTTGGAAAAGTTTGGTATTGGAAACAGATTTTTTAAATGGATTCAGTTGATATACTCCAATCCTCAAGAAGAGATTTTAACTAATGGTCTTTTTTCCGCACCATTCAGATTATATTGTGGAACTAGACAAGGGTGCCCCTTGTCACCTCTCTTGTTCACCTTGGCAATTGAGCCTCTTGCAATGGCAATTTGGAATCATAAAAACATATCAGGAATTAAAGTAGCCACCGTATTGCCCCATATGCAGACAGTGTTGGGAAGGTTACTTTTAAAATGTATTCCGTTACAGAATACAGAATACATGCCCCAAAATGTATTCTGTAACGTATTCCGTTACGTTACTCAATGACAGTAACGTATTCTGAATACTTTGGATTACTTAATATATTATCATGCTTTTTACAACAACGTGAATGTACTATTGCTGTGTGATTTATTACTATTACTGAAGGTCCGCGACTCTGAACTGTAGTAAAGGGACCTCTGACTAATACGGCGGGGTCCCTGTCGGCTCGTAGCCGAAAAATAGCTTTACTTTGTTGTGTGGGTCACTTTTCTTGCGAGAGACAGAGAGAGGCGTTGAAAGACTGCTCCAACGGAACTTATTGTTTCGGAGGAAAACACGAACACGGTGTACAGTCGAGTCTTAATAGCTTACTTACAACTGGGCTCGTCAGGCACTCTTCTTGGCTGCAGTGGTTATTATTATATTTACATGCTTCCAGCTCCCGTTTTTCCTCGATGACAACTCGTACCTTTCCACTCCCCTTTTTCTCCCTCCTCGCGCTCACAGACCCATAACGTGTATGGCAGTCCATTCTCCCTGCAACACGGACTATACTGCCCATGATGCTACATTCTTTAGAGCTATGCTTGTAGCATTCTGCCTGTTAGCTTAGCACAACAACAACAACGAAAAGGCGCTCTCTCACCCAGGAAACACGCAGAGAGAGAGCGTTGCCCTGTAACCATGGCAACCGTAACGCTGCCGCCTGGAACAACAGAACGTAGCTGTCAAACAAAACCCAAACAGTCCTGACCCGCGACAAAATGAAACAGGAAAGTACCGCAGTGTAATCCATTTATTTCAACAAAGTAACTGTATTCTGAATACCACCTTTTTAAACGGTAACTGTAACGGAATACAGTTACTCATATTTTGTATTTTAAATACGTAACTGTAACACTGACGTAGCGCTAATGAATTAATACAGGCTAGGGATTGAGTGTAATTTTATGGTTATTATTAATCAGAAGATTTAGGGACGCTACTGGAGCTGATGGGCAGTAATTAATAAATACACACAACACAAAAAATGGTTTTGCAGGTACCATGTATTTAACCAAACCCCAAAAAAAATGAATAACAAGAAAAGGAAAACTTAAATAATCACTCCTGCTGCAGCTATCCAATTAATCAAAAACACAGTGAGGGTGCACAAAGACAACTAAGCAGATTTGTCTGGCTTATACCAAGCAATACAGGGTCTCAAAAAAAAACCCAGTTCCCCCATAAACAACACATGTTAATATCAAATCCACTGATCCACACTGAAGTCCATGAGTTTTATCTGAATGTCCATGAGAGATGTCCAAGCGCTATTGTCCATAAATGAAGGGAATGGTGTGTATGATTGCGGAAGTCAGTGTATTTAGAAAATGGGGAAAGAGCGTTGTCTTTGATAGCTTCCTACCCAACCGGTGGAAGCGTCAATTGCAGAATGTGTCCTGCTCCTAGCCGTTCATTGGCTCGCCATCCTCTTTCATACCCCAAAAAGGTTCACCTGGCCAATTCCGTTCTGTTCAGTGCACAACAACACTATGGCTCTGGCTCACAGTAATCAGCATCTAAGTTGCATAAGTTAGTTGGTGTTAAAAAATGCATTAAAATGGGAAAAGCAAATGTTTGCCAATACACACCTGCAACAGCTCTGTCACCTGGCTTGCCTCCACGCATCTGACGGGAGGAAGCCGGGACAGGCTTACTATGACCTACATGCCATCCGATTGGCTGAGCAAAGTCATGTGGTTGGAGTCATGTATTTGTGATGCGTTCAATGGCAGGAAATAAGTGCAGGAAATTACTCAGGGTTACATAACGGCGGTACATGTATTCCGTTACTCCCCAACACTGTATGCAGATGATGTGATCTTGTTCTGCACTCATTTAAATAAATCAATACCATCCATATTGAGTCTCATTAATACATTTAGTATATTTTTGGGTTATTTGATAAATCTGAAATATTATTTTTGAATAAAAACGAACGACAAAATCCTCCAATTGTCATGGTCCTGGGTCATTTTGGCCCAGCGTTTTGTGTTTCCTTGAAGTTCATTTTTGTGCTTTGTGTTTATTCTGATTTTGTATTGGTTTAGGGTTGAACCTTTTTAACACCATAATTCCCTCCACACTCACCACCAAGCTGGAGCATCTGGGACTCAGTGTCATGGTCTACGGTGGGTGGCTGGAGTTTCCATTAGGCTCCTGAACTGACCTGGGATCCGCCCCTGGGCAGGGCCAACTCCAGCTCCTGCACACCTGGAGCCTATTGCAGGCTATCAAGCCAGAGGGATTTAAACCACACATCGATGTTCACTCACTGCCAGTTCGTCATCAACCCATGTTGGTAACAGGTCTTGTGTTTCAAGTTCTCGCTGTGATTCATCTTACTAACTAAGACTCTTTTGTGCTACAGTCGCTGTACCCACCCTGGCTCACTCCACCTCCGGACTCGGAATACCTAGTGATCATTTTGGAAATCCCTCTGTGCCTCACCTGCCTGCCCTCCTGCCATCACACTCCATCTGGAGCCCCGGATCTCAGGTCAGCCTTTCCACGCCACTCAGCCTCCCCTGGATCTTCATCATCCCCCTCTCAAACACTCCAGGTCCCTAACTGCAAAGTAAGAATTGCTGCTCTTATACTGGCCACTTCTGAGCTGCCTTCACTACCTGCCTAACTTCTATATCCTCTCCCCTCAGTGTGACTGTTCCCCACTCAGCTCCGTTCCACTTCTCAGGCCTCGTTCCCTCGCCCTAGCCACGTTCCCCTGGGCACGCCACACCAAGGCTCCACGTCTCGTCATTTTCTGTCTTTGCCACGTTTCCCTTTTTTTTGTTCCCCTTGCACTTAACCGTAATAAACTATTAAATCATCTACCGTCTCCGCTCTGGGTTCCTGCACCTGGGTCCTATTCAGTACCGGCCATCCGTCGCCGTGACAGTACGAACTGGCCAACAAATGGACTCAGCAGACCCAGTACGTGCAGCAGTCTCCAAGCAGGGAGCCATTTTAGGGGCTCATGAGCAAGCGTTGCAGGTTCTTGACACCCGGTGTCAAGCCATAGGCGAGACCCAGGCTAGGATCTTAGCTTCCCTGCAGGAGATTCAGTCGGCTCTTTCCCCTCCTCCAGGCCCATCCTCCGCGTCCCCTGCGCCCGTGGCAGAACCTCCCCAGTCCTCCCCAGCTCCGACCCCTTCGGGCTCCGTGTTTCGCGATGCTGCATTCCCAGAACCCGAGCCGTACTCTGGGGAGCGGGGCCGCTGTACGGCCTTTCTACTGAAATGTTCTCTCGCGTTCACGCATTCACCCCGTTCATTTACTAGCGAATCAGCTCGGGTAGCATATCTGGTGGCTAAGCTACAGGGCAAGGCGCTGTTATGGGCCGAGGCGTACCTGTCGGCTCACCCGCTCCCAACCTGCTCGTTTGATGATTTTCTGTGCGAGTTTAAAAAGACCTTTACTCACCCAGTATCGGAGGGTAGTTCTGATGAAAGGTTGCTCGGGTTGCAACAGGGGAGCCGGAGTGTCGCGGAGTTCATTATCGACTTCCGTACTGCAGCCGCCGAGGCCAATTGGCCCGATCATGCCCTTCGGGGAGTGTTCCGTCGCGCCTTAAACGACGAGCTCAAAGACCAGCTCGCTTCCCGCGATGAGCCCAAATCCTTTGAAGACTTGGTCTCCCTTTCCCTTCGGATAGATAATCGCCTGAGGGAAAGGGAGGCAGAAAAGAACCAGAAACATCGTAAACCTGCGCCTCGTACGTTTTCACTTCCTCCACCGTCACGTCCGGTGTCAACATCCGCTCCCGTTTCCGTGGAAACGGACGCCGCTCCGGAGCCTATGTTAATCGGCCGCTCTCGTCTCACACCAGAGGAGCGAGAACGACGGCTTCGGTCGGGCGCGTGTTTTTACTGTGGCTCAGTGGAGCATAGGTTAGCGCAGTGTTCGGTTCGGCCAAAAGGCTACGCCCGCCGGTAATTTCGGGGATACAGGTGGGCGGATCCTCTTTCAGTTCCAAACCCCGGTTAATTCTACCAGTCACCCTGTGTCTAAATAAGGTTTCTCACCCCCTCCATGCTCTCGTTGATTCCGGAGCAGAGCAAAATTTAATAGATTTAGCTCTCGCTAGACGCCTTCATTTGCCACTCAAGACTCTCGATCCTCCCATCCCTGTTACCGCATTAAACGATCAAATATTCTCTCAGATAACCCATCAGGCTGGCCCCGTAACCCTCATCACCTCTGGAAACCACCATGAAGCCATTACCTTATTCACCTTCTCTTCTCCTGATTCACCACTCATCCTAGGCTACCCCTGGCTACAGAAACACAACCCTCATATAGACTGGTCTGGAAGTAAAATCGCTAGTTGGAGCCCCTTTTGTCTAGCCCACTGCCTCAAGTCTGCCCTACCGCCGGGGGCCCCTGACACTAACACCTCGGGCGTTGATCCGGTTGACCTCACACTCGTCCCACCTGAGTACCATGACCTCCAGGAAGTTTTCAGTAAAGACAGAGCGTCGTCCTTACCACCCCACAGGCCTTATGACTGCGCTATCGACCTTCTACCTGGTGCTCCGCTTCCCTCTAGCCGGCTATTCAACATCTCCAGACCAGAAAGAGAGTCCATGGAAAAGTACATCCACGAGTCATTAGCTGCAGGTATCATCCGCCCATCCTCCTCTCCAGTGGCCGCCGGCTTCTTTTTTGTGGAAAAGAAGGATAAATCACTCCGTCCATGCATAGACTACAGAGGGTTAAACAACATCACCATTAAAAACAAATATCCTTTACCCCTTATCAGCTCAGCCTTCGAACCCCTCCATGAAGTCACCGTATTCACCAAACTGGATCTCCGCAATGCCTACCACCTTGTCCGCATCAGGGAAGGGGACGAATGGAAAACGGCTTTTAATACGCCCCTAGGTCATTTTGAGTATTTGGTCATGCCGTTTGGGTTAACCAATGCCCCCGCTGTCTTTCAGAACCTGGTCAACGACGTGCTCCGTGATTTCCTGAACCAGTTTGTCTTTGTTTATCTTGATGACATACTCATTTTCTCCAAGACCCCCCAGGAACACCATGTCCACGTCCGAGCAGTCCTCCAACGCCTCCTGGAAAACCGACTTTACGTCAAAGCCGAGAAATGTGAGTTTCATGCACAATCTGTCACTTTTCTTGGCTATATACTCGCAGGAGGGCAGGTGAAGACTGATCCAGCCAAGATCCGCACGATCCTAGAGTGGCCCACGCCCACGTCACGTAAGCACTTACAACGTTTCCTCGGCTTTGCCAATTTCTACCGGAGGTTTATTCGCAACTACAGCCAGGTAGCCACTCCTCTCACTACACTCACATCCACCAAAAGACAGTTCATCTGGACACCTGAAGCTGAGGTAGCATTCAGTAGGCTCAAGCGTCTATTTACTTCAGCTCCAGTATTGTGTCACCCAGATCACTCCAAGCCATTTGTTCTAGAGGTAGACGCGTCCGACGTCGGCGTCGGAGCGGTCCTTTCACAGCATTCAGGTTCCAAGGCCAAGTTACACCCATGTGCCTTTTTTTCACGTCGACTCTCGTCAGCTGAACGCAACTATGATGTAGGAGACAGAGAGTTGCTGGCTATTAAGTTAGCCCTGGAAGAGTGGCGTCACCTATTGGAAGGAGCTGAACACCCATTCACCATCTTCACAGATCATAAAAACCTTACTTACCTCAAAACAGCTAAGCGTCTAAACGCCCGCCAGGCCCGTTGGTCTCTGTTCTTTGATCGCTTCAAGTTTTCCATCTCTTTCCGTCCAGGTTCCAAGAACGCCAAGGCTGATGCCCTGTCTCGTCTTTACGACCCAGACGCTGAACCCACCGAACCAGCTCCTGTGCTTCCTGCCTCCTGCCACGTAGCGTTTTTATCCTGGGACATAGAGGAATCCATCCAGCGTGCTTTACTGGATGAACCAGACCCTGGCACAGGTCCTCCGGGCCGCCGCTTCGTTCCCACAGCAACCCGTTCGGCTGTAATTAAGTGGGCTCATACCTCCCGGTTTTCCTGCCATCCTGGAATCGGCCGCACCATCGCACTACTACGTCGTCACTTCTGGTGGGCAACTCTGGAACATGATGTGCGGGACTACGTCTCTGCCTGTGACGTGTGCGCCAGGAACAAGACCCGAAATCAGCGACCATCCGGTCTTCTGCAACCTCTAGCCGTACCTTCTCGTCCTTGGTCCCACATTTCCCTGGACTTTGTCACTGGACTGCCTAGGTCAGCAGGTAAAACAGTGATACTCTCCGTGATCGACAGGTTTTCAAAAGCAGCTCACTTCGTTGCCCTGGAGAAACTACCCACTGCCACGGAAACTGCAAGACTGATGGTTGACCACGTCTTCAAACTCCACGGGATTCCTGCCGAGGTCACTTCTGACAGGGGACCTCAGTTTACATCCCAGGTTTGGAAATCTTTCTGCTCTGCCCTGGGTGCTCGAGCCAACCTCAGTTCTGGTTACCACCCTCAAACCAACGGGCAGACTGAGAGGCTCAACCAAGAGCTGGAGTCCATGCTCCGCTGCATGGTTTCCCATAACCCGGCTACCTGGTCAGCACATCTCCCATGGGTGGAGTATGCGCACAATTCTCATGTTTCCGCATCCACTGGTCTCTCTCCATTTGAAGCGTCCCTGGGCTATCAGCCTCCCCTCTTCCCTGAGGAAGAGGCTGATTTGGCTGTGCCTTCCGTCCAGCACCATCTCCAGCGCTGCCGCCGCGTCTGGACTCGGACCCAGGAGGCACTGAAGAAAGCTGCTGCCCGCCACTGCCGCTATGCAGATCGTCTACGGTCGCCAGCTCCTCGGTACGCTCCAGGGCAGAAGGTGTGGCTGTCGGCTAAGGATGTTCCCCTTAAAGTTTCCTCCCGCAAGCTGGCTCCTCGGTTTATTGGGCCGTATGTCATCCACTCGGTCATCTCGCCCTCTGCTGTGAAGCTCGAGCTTCCTCCCAGTCTGCGGATTCACCCGGTTTTTCATGTTTCCCAAGTCAGGCCTGTGCTGTCCAGCGTGCTGTGCCCGCCTTCCGACCCCCCTCCGCCCGCCCGGCTCATCGATGGTCATCCGGCCTATACGGTTCAGCGGATCGTTGACGTCCGTCGCCGTGGTCGGGGTCGCCAGTTTTTGGTGGACTGGGAGGGGTATGGGCCTGAGGAACGTGCCTGGGTTCCTCGCTCGTTTATCCTTGATCCTGCTCTTGTCTCTGATTTTTTCAGGTCACGTCGCGGGCTGGGGACCGGTCGGCCGCCGGGTGGCGTCCCTTGAGGGGGGGGTACTGTCATGGTCTACGGTGGGTGGCTGGAGTTTCCATTAGGCTCCTGAACTGACCTGGGATCCGCCCCTGGGCAGGGCCAACTCCAGCTCCTGCACACCTGGAGCCTATTGCAGGCTATCAAGCCAGAGGGATTTAAACCACACATCGATGTTCACTCACTGCCAGTTCGTCATCAACCCATGTTGGTAACAGGTCTTGTGTTTCAAGTTCTCGCTGTGATTCATCTTACTAACTAAGACTCTTTTGTGCTACAGTCGCTGTACCCACCCTGGCTCACTCCACCTCCGGACTCGGAATACCTAGTGATCATTTTGGAAATCCCTCTGTGCCTCACCTGCCTGCCCTCCTGCCATCACACTCCATCTGGAGCCCCGGATCTCAGGTCAGCCTTTCCACGCCACTCAGCCTCCCCTGGATCTTCATCATCCCCCTCTCAAACACTCCAGGTCCCTAACTGCAAAGTAAGAATTGCTGCTCTTATACTGGCCACTTCTGAGCTGCCTTCACTACCTGCCTAACTTCTATATCCTCTCCCCTCAGTGTGACTGTTCCCCACTCAGCTCCGTTCCACTTCTCAGGCCTCGTTCCCTCGCCCTAGCCACGTTCCCCTGGGCACGCCACACCAAGGCTCCACGTCTCGTCATTTTCTGTCTTTGCCACGTTTCCCTTTTTTTTGTTCCCCTTGCACTTAACCGTAATAAACTATTAAATCATCTACCGTCTCCGCTCTGGGTTCCTGCACCTGGGTCCTATTCAGTACCGGCCATCCGTCGCCGTGACACTCAGCTCATCTATGTGTCAGTGGATCTCCAACTTCCTAACTGGCAGACCACAGGCAGTAAGGATGGGCGGACATGTCTCAGCCTCCACCACTCTCAGCACTGGAGCCCCCCAGGGGTGTGTTCTGAGCCCCCTGCTGTACTCTTTGTACACATATGACTGTGTGGCCACTACCAGCTCCACCACCATCATCAAGTTTGCTGACGACACCGTCGTGGTGGGCCTGATCTCTGATAACAACGAGACGGCCTACGTGAAGGAGATTAGGAATCTGGAGAACTGGTGCCAGAGGAACAACCTCCTTCTAAACGTCAGTAAGACAAAGGAGCTGATAGTGGACTTCAGCACTAAGCAGGAGAGGAACTACCAGACCCCCGTCATCAACGAGTGCCCAGTGGAGAGAGTGGACAGCTTCAAATACCTCGGAGTTCACATCACGCAGGACCTGTCATGGTCCTGTCACATCAACACCATGGTGAAAAAGGCCCGACAGCGTCTCTACCACCTCAGACGCTTGAGAGACTTCCAACTGCCCTCCAAGGTGCTCAGGAACTTTTACTCGTGCACCATAGAGAGCATCCTGGCGGGAAACATCTTAACCTGGTTCGGGAACAGCACCATGCAGGACAGACGAGCTCTACAGAGGGTTGTGCGGTCAGCTGAGCGCACCATCCGCTCCGAGCTCCCTGACCTGCACTCAATCTACAGCAGGCGCTGCTGGACCAAGGCCAGGAAGATCGTGAAGGACCTCAGCCATCCCAACAACAGACTGTTCTCTCTGTTGAGGTCAGGAAAGCGATTCCGCTCCCTGAAGACCAACACAGAGAGACTGAGGAGGAGCTTCTTCCCGCAGGCGATACGGTCTCTCAATCACACCACCACACAGTACTGACCCACACATATGGTTCTTACACACACACTGGACTTTCTGGACTTTGGTTTTGCACAACACTGGTCACTATATTCTTCATTTCCGGTTAATACTTGTACAGCTGCTGTTATTGTGTATATATTTATTTATATTTAGATTTCTTCATACATTCTTATATAGTTCTATATTGTGTATTGTGTATTTTGTTGTACAGTTATTTTATTTTCAACTTTAATTTATATATTTATCTTTATCTTACTCTTCCCAGTTAAATTTACCCTTCATTCTAATTTGTGTTGTACAGTTATTTCATTTTTAACCTTAATTTATATTTTATTCCTTCCTAGTTAAATTGACCCTTTTTAATTTTTCATATTTATTTCCTATCTTATTCATAGCCTTTTCCTTTTTTGTTTTCTTTAGGTCACGAGCAGTTGTCCAAGCATTTCACTACATATCGTACTGTGTATGACTGTGTACGTGAATTTGAACCTGTAGTTTGGTGTGTGTATTCAGCCCTACCTGTGTCTGTCCTTGGTGCTCTGTTCATGTCCCCGTGTTGTGTTGTAAATCAGTCTGTGTGTTCCTGCTTTACTTTGAAGGCTCATGTTCTGGATTTCCTATTCTATTTTGAAGGTCTGTGTCTGTTGTCATTGTGTTCAGCTTGTGTCCTCCGGTCCTCATGTGTATTAGGTTCAGCTGTTCTTCCCTCCTGTGTGTGATTACCTGATTACCTTGTGTGTGTATATTTAGTGGGTGTCGGTCTGTGTTCATTGTCGGCTCGTCTGCGTTCTATGGTGTTCCTGTCTCTGCGTCTCTCTGCCCCGCACCCCTTTTGTATGGTCTCAGGTTTGTCATTTAGTTCTCCCAGTTTAGGTTTCTTCAGTTGTTTTGTCATGCCTCACTGCCTGTTTCTGCCATTGTCACTTTGTAAATAAACATCACTCGTATCATCAGTCACTGCTGCATTTTGGGTCCTCCCTTTCCTCCACACCACACGGCTCACTCCGCCAGCCGTGACACCAATCAATATTCCCTTTCTGCTATCTGAACATGGGTTTACTTATCTGGGTGTGAAATTATCTCATTATAATTCCTTGACGACGTCAGTTACTACACTTCTAAACAGATGGATGAAACTACCTATATCTTTAATTGGTCGTATTAATATACTAAAAATGTCAATTTTGCCAAAATATCTTGACCTTTTTCAATCAGTATCTCTCTCTCCATTGTAACAGTGTTTAGCTTATTTTAGAGTTTAGAAATGTGTTAACATAGAATGTAGAACTATTGTAGAGACATTGACACCGCCCTCAATATAATAAAGGCTGACTGTGTTGTGAACTTAGGAGTAGATTGTAGGAGATCTCTTCCCCACTGAGTGGAATTTCCCCAGAGGATGTTTGGGTGGGGGTCTCAACATTTGTAACTGGATAACTGTGGTCTGGAAGGGAGATGGGTTTTATGACCTCTAGGGAGTTACCTACACCCACAGTGTTTTAACTGTCACACACACACATCCACACGCACATTCACTCATGTGCACTCACACATACACACAGGTATGCATACACAGTCACACACGAGCACTCACATAGACACGTGGGAACGCGCACATGTAGGCATTCATGTGCTCGTGCACATAGACACAGACAGAGTTTGCAGCACACCGTAGGGGGTTTTATGATGGGGTTGCTTCTATAAAGCTG
This sequence comes from Diplotaxodon limnothrissa, assembly GCF_057381915.1. Taxonomy (NCBI): domain Eukaryota; kingdom Metazoa; phylum Chordata; class Actinopteri; order Cichliformes; family Cichlidae; genus Diplotaxodon; species Diplotaxodon limnothrissa. The sequence goes on along the minus strand of NC_140609.1, from coordinate 434,869 downwards.
GCTGTAACTAACAAAGGGGTGAAGATTTTGCAGAGGGACACCGGCCTCGTCTTCCCTTCTAGAAGTGCATGCTTAAATGAAGATGAATAAAGATGAATAAAGGTTTTGTGAAATGACTACTGAGTTCCGGTGCCGTCTCTGGAAGTTTCGACGAATAAAAGAACCGGGGTAAAACTGATTTCTTAACACCATTGTCAAGTCAAACCGAGTAAGAGGTGGAGAGCCCTGAGGCAAAAAAGTAAACGTGACAGTCTGGAGGGCGGAACTTATCTTGTGTCTGGGTTTCCGTCGGGAAGGATAAAGGCAAACTGGGGAGCGATAGGAAGTTGCCACTTTCGGGGAAAGCCCAGCAAAATTCTTTCAACAAGTTGTCGCCAACACGAATATTGTGTGGAACTGAAGTATCTACAAAGCCAGGGAGGCAGCCGGTAAGGGAATGGTTGCTGACTATGGTAAAAGACTTTGAAGTGAGCTGCTAAAGAATCGCGGCTGCCGCTAGCTTACGTAGTATTAGCGCTGTGCTGTGAGTTGGTCGCTTATGCACGAGCGGCTCCATTATTTATTGTTGGTCCGCACATGGAAGACATATGGTTAGGAGAAGCTGATTACAAACACTTTTGTTACTGCTTAAGTTCGAATGCAGACTGATTACTTGACTTAGAGCTGTAATATAAAGCAGTATTTCTCAAGGTACATGTACAGTTGTTAGAGAATTACATAATTTGAGCGTTTAAAAATACTCAAGTAAATGTTGTATTACAAAGCTTACACACTGCATTGATGTGTTTAAATAAGGAAAATGTGTTTGGGATTGTTTACAATATTTGCAGATGTGTGATAACAAAATAATTTGTATTCGCGGGTTTTGGGTTGTATTTAAAGGTTTTTCACCTATGGCTGATTGTGGCCGAAAAGAAGATTAAAGAAAAAGGAAAACAAAAAATCTGCCTGGTCATTGAGTGAAATCCAGTTAAACACCTGTGGTAGATACAGTGGGGCAAAAAAGTATTTAGTCAGCCACCGATTGTGCAAGTTCCCCCACCTAAAATGATGACAGAGGTCAGTAATTTGCACCAGAGGTACACTTCAACTGTGAGAGACAGAATGTGAAAAATAAATCCATGAATCCACATGGTAGGATTTGTAAAGAATTTATTGGTAAATTAGGGTGGAAAATAAGTATTTGGTCAATAACAAAAATACAACTCAATACTTTGTAACATAACCTTTGTTGGCAATAACAGAGGTCAAACGTTTACTATAGGTCTTTACCAGGTTTGCACAAACAGTAGCTGGTATTTTGGCCCATTCCTCCATGCAGATCTTCTCGAGAGCAGTGATGTTTTGGGGCTGTCGCCGAGCAACACGGACTTTCAACTCCCGCCACAGATTTTCTATGGGGTTGAGGTCTGGAGACTGGCTAGGCCACTCCAGGACTTTCAAATGCTTCTTACGAAGCCACTTCTTTGTTGCCCGGGCGGTGTGTTTTGGATCATTGTCATGTTGGAAGACCCAGCCTCGTTTCATCTTCAAAGTTCTCACTGATGGAAGGAGGTTTTGGCTCAAAATCTCACGATACATGGCCCCATTCATTCTGTCCTTAACACGGATCAGTCGTCCTGTCCCCTTGGCAGAAAAACAGCCCCATAGCATGATGTTTCCACCCCCATGCTTCACAGTCGGTATGGTGTTCTTGGGATGCAACTCAGTATTCTTCGTCCTCCAAACACGACGAGTTGAGTTTATACCAAAAAGTTCTACTTTGGTTTCATCTGACCACATGACATTCTCCCAATCCTCTGCTGTATCATCCATGTGCTCTCTGGCAAACTTCAGACGGGCCTGGACATGCACTGGCTTCAGCAGCGGAACACGTCTGGCACTGCGGGATTTGATTCCCTGCCGTTGTAGTGTGTTACTGATGGTGACCTTTGTTACTTTGGTCCCAGCTCTCTGCAGGTCATTCACCAGGTCCCCCCGTGTGGTTCTGGGATCTTTGCTCACCGTTCTCATGATCATTTTGACCCCACGGGATGAGATCTTGCGTGGAGCCCCAGATCGAGGGAGATTATCAGTGGTCTTGTATGTCTTCCATTTTCTGATGATTGCTCCCACAGTTGATTTTTTCACACCAAGCTGCTTGCCTATTGTAGATTCACTCTTCCCAGTCTGGTGCAGGTCTACAATACTTTTCCTGGTGTCCTTCGAAAGCTCTTTGGTCTTGGCCATGGCGGAGTTTGGAGTCTGACTGTTTGAGGCTGTGGACAGGTGTCTTTTATACAGATGATGAGTTCAAACAGGTGCCATTCATACAGGTAACGAGTGGGGGACAGAAAAGCGTCTTACAGAAGACGTTACAGGTCTGTGAGAGCCAGAGATTTTCCATGTTTGAGGTGACCAAATACTTATTTTCCACCCTGATTTACGAATAAATTCTTTACAAATCCTACCATGTGGATTCATGGATTTTTTTTCACATTCTGTCTCTCACAGTTGAAGTGTACCTCTGGTGCAAATTACTGACCTCTGTCATCATTTTAAGTGGGGGAACTTGCACAATCGGTGGCTGACTAAATACTTTTTTGCCCCACTGTATATCAATCCCTTTCAAGCGGGGAAGCCGCACAAACTTTAAGAGCTTGACAACCATCAAACTCTTTCTTTTTAGCTTTGCAAAAACTATTCCGAAACTTTATTTGGAATAACAAGACCAAAACTCAGAGTCTCATTACTATACCTTCCTTATGAAAGAGGGGGTTTACAACTTCCAAATTTAAAGTGGTACTGTGGTGGACCACTAGAGGGCTCCACTCACACCCAGTGTATAGGAAGTGTGTTCCTGTGTTTTGTGGCGCGATATACGCAGTTGATGTGGGAGACGAATAAAGGAGTGAGAACTGAGAGCTCTGTGTCGTTGATGCTTACCTCCACATTGGTGACCCCTGACTCGAGCATGCAACGGGCCACAGATAACACAGACTCCGCTATGGATGCATCAGCAGCCGCCGGACCTCCGCCTCCTGTTACAGTTACGTTCGCTGTGGCGCTGAAACTGCTGGACTTTTGGCTCCATGACCCGCCCGTCATGGTTTGTACATGTGGAGGCTCAGTTCGCCCTTCGCGGCATCTCGGCTGACGACACGAAGTATCACCATGTGGTGGCCTCGCTCGACCCGCTGGCCACCCGTCGCACGATGGCGCTTCTCCGGGACCCACCCGCCCAAGGGAAATACGCTGCCCTCAAAGAGCTGCTTCTTCGGCGCTATGCCCTCTCGGACGCTGAACGAGCCGAAAAGCTCCTCAACCTTTCAGGCTTGGATGGCGGTACCACGCTCGAGCTCATGGAGAACATGCTATCGTTGTTCGGGCCGGATGACGGTGGTTTCCTCTTCGCCCACCTCTTCCTCCGCCAACTACCGGCCGCCGTGAGAGCTGTCCTCGCGAACTCTCCGCTCCTGCCTGCGAAGGATCATTGCTCCCTGGCTGAAGAAGCGGATCGCATTCTCCTGGCTAGCCGCACTTTTGACGTTCACGCCCTGGCTACGGACACGCCGGCGGCACCTTCCACGCCTCCACCTGCCTCCCCCGGAGCATCCGCCCCCTTGCTGACGGCAGGGATGGCTACACGCCGGCACTGTCTGTTTCTACCATCAGCGTTTTGGCGACAGAGCGCGTCGCTGCCTGCCGCCTTGCGCTTTCACGGCCCAGGGAAACGGACCCGCCAGCGCGCCGTAGCAGCCGCGACCGCTGGCAATACAGAAAGGCTGCTCTTCATAGAGGACTCGCGCTCCGGGAGACGTTTTCTCATGGACTCCGGCTCCCAGAAGAGCCTCCTTCCCCCTACTGCTGCCGACGGACTAGCAGCGAACCGTGGGCCGCAGCTCATTGCAGCTAATGGCTCTCCCATCAAAACGTTTGGGGAAAGGTTGGTGACTGTTTGTTTTCATGGCCGGGATTTCCAGTGGAACTTTGTTGTTGCCGTTAGCTCTGTACCTATTTTGGGTGCTGATTTCCTGTGTGCTCATGGACTGCTTGTCGATGTTGCTAACAGACGTTTAATTGATGCTCTCTCGTTTTCTTCGCTACCCTGTTTTACTCGGGCTGCCGAGCCCCTGATTCGGGCTAATTTAGTGACCACTGGGGATGCTTTTCAGCGTTTGCTTTTAGAGTTTCCATCGCTGTCTGTCCCTAATTTCTCTAGCACGGTAACGAAGCATGGGGTTGAGCATTATATTCCCACAGTCGGGCCCCCGGTGTTCGCGCGCGCGCCGCCTCGACCCCGCGAAACTGTCCGTCGCTCGGGAAGAGTTTGCAGCCATGGAGCGCCTTGGCATTGTACAGCGTTCGAACAGTGCATGGGCCTCTCCGCTTCACATGGTGCCCATATCGGACGGTTGGTGGCGGCCTTGCGGAGATTTCCGCCGTTTAAATAATGCCACGGAGAATGACCGTTACCCCATCCCCCACATTCAGGATTTTTCTGCCAATCTCGCCGGAGCGTCGATTTTTTTCTAAAATTGACTTGGTGCGGGGGTATCACCAGGTTCCCGTGCGCGCCGAAGACGTTCCTAAAACCGCTGTCATTACCCCCTTCGGCTTGTTCGAGTTTTTGCGCATGCCGTTTGGCCTGAAAGGTGCCGCCCAGACTTTTCAGCGGCTGATGGACTCCGTTTTGCGTGGGCTGCCGTTCGTTTTTGTTTATCTGGACGATATATTGGTGGCCAGCTGCTCAGCGAGCCAGCACGAGTCTCATCTGCACCAGGTTTTCCAGCGTTTGGCAGCGCACGGCCTGATCATCAACCCTTCCAAGTGCCAGTTTGGGTTGCCTGTTCTGGATTTCCTCGGGTACCGCATTTCCGCTGAAGGTGTGGTTCCGTTGCCCGACAGAGTCCAGGCCGTTTTGGCTTTTCCGTGTCCCATGTCGGTTAAAGTGTTGCAGGAGTTCTTGGGGATGATAAATTTTTACAACCGCTTTCTCCCCAGAGCTGCCCACCTGCTACAGCCATTCTATGGTGCCTTAAAAGGTAAAACAGCCAAGGATCCGGTTGACAGGCTGCCGGAACGCGTCTGTGCGTTTTCCGCAGCCAAGTCTGTGCTGGCTGACGCCGCCCTGCTGGCCCACCCGCTTCCGTCGGCGGAGATCGCGTTGACCACCGACGCCTCTGACGTGGCAGTGGGTGGGGTGTTGGAACAGCAGGTTTCAGGTCTCTGGCAACCGCTCACCTTTTTCAGTCATACGCTCCAGGATGCTGAACGCAAGTACAGTGTTTTTGACAGGGAGTTGCTGGCCCTGCACCTTGCGACACGACATTTTCATTTTTTCCTCGAGGGTCGCAACTTTACTGCGTACGTTGACCACAAACCTTTGACGTTTGCGATGTCCAAGGTCTCTGACCCATGGAGCGCACGCCAGCAGCGCCAATTGGCGGCCATTTCAGAGTTTACCACAGACATTCAGCATGTGGCTGGTAAGTCCAATCACGTCGCTGACTGTCTCTCACGTGTGCTGGTTTCTCCGGTGTATGTTGGCATCGACTACGCTGCGATGGCCGCCGAGCAACGTGCTGACCCGGACGTCCTTGCCCTTCAGTCAACAAAGACGGGCCTCGTGCTGGAGGACACCCCAGTGTGGGACGGCGGTCCGCACCTTCTTTGCGACATTTCCACCGGCCGCCCCCGCCCGGTGGTTCCCCGTTCGTGGCGTCGTCGTGTTTTTGACTCGGTGCATGCCCTCTCTCATCCCGGCGTCCGGGATCTCGGTCAAGCTGGTCAGCGCCAGGTTTGTTTGGCCAGGCCTTCGCAAGACGGTGAAAGAATGGGCGGCGGTTTGTATCCCATGCCAACGCTCGAAAATCCACTGGCACACACAGGCACCCCTCAAACCTTTCCGTGTCCCGGGTAGGCGTTTCGATCACGTTCATGTGGACCTGGTTGGTCCCTTGCCGCAGTCACAGGGTTTCACGCACCTTTTGACTGTGGTGGACCGCACAACCAGATGGCCAGAGGCAGTACCCCTGGCGTCCACGACAGCGGTGACGGTGGCCAGGGCATTTTTGTCAACGTGGGTTTCACGTTTCGGCCCCCCTGACATTACCTCGGACAGGGGCCCCCAGTTTGTTTCTGAGCTTTGGTCTGCTATGGCTGACGGCCTGGGAGTCAAGGTCCACCGCACCACAGCATACCACCCGCAAGCTAATGGGATGTGCGAACGGTTTCACCGGTCACTTAAGGCCGCGCTCCGGGCTTCCTTAACAAGTGGCGACTGGGTCGACCGTCTTCCGTGGGTTTTGCTGGGATTGCGTAGCGCGGTTAAAGAAGACCTCGGGGTTTCCCCGGCTGAACTGGTCCTCGGCCAGCCTCTCCGGGTCCCTGGGGAATTCTTACCTGAGAGTCCTCCCCCATGTTTCGATACCTCTTTGTTGCCTTTTCGCTCCCCAAGAAACTCATTTCCTGTTCCTGGTCCTGTGCACCACTGCCTGCCTGACACTTTTGTTCCGAGTTCGAACTCTGCTCGTTTCGTTTTCATCAGGCACGATGCCCATAGGACTCCGCTGCGTCCACCATATGACGGACCATACAGGGTTCTTAAACCAGGCAACAAACATTTCATTTTGGACTTTGGCGGTCGGCAGGAAGTTGTCTCTGTTGACAGACTTAAGCCTGCACATGTTATGCAAGAGGATCAGGTGGTCCCGGCCCAGGCCCCAGTTGATGTGGGAGACGAATAAAGAAGGAGTGAGAACTGAGAGCTCTGTGTCGTTGATGCTTACCTCCACAGTACTTCTGGGCTGCTCAAATCAAAGCGGCAATGTTTTATTTTGTTAATGAGCAAACTCCAGTGTGGGTTTCTATGGAGTCTATAGAAATCAAAATTCCCCCTAACTTATATCTTTACTCAGCCGACAGGAAGACACTAAATATGCAAACTAAGAACCCCTTTTTAAAAAACACTATAATGATCTGGTTAGAAACACATAACTACTTGGGAGAAATGATCCAACTGTCTCGGTTTACTCTGATATTTGGAAATAACAGCTTTCTTCCTGGTAGGGCGGATGCAGGATTTAAATTTTGGTTCGATCAAGGTATAAGAAAAGTGTCTGATAAATTTAGGAATAATACTTTTATGTCTTTTGAACAACTTAGAAGTACTTTTTCTATTCCTGTCAAACATTTTTTTTAGATTTCTTCAATTAAGACATTTTATTCTTTTTTTTTTTTTTTTTTTTTTTTTTTCTCTTTTTTGGAAGTGACATCAGAAACAGCAGCATGTGACATCACGTGATGGCGGAGCTTCAGTTCATCCTTTGTCATCCTTTTTTTTTTTTTTTTTTTTTTTTTTAATAGGACAGGGGGAAAGAATGAAAGAAAGAGGGGGAGAGGAAGAAAGAAAACCAAAGGGGAGAAGAGACGGTGAGAAGGGGGGGAAGAGAGAAAAAAAAACAAAAACAAAAAAAAAACTCCTGGGTCACCTGTATGGAGAGAAAGAAAAACAAAAAAAACAGGGGAGACAGCAAACAACAAAGAGCAACATAATAATAATAAAAAAAAAAGCACCATCACAATAAACTAGCTAGTCATAGATATCAATAGTTACTAAATAGTAAACGATATTGTGCAGCACGCAAGATAGACAGCGCACAGTGTGCTTTGAGGCAGCAGCCAAGAAAGCTGTAGTCCGCATCTGTGAATACCCATGTGTACACCTGTGTGCATACCTGTGTGGATCAGCATGCTTGCATTCCAAAGGTTTCTCCATGTAATGATCTGCTAGAGAGTGTGGGGAGCCACAGCCCTGTCCTCTATGGTATCAAGCAGGTATGGAGGAGATCAAAACTCCAGACATCCAGAGGCCCCCAGAACACAAGAGACCAAGGAAGACCCACAGAGGGGCAGCCGCGCCACTGTCCCAGAAAGAGCTGAGGAGAGTCCCAGATGAGAGCTCATTCAGCAGCCGCGGAGCAGAAGCCAGGGGGAGTTGCAGTGACGCGCCCGTGAGCTCCGCCGGCAGCCAGCTGTGCCTGAGTGACCGAGCCCCAGGCCGAGAGGCCGGGGGCACCCCACCTCCAAAGTGGCCCGAGCGAGCCCCAATAAGCGGCCGCCAAGGAGTGAGCCGGTGTGTACCCGGACGCCCACCCCCAGATACAAAGAACCACCAACGCACCGATACCTGAGGGAGTCCGCCACCGGCAGGGGAAGTGGTGGTGGGTGGAGATAGGCCTCCAAACCTTGGAGGGCCCGAGATGTCCCCAGAGAGGTGGCGTCTAAGACATTTTATTCTAACCACACAAGGTGACAGCTTAGAAATCCCCACCTCCTCCTCTCTAGAGATCACAGTTATAAAGCATCTAAATGGGAGAGGCCGAGTTTCTGCATTGTATAAATTATTTATGGAAAATTCCAAAGAATCAACAGAGTCTATTTTAGAGGCTTGGAGGAAGGATTTGCAAATGGATATATCTGATGATGAGTGGTATAAATCATGCTCCTTGGCCCAGAGTCAGACATTTAATGTGCAATCTAAACTACTTCAATATAAATGGTTAACAAGACTCCGTCAAAAATGCATCATTTTAACTCAAACATCCCAGACTCCTGTATTAAGTGTGGAGTGGACAGGGGCACTTCATTTCACAGTACATGGGAGTGTCCACATGTGAAAATCTTTTGGGAAAAGGTAATAAATCTGTTAAGTCAAATCACTGGTGACGTGATTCCACTTCATCCTAAAATATGTATTTTAAATATATACCCGAATAATTTTGTACCTGCTGCAAACAACAGAGCTCTGTTAACGACTGGACTTTTAGAAGCCAAGCGCTGTGTTGCTATGTGCTGGAAAAATCAAAAAATATGTGGACTATCTCAGTGGCTTAATGGACTGACATCTATACTATCTATGGAGAAAATAACTTATGCATTAAGAAATAAACTGTTTGGGGCTCTGTGGTAAAAATTCTACAACTTTCTGGAGAACTGCAGCGTGCACACTGTGGACTTAACGGCCTGAAACTCTAACTTGATTTGTATATCTGCTCTTCCCTTCTGTTATGGTTTGCTTTGTTTTTGTTTCTATTACTACACTGAAAAAAATATGTTGTTGGATTTACTTAATTCAATGGTGGACATTTGTTGCACACAGATGTTTTGCTTTGGCAGCAACTTAAACAATTGAGTTAAATTAACACAATTTATTCATGTTCAATAAACCTGTGCAATTTGTGTTGATAAAATGTGACTTAAACATGTTTTGATGAAGTAATTTGAGCTCTTGAAATATTTTAATCCTTCACAATTTTCTCACTTTATCCCAACACCATTCAATAACTTTTACCCAATACTACTTGGTCACTTAAATACTACATGTTATCTTCAAATTACATTTTGCTATTATATTCTAGTATCAAATACACAATTTTCAAATGGAGGCCTTATAACAGATTATATTGTCCTCTTCCAAGATGGTTGCTGGCATCCACCAGTAACCTTTCAAAACAAAATGTCTAATTTCACTGCATTGACAGTAGGTAAAGAATTAAACTGACATTACTCCACTACTGAATCTACATAAATCAACAGTTAAATAATGTCAGTTCTTCCGTGTTCTCTGGAATCAATCACAGCAAAGAAATTAGACTCTTTCTTTTGAAAAATGTTGGGAAAGAACAAATCAAAACATTCTATTTAAGGCCTCTGACGTCAAGATTCAGTTAAACAACAATTATAACTAAACAATTTGAGGTAATGTTAGTTTCCATTAACATTAAATTAGGTTACTGAATTGGCAAACACCTTCCTATTAACATTACCCATTTTACCCCAATAACTAAAGAAATTAGCACTTGCAGGTGAAGGATATAAAAAAAAACAACAACAGCAATAGAATAATATTAAACACAAAGTGAACCCGTCTTCCTTCATTAAATAGGTTCTTTTAGATGTTAAGGAGGAATTGACTTAACCAGGCTGGCGGAGAATGAAGACAACCGGACACCTGCAGCAGATGGGGAATCAGTGAACTTTTATTGAGACAGAGACAACCTCTCAACACAGCTCACATCAGAAAATTCCTCATATTTGCTGTGAGGATGGGTATATATTCTCTAAAACTTACAGGAGGGGGTTGTGAGGAAAGTGCTGCATTAGCAGAAAAACAACTCCATAAAAGGAAAGCGGCCTTGGGTGTTCTAGTCTCTTCGCTTGCAGATATCTTGCACCTGCAGGATGAGGCGATCGCTTCTTATCGCTCTCAAGGCCAAAGTCGTGAGCACACATTTTTATTACACAGTTGCACAGTAACTTTAAAGCTGAACAATATTTAAAGCTGAATAATGTTTGATCGGATTATATTTTCTTCAAATCCCCCTTTTGACCCAATTTAAATGGGTCAACACACAAAAATAAGTAACATTCAAAGGAACACAGAGACGTGTCGAAGCCTGGCTCGAAAAACTCCTCGGGTCTTATCATTTGTCATTATCTGTCATTGCAGATGAGGAGAAAAGAGTCCAGGCACCACCCTGCCCAGGGGTCGGCTGCAAGCAGTCTCGGTTCCCGATGAAAGCAGTAACAGCTGTCCTGCACAAAAGGATACAACGAGTCAGTGCAACCAGGGTAGTGACACAAAATTAACAGTTCCTGTAACTCAGCAACCAAAAAGCATAAGTAATGATAAAAATGTGGAGAGTACAGAGTATACTATAATAATGAGAGATATAAACGTGAAAATGTGAAAGAATAAATCAACCATAAAATAAACCCAGAACGGTAACTGCTAAGGACATTCAAAAGTGAATATGGTAAAACGTGAGGAAGGGGTGTGGAAAAAAAAAACAATTTATATCCAGTGGTGGGAGTACACATTCGCTCAGGCTTAAGTCCGGAGACCCTGAGAACATCGCTTAACCCTCACAACCCGACCAGACACAGTTCAACCAGATATATCCTTCAAGAGGAAGTGGGTGAGGGAAACAATTAATAACAAGCCTAAGACAAAACACCACAGAGAAACAACCATTCTAGAAGCATTTAAACAAGAGAAAGACGATAATGTTCGTCACCCTCACGATCAGAGTTTTCATCATCCGTTGGCGAGGAGGTAACCGTGTGTCGTTTCTTTCTAAATGGATCGGGCGTGGGCAAAACTGGAGAGGAAGTGGTGGGCAAGACCCTAGGGGCTACATTTGTCAGATTGGGACTGTCAGAAGGGGGCGAAGCTTTTGAACTTGAAGGTGTCAGAAGTGTCGGGGGCCCTTCACAGATCAGGATTATGCCAATGGGAATGAGACCCAGGGCCAGGAAGCAAACAAAGACGCAACATCTTTGCCTGCCTGTCATTTCAGGGGGAAAGGGCCAAGACATGTTTACTTAGCTTGGATGTCGTCTAATAGAGGATGATGGGGCACAGAAAGGTGGTCCAGTTCCCCCCACCTCGCCAAGGGCGTGTTCTAGGAGTTAAAGAGCAACAAAAAGTATCAGTGACACAACTTTAAATGAGCTTTCAGCGGTTAAAACTATTGCAATGTAAAATGTAAATCTTAAAAACTCAAGCCAATATAAAAGCAAAGTCATAAAAGATGTTAAAAATAGAAAAATAAAAATGTTTAGTTCAGTGTGAAGAACACCCCCTTTTGTAGCCAGCCGGCTTGTAGGTTGAGTTTAGGGCTCCCTCAAGTGGTTGGTGATGCTGTTGCAGCTCCTTCTGACAGGTCCTTCTGCACCTCTCTCAAGGTTCTTCCTGGTTCGGTGGCAGCAGCGCACTGTGTGTAATGAAACCAGGTGTCACCTTTCCCTTCGAGCCTGACAGCGTGGGAGGTCCGCTCTGTTATGCGGTAAGGGCCTGTCCAGCGAGGCTCAGCCCACTTTCTCTTTGTGACTTTCAGGAGGACGTAGTCCATTCCAGGTGTAGCCGCCTCTTTCAGCTCTTGCTGGTTTCTTTCAGCGACCTGTGAGGAATACTGGGCAACAAAACTGCGGAGCATGTTATAATATGTCCTCGGATCGAGGTCTGAATCAGCTTCATCCGACATTAACAGGCGAGAGGAGGGGCCAGGAAAAGGCCTGCCATGCTCCAACTCAAATGGAGTGTAACCAGAGGTTTGATTTACTGAGCATCTTATGGACATTAATGCAAGAGGCAATGCCTTAACCCAATCTAATTTGGTCTGTGCACAGATTTTAGCCAATTTAGTTTTTAGAGTTTGATTCATCCTTTCCACTTTCCCCTGGGACTGGGGGTGGTAAACTGAGCCAAACTTATGTTTCAAACCTAATGCGGCTTCAACCCTCTGCAGATCGTGGTTCCTGAAATGTGAACCATTGTCCGACCTTATGACCTCGGGAAACCCATGCTGTGGTATATAATGATTAATCAGACACTTCACCACAGTTCTACTGTTTTCACTTGCTGTCGGCCAGGCTTCTGGCCAACCTGAAAATGCATCCACAGCCACCAGCAGGTACCTGTAACTACCCACTCTGTCCACCATGTCTGTGTAATCAATGATTATTTCTTTCCCTGGGCAAAGTGGGATGGGGAAGTACCCTGCTATTGGCTTGAAGGCGGGCTTGATTCCAAATTGGTTGCACTCCTTACAGGTTTTAACCATGTATTTTGTCATGTCTTTTAGATAAGGGTGCCACCAGCCAGCTAAGTTCCTCATCATTTGTGCAGGTCCCACATGCCCCACTCCATGTGCCTCTTCCATTGCTGTCTGTCTGACCCCTGGCGGTAGAATGGGCCTTCCATCTGGGCCACGCCAAACATCTGTGTTTGTGGCCCCTCTTGTTACCCATAATGATTTTTCCTGGGGGCTGGCTTTGTCCTGTAACTCTCTGATTGTGGCTAGGCCTAGTTGTATGGGTGGTCTTTCTGGAGGGGGTGTGGCTTCTGGGTCCATTACCATAATCAGGGAGGGTAAGTAACCAGCTGTCTGCTTAGCTACTAAGTCGGCCTGTTTGTTACCTAATGCCACTAAGTCTAGTCCGGCACTGTGTCCTTTGCATTTTACCACTGCCACCTTAACAGGTAACAACAGTGCTTCCGCTAATTCCCTCATTTCTATCTCATGTTTAATAGGCTTTCCGCTGGCTGTCAAAAAACCAGCTCTTAGCCACTGCTTGAGCTCCACATGCACTGCTCCCACAGCATAAGCTGAATCACTGTATATATTCACTTTCTGTCCCTTTCCCATCCTTAAGGCTTCAATCACCGCTCTCAGTTCAGCTCTCTGTGCAGACTGTTGTCCTGTCAACTGCTCTGCTTTCACTGTTTTCCATCTCATGTCTGTCTGTTCCACTATTGCCCATGCAGCCTTCAACATTCCACTTTCAGTTCTGAAACAACATCCATCTGTGAACCAATCTTTTTCTGCATCCATTAGAGGTTCTGCCTGCAAATCTGGCCTGATTTTCTCCTGTACCTGCACAACCTCTTCACACATATGTGGTTCCCCCGATCCCATGTGATCAGCCATGTTTATGCCTTCATGTGAGTAGGTGATGTGTGGTGCTTCCAAAATGGTACTGAGGCGTCTCTGCCTGAGTGAAGTGAGTGTGAAGGCCTGTGAGGAGACGTAGGCCACCACACTGTGTGATGTCAAAATTTTTAGTGGGTGGTTCATCACTATGTGTGCTGTTTTCTGAATGATTTTTGCAAGTCCAGAAACGTGTTGTGTGCACGGTGGGTGGCGTTTTTCAGTGTTGTCAAGCATTACGCTTACATATGTCAACACTTTTCTCTCTCCCCCTTTTTTCTGGAACAGGATACCATTGATATGGGTTCCAGTTCCAGAAACATCAAGATGAAAAGGCAAAGCATAATCTGGCACAGCAAGGTCAGAGGCGACAGAAAGCTGTTGTTTTAACTTTATAAACGCCTGTTCTGTTTCTGTAGTCCATGAGAGGGGAGCAGAGAGGTTTCTCATGCCTTGTTCATTTACCAAAGCGCGCAAAGGGGAAGTAAGGCCAACATAGTCTGGGACATAGGTCCTGCTGTAACCAGTCAGGCCCAAAAATGACAACATGTCTTTTACAGTTAAAGGTTTTGGATGGTGCAAAATGGAGTTCCTGTGTTCTGGGGACAAGGAAATACCGGACTGTGAGACCATGCGGCCTAGAAAAGAAACCTGTTTTCTTGCAATCTGTAGTTTGTTTTTGCTCACTTTAAAACCTGTGTTGGCCAGGTGGTGAAGTACCACTCTGGTGGCCTCCAAACAGATGTCAGCCGTGGGGGCAGACAGCAAAAGGTCATCCACATATTGTATTAACATACAGTCAGATGGTAGTGGGCTGGTTTGTAAAAGTTCTTTCAAACACTGATTAAACAGTCCTGGGGAGAGGGCAAATCCCTGTGGTAAGCGAGTGTAACGCCATTGTCGGCCTCTAAATGTAAATGAGAAAATGTCACGCAGTGACTCACGAAGTGGGAGGCAGAAAAAGGCATTAGCCAAGTCAATGCAGGTGAACCAGGCATGAGATGGTGGGAGGTTGGTCAAGGCAACATAAGGATTAGGCACAGGCAAAGTAAGAGTGCCAAGTAAGGCATTAATCCTTCTCAAATCATGTGCCATTCTGAACTTCCCCGTGCCTTTTTTCTCAACGGGTAGGATGGGCGTGTTCCACTTAGAGCAGGAGGGCTCCAGGACACCGGCAGTGACCAAACCAGAAATTGTTTCTGCAATCCCAGCCTCAGCCTCCGGTCTGTGTGGGTACTGAGGCTGCCACAAAGGGGTAGCAGATGACAGTTGAAAAGAGACTGGCTCCACATCAACTAAACCTACATCTGTGGGTCCATGGGACCACAAACAATCTGGAAGAGAGTCGAGTAAAGGCGCAGCATCACAGTGGTCTGTGTGTTCTCTGCCATGTGACCCGCTGACCACTCTATGTTGCAGTGTTGAGGAATTAAAGCAATCATTTAAAATTTGGTATGTCTTGGTAGATGGAGAAAACAAAACCTGTGGGAGTTTTGTAGGTGTCCAGTCAGTGGCCGCAAGGGAACGTTTAACCATTCCACCCAGCTCCTTAGCCTGGTGTCCAGGATGTAAGGCCAGTGACACATGGGGAGCTGCCTCATCAGACATCATGTACCACTGTAATTGATCTGTTGTAAAAGTAACCGCTGCTGCCACTCCCTCCGGTGCCGCAAAAATGCACGACATGTTCAGAGACCAAGCCCGCCCCTCACACTGCTCTTGGAACATGTGCTGGTACCAGGTGGTGTCATGCCTGTCATAAAACAGTGTAACATGAGGTGGGTCAGGGGGAGGGACATAAGGATGCAGGAGTGAGAGCCACGGCCGCCATTGCTGAAAAGCAGTACAAACTCCTGGTTCAGCAGGTGTTTCAACTTCCAATAATGCCCAGTAGATGTCAGCAGAGTCCGCCAAACAGGAGGAGGGTTGCAGTAGAAACTGACCACCTCCCTCTGGCCCATTAGAACAGGGAAGCACAACCCCAGTAGGGAGAGTCACAGTTAGGCCTTGTGAAGAGCAGAGTATTGTGGCTCCTAATTTAATCAACAAGTCTCTTCCCAGTAAATTCACAGGAGCCTGTTTTGAACACACATAGCTGTGTAACAAAGTCTGATCTCCAACCGTTGTGGCGAGGGGCACGGTGTAAGGCAGAGTTTTAGGTTCCCCAGATATGCCCACCACTGTAATCACTGTGTCAGTAAGTCTTTCACGAGCAACATCCTTAATGGTGGAGTACGTAGCTCCAGTGTCCACTAAAAAGCTGCTTCTTCTTCTATCTACAGTTATGGACAGCATAGGGTCCGCCGTTGTCCCTTCACCGTCCTGGGCAGTCTGTGGGGTGTCCTATAGCTGGGGACCACCCTCGTAGTACTCCCACCCCATCACAGGCATCTGTGGGGCCGGGGGCACTTCAACTAAAGCACCACGAGGTCCACCTCTGTGGCCAGGATGCTGATAGGGCCCACCACGGGCTCCCCTGCCTCTTCCAGCAGCCGGGTTCAAAGGGCACGCTTTAGCCCAGTGTCCAGGTTGTCCACACCGGAAACAAACATACATCTGGCCTCCCCTACCACCTCCCATCTGACCCCTTCCCCTGAAACCACCTCTGTTTCCTCCAAATGGGGAACCTCTCTGCCCATAAGGGGCCGGGGAGTGATAAGCACCATACTGGGGGGGCTGTGGATCAGTTGGCCATGGGTTCGGATACAAATCAGGGGCAACTGGACCAGGAGGGGGAGCCGCAGCGGCCACAAGCTGCTTTTTAGGCTTGTCACCTTTTCCACCCAGGTCGTTTTTAGCTTTCTGCAGCTGAACCTTCAACAGTTGCAACTGTAAATCTTCGACGCTCTCCGCTTTATCATCAGACTTAATCTGCACTTTGTTAAGATTAAAAATCAAATGTTTCTTCCAGATTGCAAAGTCACAGTCCTGCAAATCAGGATTATCCTCCATTTTCTGGCTTACTGACTCCGGAATGCCCCTCAGCACCGCCCTTCTAAACCACATGCTCTGTGAACAAGTCCTACTGGGGTGATGACCTGTATGGTTCACCCAGTCTTCAACAGCCTGATTTAGATAATGGGTGGGATTTTGCTTTCCCTCCCATTTAAATTTCTGTAAGGTGCCTTGATTTTTGGGTGGGAATTGTTTGCGCAGGGCCGGTCCAATAAACCTCAAGGCCTGCATCAGTGGCACCTCGTTCTCATGCATGGTAGTACCCGCATTTTGTTCCAGGTCCGCTGCCTGAGATCGGGATGTGCACCTAGTTATAATAGCTCTAAAATCTCCCAGTGCGAGGTCCTGTCCAGCTGTGTATTTATCCAAACCAGCCAACCAGGCATTCCCTCCCTCCATTATGTCAGGGAGTTTGTCCACTAGGGCCTGGACATCTCCGAATGAATAAGGTTGATACACTGGTGTACGTTGCGCTTTAGTCTGGACCAGGGGAAACATGCCTGGAGGCTGAGGCACAGGGCCCTTAGATCTAGTCTGATATCCTAAACTGGGAGAGGTAGAGAGGGGTGTATTGTTAAGGTCACTGAGTTCATCATCAGTATCCTCAGTTTTTCCCCCGCCTGGTGGGGTAGCAGTGTCAGCAAAAACATGGGCTAAACTCATCTGTGTTTCCGGATCCTGACGGCCCACCAAAGACATGTTAACTGTGACATTTGGTGAAGTGCCAGGCTCAGTTTTTGCAGTAGCGGTCAGATCTCCTTTAACAGCGACAGGAGTGCTGGCAAAGGGGTTGGACCGGGAAAGGGGGGCTGACGCAACACGATTATTCACCTGGACCACTGACCTATGTTCATTTAAGCAGCTGCGTAATGCTGCTTCTAGATCAGTTAATTGTTGTTCAGTGGGTTCCTGTCTGTTCATTCGAACCGCAAATGGTGCGCTCGCAAATGGGTCAGTTAGGCCCTCAGATCCGGTTCCAGAACAATGGGACATAGAGGAGGGGGCTCTACTACTAGCTGAGGATGTCGCCGACAGAGAGGAGCTTCCTGGGCAAAAATGCTTGGTATCTATGGGAGTTGGAGCTACGGGCGGTTCTTCTCCAATAGTCATTATTCCACCAGAGATATTAAGTACCGGATATATGCCTGCTGAGGGAGGAGTTGAGGCAGAATAGGGAGGTGGCTGAGACCTATTTTTCTTCATGTGTGGTTTTGCAGTTTCCCATAAACACACCCAGTGATTAAATTTAACTTTGCGGCCTGCGTGCTTATCTGCTTCCTTTCTGTGTCTCACCCCGCTCATCACACCTGCACCTGCTGCTGCTGAGTTGGCTTCTTCCTCTTTCTCTTTTGCCTGCATAGCCTTATTCTGCCAAATTATTCCCCAATTACCACTACTCCCCTCATCCTTTCCCTTTTCTTTCATTAACCTTTCAGCTGTTTTCCTCAATGCCTCTTTCTGCTTTTTTGCTTCTTTAGGCTGGTGTGTGGAGTTGATGACTGTCTCAACACATGTTAATTGTTCTCCCAATGTGCTAAGAATAACACCGGGACCCCAACCATCATCATTAGTTTCTCGATCTAATTCTCCATCCATTTTACTGTCAATGGAGGAGTGTTCTTTTATTGATTTTAAAGGAGAATTTGGGCCAGCTGGGTTTCTGCCTCTGTTAGGCACTAACAGCTGGGGCGCTGCTTTAAAGGTGAGTCAGCACTGAAATATCCCTTCAGGTGTTACCAAGCTTCTACCAAACCGGAGTCTGGCGGGTAACCTTGCCTAGAGCTTCCTGATAGGGGTGCTAGTTGGTTGTCACCTTGTTCACACGTCTCATTCACACTTCATACATTACCTGCAGTCACTCATTACCCTCCTTATGTATGTAATAAATGTGTAAAAAAAAATTCTATGTGTGGTGTATTATTTTAACCAAAAGAGGAACCTAGTTCCTTTAATTGTGTAATCTGTGAACAACGGAGAACCAACTGTCCTGCCCAGTGTTCCACAGCAAGCATTCAGCGTGTATTTATGTGTGTCCAATATCAAACAGAACATCAAAACATTTAAAACACTAAAATCATCGGGGTTTTAAGAAGAGATCCGTTTTCTCCTATTGATCAAAGGGACCCCTCCTTTGGACTCCAACCAGTACTTCTCCTTTTTAAGTTTTAGAGGATCTTTTCTAATAAAGTCCTCTGGGCCTTCCTAACCCTTCTGTAGTTTAGAGAATATTACTAAAAAATATTCTCAAGGCCTTTAACCTTTTAATTTGTTTAGAAAGGCGTTACTAATAAACCCTTTCAAGGTCCCAGACCTGCACTGAGGTATTTATCCGACACCGGAGAGCAACCCGTCGGCTGCAACCGTGGTCAGACCTCAGTTCACTCTTATCTTTATTCACTTATTCACTTATTTCTTATTCACTTATCTCTTATTCACTTATTTCTTATTCACTTGTCTGATTCTCAACAAGCCTTAAGTAAGCCAGACAATTTTGGTTATGAATTACTAGGAGTTTGGACACTAAGTATTTTTATAATGTTCAATATAGCAGAAATAAAAGGTCTGCTTACCTTGTTTTTGTGTGCACACAGCTTTTGTCCAAACTCCGTTCACTCAGACCACGGCCGATGTCCTCCCATCCGTTCCAGTTGACCTGGAGCGGATCCTGTTCCGTGACGCCAATTGAAGGATATAAAAAAAAACAACAACAGCAATAGAATAATATTAAACACAAAGTGAACCCGTCTTCCTTCATTAAATAGGTTCTTTTAGATGTTAAGGAGGAATTGACTTAACCAGGCTGGCGGAGAATGAAGACAACCGGACACCTGCAGCAGATGGGGAATCAGTGAACTTTTATTGAGACAGAGACAACCTCTCAACACAGCTCACATCAGAAAATTCCTCATATTTGCTGTGAGGATGGGTATATATTCTCTAAAACTTACAGGAGGGGGTTGTGAGGAAAGTGCTGCATTAGCAGAAAAACAACTCCATAAAAGGAAAGCGGCCTTGGGTGTTCTAGTCTCTTCGCTTGCAGATATCTTGCACCTGCAGGATGAGGCGATCGCTTCTTATCGCTCTCAAGGCCAAAGTCGTGAGCACACATTTTTATTACACAGTTGCACAGTAACTTTAAAGCTGAACAATATTTAAAGCTGAATAATGTTTGATCGGATTATATTTTCTTCACAGGTCAAAACCTTTATTCAAGAGATGCAAAAATAACATTGATACAGTGACTGTCAAAAATTACAGCACTGATCATACTGTGACATCTTGGTTCAAAACAGCACACTTAGAAATATTCAACGTTCCTTACTTCAACTGAATGAAACTGAAAATACCATTTCACACGGCCCATATGGGATATTTAGACTGCATAACTGTTCATGCTACATCTCTTCACTAGTAAAAGAAAGAAAAAATACAAAGAGAAATTTAAAAATGCTGCCAAACAGAGAACTTGTACAGAGCAAAAGGAAAAACAAACAACAACAACAACAAAAAAACGGCTCGTCCTCATGGCAGTTGCAGTGTATATAAAAATGAACCCTGCGATCTGTTCCTGGAATTGAGCTTCAAAAATGCAGCAGAACAAGTGTGAGATTTAAATGTCTTCTCACCTAGAGCTGGTCACCTCACATGCATAACAGTGAGCTTTCGTTGCAGGAGCAGTTTTGTCTTAGTTGTGAACTTTTCTTGAGAGCTGAGTTGCTTCCAACTCCATTACCACCCTTTGAATCACCTCAAAAGTGTAGCAGAGTTGTGATGGGTAACTCATATTGAAGGAATAAAAAAGGTCCAAACAGCATGGCTACTGCAAAGGTCACGTTATCCAGATCTTGAAGAACTACTATACCCTCGATGATGATGCCAACATCAGAAAAGTCATTGCCTGGTGCATCCTCTGGAGACAGATGTTCATTGTGGTTTTCTCAATCTGTGCAGTGGCCTCAGTCAAGTCCTGGTTAAACACAAAACATTTTTTTAAGATTCCCTTTTAAACTCATCTCTTTTGAATCTACCAGTTCTAATGTTAGAGTAATTTAAACCAATGCAAGCAACATAGTAAATAGCTATAGCCAAAGAGTGGCCTGCCATGCTGCCATTCATGGTCTAACAGAGTTTCTAAGAGAGGGTGAAAAACATAATTTTACATTAGTTTTTGTTAGAAAGACACCGGCCCATCAGAAATCCAGGTTTTGTCACTCAGAAGATGTTAGAATTTAGACTTTCAGCCCCACAATTTGGTTAGCTGTTGGTCTTTTTTTTTTTTTTCAAACAAAAGCTAATGTAAATATTGGTGGGATTTTCCTTTGTTCACTAGAATGACAAATTTAAAGTTTTTTCACACTGATGTGACCCCTAATACAGGGGTGGGGCCTCAAGGGCCAGTGGCCGAGTTCACTACTAGGCCTCATGTGAACTTCAAATTATTAAAGAGGACTACTGGTCCTAACCAGTCCAATGAGGATCAAGTGGATAACTAAATGCATTTTTAAATGTTGCAAAGCCACAATCTACTCATAAAACACTCACCATGAACTCCTGCACCAAGATGTTGCAATTGTCTTTCACACAGATGCGGAGCACTTTGATGAGACTCCCTTTGAGCATTAATGTCATCCTAAAGTATTATAACAAAGAAAACAGAGATTTGTGAACTTTTCAGTAGCACAGAAGAAAATGATCCCAGACAAAAACTTAAACCAGTCAACATGCAACACCAGCATCTACAAAGCAATATCAAAAGTTCCTGTTTGACATCAACTTTATGGATATATAGTTTCCAGAACATTTATTTTTTTAAAAAGATCAATTTTTCTCAGTGGGCCAGTAAATGCATGACGAAAATTATGGCATCCTTTCGGTGGAATCAGTACTCACAGGTAATAGTTGACTGTTTCAATGGATGCAGCATAAAAATCTTTTACTGACCTAATGCAATACATATACACTTTGTAGTTAAAGAATTTTAAAGTTCTTACTGTCATTATGGCAGCTACATCCTTTAGCTTTGTGCCCTGTTCCCCTCCCCCGATCACTTTGCAAACACTTTCAGCAGACTGTCAGAGAGAAACTCAGCTCCGTCAGAAACCTTGACTGTAAAGGCATGGTTGGGATGCACTGGAATGCTGCATTTCATCTGAAATGACATAAAATTATTTTGAAATAACAGCAGGCACTGTGCTTGGTTAATAATCAGTAATGTTTTGTTGAATAAAAACTGTGTTTCCAGATCTTATGGGATTAAAAAAAATCCAAAGATGTTTATTTCTGATTTGCAACCCAAGAACCCACAAGTTACAACCTCATTTTAGTTCAAGTGTGCATTAATGTGAGTCCAGTAATCACCTTTCTGACAATACATACAGGTATAAGTTAAACCTATGGCAGATTTTGGATTTCTCAGTTGTATTAATAGGGTGGTCTATTTGAGTATGCATGCACCTAATAATTATAAAAAACCTATTATAATTAAGTTACAGAAACCTTAAGCGAAAATAGAATATACTTTCTTACCATAACACCTTGAACCCACAATCCATCAGCTGACTCCTGGTGAAATGCAGAATAGATGTGGTCTCTCAATGTGCATCAACAAAAACAAAAACAAAAACAAAAGGACAGCAGGTGAGGGCAGGAGGGGTAGGGATGTAAGCTAGCATAATACCGCTGATGATATTAGCTAAAGCTGTTCAATGTCCAAAATCTCACTAACACCACGGTGCAGTAAATACACAATGTAACTGAAGAGTCAGTTGACAAATCTATTCACACAGAAAACCAAATTATGTTATGAGTGCCTCGCAATTAGGTTTAATGTGATATTACGGCTCTTGTGCCAAAGACAAATTCAAATGAAAAAGCGCCAATTCTTTGACAACAGATAAAACAGCAAATAAGCTAACGGCTCTTTTTTAGCATGTTACATGGCGGCACTTTAGACGTTTAACTACATTTGGCTGAAATATGGTAAACATTAATTCAAAAAATCAAGACATACCAAAAAACGTAGAGTTGGCTGCTTGACTTGACTGAGATGGATGCATTTTTTAAACCACGATCCAAAGCCCGCGAGATGAAATCACGCGTGGTTTCACGAGATTTAACGTTGCTATCTTATTGACTTACTTCACCTGAACATGATATGAACAATTTAATACACCCTTTCTGCATATCATGTAGTTTTTACACTATATAGTTACATTTATCTTTAAAACATGAGGCAATTGTGTTAAATACATGCAAGATGCTTACATAAATCCAAGAGATGGCCAGTCCCTTTTTTTCAGTGTATGTTGTTGTTGTTGTTGTGGTATTTTTTTTATGTTCACGGTGCACCATGTAAAACTGGTTAATACCAATAAATAAATGTAAAAAAAAAACAACTCTACTTTTAAGATTAGGCTTCAAACTTTCCTTTTTGCTAAAGCATATAGTTAGGGCTGGACCAGGTGACCCTGAATCCTCCCTTAGTTATGCTGCAATAGACGTAGGCTGCCGGGGGATTCCCATGATGCATTGAGTTTTTCCTTTCCAGTCACCTTTCTCACTCACTATGTGTTAACAGACCTCTCTGCATTGAATCATACCTGTTCTTAACCTCTGTCTCTCTTCCACAGCATGTCTTTTATCCTGTCTTCATTCTCTCACCCCAACCAATCACAGCAGATGGCCCCGCCCCTCCCTGAGCCTGGTTCTGCCGGAGGTTTCTTCCTGTTAAAAGGGAGTTTTTCCTTCCCACTGTTGCCAAAGTGCTTGCTCATAGGGGGTCATATGATTGTTGGGTTTTTCTCTGTATCTACTGTACAATATAAAGCGCCTTGAGGCGATGTTTGTTGATTTGGCGCTATATAAATAAAATTGAATTTTGAGGTGTAACATCGCAAAAACTGAACGATTTGAAGATAGGGATTTGGTTTTGACTTGGAAGCTGGAGGTTTGCAGAGTTGAGTCTCCTGATTTGTGTTTAGTTTTGTGAAATTTTTTGTATTGGTTTTACATTTGACAACAAACTAAAAAAGGAAATCCACTGCAGACGTACTCATTGTTTTAATGTTTATTGTGTTATGTCAAACCGCGTGGATCCACTGGGCATAGGCATAAAAGGCACCTGATACCAAAGTTGCAGGTATGAAAACCCTGTACCAGAAGTGAAAAACTAGGTGGCTGTAGCTCAGAAGGTAGAGCAGATCATCTGCTGATTGGAAGGTTTATGGTTCAATTCCTGGCTCCCCCAGTCTGCATGGGTGTGTTGGATAGTGCTTTGAGTATTCCAGGAGAGTAGAAAAGCACTATGTAAGAATCAGTCCATAATGGTACAGGTTAGCAGCATGTTTGTACAAACACTGCAACATAAAAAAAAGTTAGCACCTTATTCCTCTTGATGAAAACTCAGGAAATATCTGCATTTGTACTTTCCCCAATCCACCAACTTGCACCATTGAGTTTATTGGCGTATGGATTAAATACATGATGTGAAGCATGGAAGAACAGAGACCACTTTTAAGAGCAGAATTCAGATCAATTTATTATATTTCCATCATGCATTCATTTCATGCTGAATATGTGCAATACATACACAGCTGTATGTTAAGTGTGGCACAATACCAACAATATGCTATTTGTATAAACACAAAAAAATATGGTAAAAGCGAAAGGATGTGAAATTATTCTGAAATTGATGATGACGTCAGGGTTTCTCTCTTCAAGCTGCAAAAGAAGCAATAATTTAGTGAAGCTACAGTAATTATTTGTTGCTTTTTCATTTACCTGAAAAACTGTATTAAAATATCAGGTTATTGTCAAATTGGTGCACATTTGTTGGACAGGCAAAAAAAAAAAGGCTTCCTGTAGGTGTTCCTGTTTGTAGTTCTAAAGTATTACCTCACGGGTAGAGGAATTCCCTCTCAGACAGCTGACCTTCTCAGTGTGGATAGAGGTATTCATCTTCAGCCCGGTTACCTGAGAGAGAAAAAGAGCCGGTAAAAAGACTGAGGGTGACTCTCTTTACATGTCCAACACACTTAAAACTTCAGTGCTTCAAGTCCTGTTAACTGCTCAGTTTGTTGTACAGCTCCACTAAGGAGCAACATGTGTTGGTGTGCTGTGCTCGAGTTTTACTTGGCTCATAGTAGTCATAGAGCAGGACCACAGCAGGCTTCAGGTTGTCCACTGGGAACTCCTCTATGAGGTCCAAGCTGTGTTCTACAGGTGTGTCCTTCACTAACTGCACAGGAAAAGACACAACGCACTCGTTAACAAGTACAAAGATCATCATCTGGTATTTCTCACTGTGATGTCCTCTCACCTCTCGTAAGTACACCACAACATGATCTTCCCTTTGTTCAACACGATCCACCAGCTGGGCACCTTTGAGCTGTGAAAAGACAATGTTTAGTTCAGTTATCTTCACTCTCACTGTGGGAATTCTTACAAAATTCCTGTGAGTAAAACGTCATAACTGACCTTGTCATAAGACTCTGGGTCTGGGACGTGTCCAGAGAGCAATTTGATATCCAGGATCACCATGTTTGTAGTGCTCTGCGTTCCAGTGTATCTGCAAAGAATCACTCATGTTACTGACTGGTGCTAAGCATAGGCTATCTGCTGATTTAGCATGCTGCTAAAACAATACCTAACCCTACTTCCTGGATAGGTTTCCAACAACTACGCCACAGCAGTCAGTTACACTTGCACTTTAATGTCCATCAATTTTACAGTATCTGCAGCCTGCTGTGTGATCGGTTAGCATAACTGAGACTAGCCTCGCCCTCCAGACCAATCACTATGTTTGTGATTGGAAAGGAAGGTTGTTGTTGGGGTTTGGAGTAGAAACTACTACATTTCTCAGATGCACATCCAGCAGGGCCTTACATTCCTCTACTGTAGCAGTAATGTGCTTACTGAGTACTTACTGGGACTTTATCAGCAGAGTGAGTTTGGGTCGGGAAGACTGACTGTTGTGGTTATACTGCACGTTAACCTCCACGCTCAGAGTTGAGGAACCATAAGGATTTGGGATGTTGTACCGAACAGCAATCTGAAACAAAGTTAACCAAGAAAGATTTTATATTAGGATTTCTGCTCTATTTTCCTATAAAATATGTTAGAAGAAACAGATGTAGTATGTAGCATAGATTAGGTGGCTCCTGCACAGGAGGTACAGGTCACCTACTGATCGGAAGGTTGGTGGTTCAATCCCTGGCTCCTGCAGTCTGCATGTCAAATATCCTTGGGCAAGATACTAACCCCAAGTTGCTCTCCGATGCATCCATCGGAGTGTGAATGGGTGTGAATGGCGTTAGAAGCGCACTCAGTTTAGAGACAGTGCTTGTGAGAATAGGTGTGAATGTGGCATGTTGTATACAATGCTTTGGGTACTAGTAGAAAAGCGCTATATGAGAATAATTACAGTAACACAGAGTAAACTTGGCTTAAAAGAAAAAAAATCGCCATTGGCTACAGTTTTGACTACGCTAACATTTATTTATTTAATTTAAATGACAAGTGAACAGTGACTTCATCTTTATTTGGAACAACCAGGTTGATATGGGCACTGACCTGCACAGAAACACTTGTGCTGCCTTTCATCTCCACGATGTACTTCCCTGCTATGTTTTCCACTATTATCTCCTCCTGGTAGAGCAGTCTGTTGTTTCGGTTGACGTGGAACGTAACCTGGCCACCAGGAGTAGCAACTGCCACTTTGCTTGAGCCTCCTTTTTCTGAGCCCTCTTTGCTTGAGCCCTTAAAACCGAACACCTCAGTGGAGTAGAATGCCAGAGCCTGAAGAGCCACCACTGTGTCCTATATAAGATGCAAATACAAAACAGAAACTACTTTGAATACGGTATATTCATATTAATACGAACATTCTCTCACTCACACACAGTAAACACTGGACTGAACATTGTTGCAATCATGGGTCAATGGCTGACCTAACTGAGGCTTTTATATACACTCTATGGGAGTTCACTACCTGTGTTGAGGAGAAGCCTCCATAATAGGTCTGCTGCTCAGTCAGCCACCTCACGATGCTGAAGGCATAAGCCAGTTCTTCACTGGTCGGGGAAGCACTGATTTGGGCCAACAGCACGTAGGAGCTGATCTCCACTGACAGGGAGGCGGACGTTTCTGTTGATTTCTGAGTCCAGTAGATGAAACTGCCTGAGAGCCGCACACAAACAGACACAGAGACACGACGTAAGCTGCATTTCTGATGACGAGGGATTGATGGGTTCCTGCATGAGGCACCTTCACCTTGCTTTTCTGCAACCTTGTCGAGGTACTCTAGAAGGTGAGCGCGGGTCTCCACGTCTCCTGCCAGGGTGAAGACGTACGCCAGCAGAGCTGTAGTGTAGGTGTTGCTGAGGTCATTCATGGAGTCTTTGAGGCAAGCCAGGCTCTTCTTCACCACAGAGTTCTTTAACAATTTTCACAATTAATGTGTCAGAACAAAATTCAGTATACTGATCAAAACAACAGGAACAAGTTTCAGAGTTACATGTCAGCAGTATGTCAGTGAACATGGTCTTATCTCCCTGCAGCAAAACAGAACAGATGTTGATGTCTTTTATGTGCATAATAGCAGTCAGTGAGTGAAAGACTTTTTAATTATCACAGTGAAGAATGAAAATGTTTTTGTTATGAGATTTTTTTTAAATAAAGCTGATAGTTGAGGCTGGATCAGGTGAGCCCTTAGTTACGTTGCAATTGGCCTTGATCTTATACTTTCTGTTGTGAACCCCTTAAAACTTCTTCTGTCATACTGCTATAAAATAATAACCACAAATGAATAGAAAAATAAATTCAAATTACACATCAAAAGACTAAAGTCAAACAGGGGGGAAAAGCCCCCAAAAGACAAAGGCAAACACGCCACGGCTCTCTGTCCACAGATGTCAGCATTATAAACCCGTGGTGTGACCTAGTGAGCTTTTCAGTTCAGCAGGATACGTCATCATCTCCAAAGGAAGAGCACACACATGTGAATTCTTTCAGCCACAGGGGCATCTACCTACTTTTGCATATTTCTTATTCTCCAGAAACGTCGCAGTGATGTACGCAGTGAGAGTGACTTCGTCCGACACGCCACCCTGTGGATAGAAAACCATCAAAGAAACTTTATCAGCAATGTGCCTCCAACGTGCAGGGATGTGAATTTCTAACCTGCGCATACTGTAGACAGTGTGAGTGTCGTGTTTCAAAAATGTGTCCTACATATTCTAATAAACAGTAGAGGTTTTAGATATGGGCGACATGGGCGGTTGCCCGGGGCAGCATCGTGGTTGGGGGCGGCATCACGGGCATTGGGAAAAAAAAAGAAGAAAATGCTCGTACTCATGCTCCCCCGACGTCAACCAGCGCATACTGGGAATAGCATAGGCACCGATCGGTTTCCTATCGCCCATTTGCTGGGAGTAAGGGCGCCCTCCGTTTGCGAGGTGCGCCTGCTGCTTGCAGCTCAGAGAGGAGAGGGCGGGGCTGCGGGGGAGTCTCTGACCGGCTGGAGGGGCATCTAATAACCAACTCGCAAAATAAAACAAAATAAAAACAAACCAACAAACACGAAAACACCAGACTTCATGATACAGACTTATAATTTGCACCGATGTTTTTTCGAAATTCTATATTCAAAAAAAAAAAGCGAGAGCCCTCGGTGCGCCTGCTCGCTGCTGAAGTCAAAGTAAACTTTATTGTCATCTCCGCTACAGACAGTCCAGCAAATAGAGAGACGAGACGACGAGGCTCCAGTTGCAGCAGTGCAAGTAAACAAACAATAAATATAAGAAGAGTAAGAAAATAAATATACACTTTAGGACTCGGGGTAAAGGATCAATAACAATTTAAAATTTACAGTTTGATGATTTAAAGTCTCACACAAGCCATCGAAAGGGGAGGGGCCAGCTGCTTCCAGATAGAGCACATTTCATTCATAATGATGTAAATCCAAGCCCACTATGTGTTCATGATCTGAATCCTGGGTTGTGTGAAATCCCAGAAATCAACCTTAGACAAAGTGAATCTGTGAACTAAGGTGTAGGTCTGTTAGGTTATGTTGTGGTGATCCTCGAGTCCTCGAGGAGTTGTGTTCATACTGGAGTGCAAAATTAAAACCAATGGAAGATGGACAAGAAAAGTTCAAAGCCATCAGGTGCTCAGTTTAGAAAAAAGAGAAAAGAAGAGGAGGAGAAACGAGCAACAGATGCAGGTAAGCAGACGTGTGATTGGATAATGGCAGCTCATCCTGAACCAATCAGAGTCAGAATACTTTATTAATCCCTAAGGAAATTATGTGGGTTACAGTTGCTCCAAGAATAAATGGTAAAAATAGCAACAGTAACAGACTAAACTCCAAACAATACATCATGTTACAGATTTTAATATTAATTGTCAGTTGTTGATTTGTCCAGTTCTCATTGTGTGACGAATTATGATGGCTGTTTGGTAGCTGTTTGCATACAATGCATACTTCATGTGTGTGTGTGTGTGTGTGTGGGGGGGGGGGGGGGGGGGGGTGCCAGAGGGAGTGTTCGCCCAGGGCGCCAAACAGGCTAGGACAGCCACTGCTAATAAATGTAGCTTCTACCTCCAGATCCAGTCATTGTTTACATATTGTAATGTGATCTAGGCTGGTATTATTTATGGATTATTCTATGAGTAACAGTTTTCTAAGTTCTGACAGGCAGTTTCATGCTATACAAGTGTACCTTCATGCCAATGTGAATGAGTCTCCCTGACATTTTAAAACAGCCATTTTCTCGTTGTTGATTTTCCAGCCATGTGTTAGACTCTTCAATGTTTCTGGGATCGATGTGAATGAATTTCTCAGCTCGTGCAAAACATTTCACCACAAAAGCAGTCAGCCTGAAAACAAGTAAAAACACACAAAAAACTACAGTTTTATTACCGTTTAAATGTAATTTAAATATTTTTGGAAATGCGAGTGAGAATGATAACAGGATGAATCACATTTCATGAAGAGGCAACAACCTCACAGCAATTTCTCTTGTGTCTTAAATGTGGGACACCATATAACTGTGTGAATAACGAGTGATGTTCTCACCAAGTGCTTCCCTCCCCTGTTCCAAATGCACTGTAAGAACCATCAGTATGCTTGTATGTCAGCTGATTTTGGTAGCCTGTAAAAGAAAAGAAAACTGATGTACGTGACAGAAAAACAAAAACATGAGCCTCTGAGAAAGAGATACCACACTCTTTGGAAAACTTATTTTCTTATTTTGGTTTAGAAATTCTTATCTCACTGAGTGATTACTTCATACTAGAAGTGAGGAAAAGCAAAGCCCAAATGTAAGTGAAGGAGGGTGTAACATGGAGATTTCCCTGCAGACATGCTAACAGATATCAGGTTGTAAGCTGTTTGGATGGGCTTGAGAAAAAAGCATGGCTGATTGCGCTGGTCTGTGCAGAGTGAACAACATCAGACTCCATCTCGTTATTCTGGTGAACCACCAGTGCACAAGTGATCTACAAACCCTGACAGCAAGTAGGTGAATTCTCCCATTTCAATATCGCTAGCTATCAATAAAGAACAACTTACTGCTTAAAAAAACCGAATGAAAGTGAATGGTACATTGGTTTCTAACATAAAACTACTGAATGCAGTCAGCGGCAGTACAAAAGTGACCAATTTTTTAGTTTTAGTCTCTTTTTTTCCCAGTGAGTCGTCAGTTCTGAGATTAATAATTATCCCTCACGTCATACTGGGCTCTTTTTGTGCCACTTTTTTCATTCGTATGAACGCCATTTCCGCTGTGTTGGGTGTTACAAGTTTGGCTATGTTACATAGCCAAACTTGCCACCCGGTTTCGTTTTTGTAAAAAATTCAAATTTTCAGTCTGATTTTCTTACATCAGCCTAACACGGCTTAGCAGCAAAAATACTCACACTCATCACCCTAGGGACCGTTTTGTGCCCCATTGAAACCCATTATAAACGCTATTTTTCACGGCAAAAAAATTACGGTCAAATCGATCGTGATCGGTTATGTTTCCGTTTCCGTTTGCAGTACTGGCCTTAGAGTTGTAATTTTTTTATTTGTCCACCGGGTGGCGCCCTTGCTCCACATTTGACCCCGGGCTGGAAAACAGCGGACTGCTTAAACAGGCCTGCGGGAAACGAAGCCTCATTTCCGGCGTGCAGCAGCGGCTTCGCCCGCTGATCGGGCGGGACCATTTTCGGCCCCTAGGACCGTTTGAGGGTGCATTTTTTTTTTAATCAACAGGAAATGACGTATTTGTTGTGACGTGGTACCGGACGTGTGTGTTGGAAAAAGGGGTCCGACGCAACATGCCCCGGTCATCGTCGGGAGTTAACCCGGGAGGATGCACTGATTTCGGCCTAGAGGAGGAGCATTTGCTGCCTGGAGACCATTTTCTGGTCCTGAAAAAAAAAAAAAAGGCGATCGAAATGAAGGTTGGTGCCAATCTTTAGTCCATCTAAAGGCCTAATTATAATAACAATCAAATATTACTTCAAATGTTTTTTTTTAAAAATATTTCGTTTTGTTTTGGGGGGCTAAAAAAAACGGTGCGCTCATGTAATTAAACTGCGATTAAAAGGGTTAAAACCCCCGAAATATAATTAAAACTTTACATGGATAGTTCAGGGAGAAGTAGTTTTAAAAGACTGGCTAATTTAAAGTGGAAAAAAATATGAATATATAATCTTTTTATAGCATTTTTCGGGCGTGGCAGAAAATGGTCCCCAGGGTGATGAACGTAAGTTTTTTAAAGGATGACGTGATTAATTAGCTAACATAAACCAATGCAAGCTGCAACCAACCACTGTACTGTCACAAGATGACGCTACAAAACCAGAACCAGAACTTTAAGCACTTGTTTCTTGAATCCAGGTTCCTATTCAGAGTAAATATATCGCAGAGTAGCGCTCCATGGTGTAAAATAGGACAGGGAGAGACTAGCAAACATGTCTGAAGCACTACACTGAGGATACGTCATCATAAGCTGAAAGCTGCATGGCTTTCTGTGCTCTGCACACTGTGGTTGTGGTACTTTTACATATAAATGAGGATCTGTTACAGAGGAGTTCACACAATCAGACACATCTTGATGTTGCACAATGGCTCCTAAAAGAATATTTCGGAGTGCGGCTTGAGGAAAAAAAGATAAAAGTCTGTATGTATCGATTCTATCTGAATAAATTTGACAGTTGAGTTTCTTACCAGAAACTTATGTATGAACATACTTAACAGTAAATAGACACAGTTCATTTTAACCTGAGATAACAGATTTAAATGATGATGATGATGTTTCTCTGAGAACATGCTTGTTTTTTGTCAGCCTGTTCCCCAACTCAAGGGGAATTTTTGATTGATTGTATGGCTGGCATTAGTTGTTATCTACTTACCAATGTTTGTGTGTGTGGTTTTTGTTTGTTGTTTGTTTTGTGTTGCAATTTAGAGTTGGCTTTTAATTTTGAACAGATTCAATTTCATATACACACAGTAGTTTTCACCTGGCAAGCACTGGCTTAAAGTAATGAAGTTCTCCTTCATTTTAGCTGATGTGTTTGTCATTAGAACACGCTTTATTGGCTGTTTGCTTTACAGCATAAGTAGAACTGCAGCATCATGCATAATGATAAGAGCTAGTGTTTTTCTCACAACATTAAAAAGGTGTTTTGGTTTGCTATTTTAACATAAAACCTATGAAATGTCCAAATTGCTCAAAATTCTGCTCATATTTTATTAATATACATTTTAAAATAAAATAAGAAATGTAATTCATTTGCCTTTTTCTACTTTGTGTATATGTGTTCCTCTTCATCTAGTTATGAGCATGTGTGTGATTTGTATATAGAAAATCCTTCAGAGCCTTCAGTTTTCAGGCCCCTCTTCTGTGGAACCAGCTTCCAGTTTGGATTCAGGAGACAGACACTATCTCTACTTTCAAGACTAGGCTTCAAACTTTCCTTTTTGCTAAAGCATATAGTTAGGGCTGGACCAGGTGACCCTGAATCCTCCCTTAGTTATGCTGCAATAGACGTAGGCTGCCGGGGGATTCCCATGATGCATTGAGTTTTTCCTTTCCAGTCACCTTTCTCACTCACTATGTGTTAACAGACCTCTCTGCATTGAATCATATCTGTTATTAATCTCTGTCTCTCTTCCACAGCATGTCTTTATCCTGTCTTCCTTCTCTCACCCCAACCAATCACAGCAGATGGCCCCGCCCCTCCCTGAGCCTGGTTCTGCCGGAGGTTTCTTCCTGTTAAAAGGGAGTTTTTCCTTCCCACTGTCGCCAAAGTGCTGCTCATAGGGGGTCATATGATTGTTGGGTTTTTCTCTGTATCTATGAAGCGCCTTGAGGCAACTTATGTTGTGATTTGGCGCTATATAAATAACATTGAATTGAATTAAATTGATTGCAATATCTTTAGCTTTTAGTTTGGTTCACAAAACTTCAAGATTTTATTTTCAACATTTTCTACTTAAAGTATGTTTAACTCAGCTGGTAGATCTGGCTTTGAAATGTCCTAACCTAGGCATGACTTTTGCTTTCCTTGCTTTAGCTTTAGAGAAGTGCTGCACTCACCAGTGATTAGATAACTGGTAGCCTTTTCCTCGATGGTTGAGGTGAGCTGCTGTGTGTCTTTCAGGTACTCGAGGATGAAGATGTTGGGGGCGAGGAGAGCCATGTTCTGCTCTCCACATCCACTTGGCAGCTGCAGCAGACTGTCGAGGTTCTTCAGAGCCCGACCGAGAATGTCACCTGATGGAAAAAAGTCTCACTAAAGCTGAACATGTAACTAACCCATCATCTAATTTCAAATGAGTGAAAACATGCCAACAACCTAGAAAAATACCAAATACATCAAATGCAGTACTTTGTTGTAATCCGATGGTACTTTGAGTATGCTTGCTAAGCTTAAAATCAACTCATGAACTTCTAATAGAGCAATAGGTAGGAAAAAACAGCCTCACAGCATAGTCTTTTAATATTAATTGAAACATTATTTATATATCATATGTAATTTTTCATGTAGTAGGTTTACCCAGGACTGATATAAAAGCATGGGCAGAATCTTCAATCACATTGTACGGAAGTTCAACCAGAACTTCTTCCCTCACAGTTTTTCCTGCACACAGACAAAAACAGCCACGTTACATGGGGAAGAGTACAAGTGTGGTCATTTCTTCTATTAGTTTAGTGAAATTAAGTTAACATTTATTGAAATAGTGGTATTAAAAGAAAACTGCTCTACTAGGCGATAGCCTTAGAAAACCATGCTGACCTTCTGGGAGTAGTAGCAAGTTGAAGGTCTTTGTCACTTCAACTCCCTCTGGCTGAGGGACATGAAGATATAGCATTAACATTTATACCAAGATGGATTGACTTTCTCCCCCCCAAAAACTAAGGTGGTGAACACATTAGCATCTTGTGTTTATGGCACCAACCTTCACTATGAGGGGTTTTGTCACCACGTCGATGCGACCTCTGTCTGGAACAGTTACGGCCCCAGAACCACATAAATCCACTGAAGCCACTGCCTCAGCAGACACAGTCACTTCCACAACCCCTAAAACACATCAGCGAAAATGACTTTCAAAATCCTGCAAACGATCAAACCCACGTTATTCAAGGGATCTCAGTGTCTAATGATTCAAAGGAGAAGTGGTGGGAAAAGGGGCACATGGCTCCTTCACACTGAGACCCTCTAGCATTTGCTCCAAAGCTTGACCCTCACCTAAGGCCGATGGGGTCAAGCTCCAGCTGAAGGTCTTGCGCTTGCTGGCACACAAACAAGATGTGGTTTGGTCACCAAACAGGGAGGTGAGGGTGTAAAGTGAGGAAGATGCTGGTGTTACAGTGATCTGTTCCAGGGACAAACAATACATTTTAAATATAGACTCTTTTGAGGAACAGGTTTAAATGTGCTCAGTATTTTCATTCATCTCAGAAATACTGAAGTTTTTCTTTAGTAATTCTGTGATTCTTTGCTGCTCGTCAGAGTTTAACTAGCAGCACAGATTACCATCATGCAGCTGGTCAGGTAGCTGAAGACAGTTGCCTTCAGTTCAAAGAACTCCCCCCGGATGATAGAGTAGGGCATGGTGAGCTCGAGGAAGAAGGGCTGGAAGACTTTCAAATCTTCACGAGGAGCCAAACCAAAACCCTCAGAAGACAAGCAGAAAGCCTCCGTCTCCCAGGTGGTGATGGTGTCTGGGACGGTGAGGGTCATTTCCTCTGTGCCCGATTCTCTGAATCAGCCCAAACACACAAGAACATTCTGTCAGGGGCTAAAATATACTCAACAAAACGTTTTTGCAGTGTGTTTTAAATGATGCAGTATTGGACACATTTTTGCTGAAGAACTTCTAACAATAGCAGCACAAATGTTTAACCTCTTAAGCCCCAACGTCCCCTGATATGGGGGAAAAAGGCAGGAGATCAGTTAGGCTTGAGAGGTTAACTGAAGCTACAATTCCAAATCAGTGATTGTTAATTTATTTCAAACAGGTAAACAATATACAGGTACATTTAGAAAAGAAAATAAGAGAGAAAAAAATACTAAACAAAAGTCAGCACATTTCAATATTGCTACTGTTCTGATTCAGTTACATGTCGAGAGGGAAGAAGGAAACACTTATTTAATCCCACCCCTTTGCCATAAATGATCAGTTAATATTTAGTTGCTTCCTTACTGATATAACCTGTAACAACAATAGTGAACAGATTTCTGATATACTATACACTATAATATCACATCATGATTTTTTTTTTTTTAAATAGAGACATTCACTTAATTTCAATATTTTCCTTTTCTTTATAGTTTGAGAAGATCATATTTTTATAACTCTTTTTGAACAGTTTTATGTTTGGACGTCGCTTTAATTCCATATTCAGACTGTTCTACAGTTTCACTCCATGCACAGAAACACAAAAGCTTTTTCTTGTAGTACGGACCTTCCCTGTTTTGAAGTTGCAAAAACTCCTTAAATTATAACTTCCTTCATCATCAAAAAACAAAATGCACATAAAAATACTCCAAATCTTGATGGGAGAACTGGTGAATCTTTGGTTTCATTATGCACTCAAAGACTTTTCTCAAGCACTTAATGTTTATCAAATCAGTTTACAACACAAGCTCACCTAACGTCTACCAGATCCCATATCCAAGTCTCTGGGAAGAAAGTACGGACTGTTTTTATGGGTGAAATGTCAGGAGGAAGTGCCGGAGCACCAGAGGCAGCTGCATCTGGTATTCTCTCTAATATGTCCAACTTGTATACTTGATAAGGACCCTTCCAAAAGCACTGGTCTACAAAGAAAGCAGAAAAAGAGATTGAAACAACCATAAAGATAACTGCTTCATTTTTCTTTCAAATGATCAGCATCACTCTTCAAAGTCACCTCGATAGTATTCTCTTCCTTTGTACTTGAGGCATGAAGGCAACTGAATAACCAAGTTGGTTGCCATCTTCAGTCCTACACTCTACATAATCCAGCACATACAAATAGTTCATTACAGGAAAAACAACAAAAAGCTTTTTACTAAATATGACTTACAGGTACGTATGCAGATTACCTGGAAAACAGTGTGGGCATCATTTCTGCCACTCTCAGGAAACGGCAGAATTGATCTTTTTGGTCTCACTTCCATGCACTCTATAGGATCTTGAACCTCATATGGGACATAGGTTGCTTTCCTGACAGGAAGCAAGTCATAAATCTGAAAGAAAATATGTATGTATGATCTTTCTACTGTACACTCTTACTCTTGCCAGCTGTTCAAAAGAGAAAAGGAGGGGCTGTGCATTTGGTATTGAGCCTTCAACATCCAACATCCCACCTGACCTGGTGGTCGTTAAAAACGCTGTTACCTTTTCAGCATTCAGAGTCTTCCCCGGCTCCTTGATGAGGACACTCTGGTCGATGGCACTCACACCACACAGAGAGTGCGGCAGGGCCGTCACCTGGAAGTTGGTCTCATCTCCTGGGACAGCTGAAGGTGGTACAAAATGTACCGACACCTGATGCACACAAAACCCAAATGAAACCATCCAGATGTTAATATGTGAGGTGAACTCTGGTGGTGAACAAAGGTGAACTTTGAACAAATATTTGGCAAGTAAAATCATGTGATACAAATGGATCTGACTGTATTCTGTATAAATAAACACCTGTAATTCGAAATGACCTCAGGTTTTGTAATGTTTTGTAAAATCTAATCTAAAATAATGAACATGGAAACATTACAATTTGGCATAAAATGATAACAATAATCTTTTTGAGTTGAGGTTACTCACTTTGCAAAGTACTAAAAATTAGTTTTAGTAAAATTAGCAACATTTCAATTTCAAAAAATCTATTTTAAGTTGAAAAGAAGATAATTATTTATAGATTTTTTTCATCATTGTAATTTTCTGTTTGAATACTTTGAACATTGAGCTGGACAGGTGACCGATGGATAGGTACAGAAAACCATATAAAAAGTGTCACTTCATGGCCCGTGTGACCATGGTAACATGAAAACACCATGCTTACTCAATGTGTTGCTTGCTTGTGGAAAGTTAACTATTTAAACATTTATGGCCAAATTACATATTTGCGCATGAACTGGCGTACTACAGTCAAGTCTGATTTGCATGTGATGGCTCCAGAAATCTTTAACCATGACATGAAAGAATTTTTGCTGGTACACCTACGAGTAAATGTTATTTCAGGTTAGCCTTATTGGCTATCTTGATATTGATAATTTTGTAAAAGCGTCGACTAAGTAATCTTTACTGACCTTGTTAGTGAAGCACTTCTCAGTGGAGAATTCAGCACTGTGAGCGATCACATTCTCACTGGGGAGGACAGCATAAGCCACAATCTGGATGTCTGGTGTCATCTCAGGAGATACAGTCAACTTCAAGGACACCTCGCCCTCATTCACTGAAACACAGAGCATCAAAAGCTACTTTACTGGGAAAATTTGAAAGTCAAGATCAAAGCCATGTTTAGCACACCTGTTTGAGATGTAACTTTAAGCTCTTGATGTCCGTGAACGGAAATAACTCCTCTGGACAAGACCTTGATAATTTTGGAGAAAATGACACAAGGAGACAGTCAGCAGCAAATATTCACTTCCTTTCTTTTTGCCGTTCTGCTTTGGTTCTTTCATGTGACTTGATTGAGTAAACTAACGTGACTGTTAAAGCTGTTCATCTTAAATTTTAATGAAAGCACCTACACATTAAAAAACAAACTTTTTTCAATGGTGTGACTTTGACTTTCTTGGTCAAGCGCTTACAAATGATCACACCTAAATAATACCAAAATGTTACCATACAGGTTCTTATCATGGTGTAACAGAACGTTCAAACTCCACGCTGTCATTGAATAACATTAAGGCCTTTGACATGCGTCTTTCTACTATGTATTTTCTCACCAGATACATCAGATCCACAGAGCCTGGGGCCTCTCCCACGATTGTGTACCAGATAGATATGGCTTCTTCTGTCTCACACGGAAGAGGTTTGTCCTTCGTCTTTACCTCCAGGAAGCTAACCGTTTTATCATCAGGAGAAGACGGTTTGACCATGGACAAAGTGTGAGTTCCAACCTCAAAGAAAGCAGTTCTATATCCAGCGTAATCCAGAGTCGGCGCCAGGCTTGCCTGGTTGTGGAACAAAACATAAATGAACAAAGGAGGGGAACATTTGGGCAGAAAGTTTTAGCTGTTCATGAAATCACAGCTATTTTATATTATAATATATATATATATATTTATATTATAAATGTCAGTGCAGCTTTTCACTTACATGGAGTTGGACGTCCCCTTTTAATTCGTTTGTGCTAAGTGAGAACACGGCAACACCTTTCTCGTCAGTTTTTACATTTTGTATTGAGCTCAGGGAAATGTCTCCCTCAAAGAGGTACACGATGCGGTCAGGAATGGGTTCACCATTATGATAAACAGCTTTGACCTGTTGAAAGGAAAACGATGATGTGTGGATCCACAGGATTTCAGCTGTATTACAAAATGATGATAACTGAGAAAAACACTTACTTTTCCTTGCACATTTGTTCCTGGTTCATAAATGTCGGGAGTATCAACAAAAGACACTCTTCCAAGGACATATGAAATCGTTATGCTTTGCTTTTGTGATATCAAAACACCTGAAAAAAAAGCAATAGATATGATATATTGTTACAATACACCAAAGTGCGTCGTTACAATAAACTAAATATGAATATAGTCTTGCCTGTGCCCTCCTCTTCCATTTTAACGGTGATGTCCAGGATATCGTTCAGTGCTGTTGAATCAACTTTGTTGAAGTTTGACATGTTGACGGTAAAAGTGGTACAGCCTTCCTTATCTGCCTAGAATATATTGTGAAAACAAAATAAAAGTTGATATTAGCCGTTTCTCAGCACGACAGCCATGGTGATACCCGTCATCCGAGTTTGCTCCAAGAGTTTAGCAAAGCAAATCATTCAGATCTGACACAAACATCACATATATGCACATTTAAAGCAGTGGATCAGACAGTCTTCAGACAAAACAAGCCTAGTGCTGAAGGCCCTAAATACAAGGGCCTTAAGTTAGTCGGCCTTACACTTACTATTACTACTATCTTCTTTGCTTTTGCGTTAAAGTAATGACTGATAATATCTAAACACTACTGGTCTGTGCACACTTACAAGGACTAGTTTGACAAATGACTCTTTGAAATTTGCTGCTTTTCTTTTAGTGAGTTTGAGTTTTGCTTTGGGCTGTTGCCGTGAAGTCAAACAATTCAAAAAGGTCAAACCAAAAAATGTTATTAATATTTTTACAAGGATTTTAGAGATTAAAACATTTTAATTTGAAATGTGACTGACAATTTAAGAGAGTTCCCTCTGAAACACGGAAATACTGAAGAAGGCACAAAATACTCGGATACTTGTAGTCTGAGAGTGAGTTGTAGCTTTGCAGGGATACTCCACACCAAGTTTACGTTTGGTAACATTGTAGTGGTTGTATAAATTATGTATATAGTGAATGCGTAGTGCAGGAGTTTACACATTCCCAACAAAAAATGTTTCTGGTTTGCTTCCAGGAGGAGACATAAATCTCTTTGGGATTGCGCCAGGAAAGGCCTCGTGCCTTTAAAACATCACTCAACTAAATGAAATGTTTGTGAATAAGGGAGCAGTTATAATTCCTGCCTAATTTATTTTAATCGCACAAACAAACTTGAGCAGAAATTTGTAATAAAGAAGAAAACACCCTCTATGCGAACTTTGTTTCTGCAGTGATGAAACTGAACCTGTACCTGCTTCGTCTCTGAGTGACACACAGGATTTGTGTCATCATGTGAATTACTCTCATCAATGTGCTCTGCAACTCTGATCCACTCTGAACCGTGAAAATGTCCCAGAGTAGGTCGGCACACACCTACAGTGACCCTTCCTGGCACCGGCTGCTTAAATGTATACCTGTTAAAATTAAAAATAAATACATAAATAAAACAAATAAGAATAAAATCTAGTAGACATCTGTCAGTTTACTTACTTTGAACATATTTGAGCCTTAAAGCTCTGATCTCCAACACTCACTTCGTCAGGCACTTTTATAGTTACATCGAATTTGGGCAAAACTGGGGACAAAGTGTCCGTGTCAGTGTTTAAGCTTCACTGCAAATGGGAAGAGTGTAACAATCAGCCCAACTTACCATACTTCTCCACCGTGAAAGTGTAATATACTTTGGATTCACCCATGGTCACAGTGATTTTGTATATTCCCTCACGAGCCTCAGAACTCAAGAAGTATGAAAGCTGCAGTATTTTGTTATCTGAATTTGTCTTGAGCCACTGCCCGATCCTGTTCCCGCTTGGATCCTGTTACATGCAAAATGAAAGAATATAATTAAGAATATAATTAATAACCAAATACGTGGGTCAAAGAATTATTACTTCTCTCAATTTGACTTTGAAAGGTGTTAATCATACATATATACAGTGTTGGGGAGTAACGGAATACATGTACCGCCGTTACGTATTTAAAATACAAAATATGAGTAACTGTATTCCGTTACAGTTACCGTTTAAAAAGGTGGTATTCAGAATACAGTTACTTTGTTGAAATAAATGGATTACACTGCGGTACTTTCCTGTTTCATATTGTCGCGGGTCAGGACTGTTTGGGTTTTGTTTGACAGCTACGTTCTGTTGTTCCAGGCGGCAGCGCTACGGTTGCCATGGTTACAGGGCGACGCTCTCTCTCTCTCTGCGACTGTGTGTTTCCTGGGTGAGAGAGCGCCTTTTCGTTGTTGTTGTTGTGCTAAGCTAACAGGCAGAATGCTACAAGCATAGCTCTAAAGAATGTAGCATCATGGGCAGTGTAGTCCGTGCTGCAGGGAGAATGGACTGCCATACACGTTATGTGTCTGTGAGCGAGGGAGGGAGAGAAAGGGGAGTGGAAAGGTACGAGTTGTCGTCGAGGAAAAACGGGAGCTGGAAGCATGTAAATATAATAATAACCACTGCAGCCAAGAAGAGTGCCTGACGAGCCCAGTTGTAAGTAAGCTATTAAGACTCGACTGTACGCTGTGTTCGTGTTTTCCTCCGAAACATTAAGCAGCCTTTCAACGCCTCTCTCTGTCTCTCGCAAGAAAAGTTGACCCACACAACAAAGTAAAGCTATTTTTCGGCTACGAGCCGACAGGGACCCCGCCGTATTAGTCAGAGGTCCCTTTACTACAGTTCGGAGTCGCGGACCTTCAGTAATAGTAATAAATCACACAGCAATAGTACATTCACGTTGTTGTAAAAAGCATGATAATATATTAAGTAATCCAAAGTATTCAGAATACGTTACTGTCATCGAGTAACGGAACGGAATACGTTACAGAATACATTTTAGGGCATGTATTCTGTATTCTGTAATGGAATACATTTTAAAAGTAACCTTCCCAACACTGCGTGTATATTATATGTATTCACACATTAAACTCTTTAAATTAATGCCATGATTTGTTAAAAACAACAATAATAATAAAAACATGAATAAAATAAACATAGTACTATGACTTGTGTGTTCATATTGTTTATTTATTTTTAAATGCACTACTGTGTTCTTACCTCCAGTTCGATGATGTCATACTGCAACAAAGGAAGGGAAAAAGGTTCAAAGAGCACAATGGTTTCATGTCATCTTGCAGTGTTACAGTTATTAGGCTTTTTTGTGAGTGCTCCACACTTTAAAATGATAGCGGCTTCAGATGAATTCAGATGAAGATTTATGTAAGCTACATAATGACAGCTGGGAGGTAGAAACCGCCTCTTACGACTTCACTGGATAAGTAATCCAAAATTCATGGAAGTAACTCATTTTCATTGCATTCATTCAAATGCATAAGCTGTCCGTAAATAGGACCTAACAAAGTTTAAACACTCACCAGTGTACTAGCAGGTCTCAGCTTGGAGTCCAGTGTGACAACTCTGAAATGCACTTCAAGACACATCCAAAGAGACTGCGTGAAAAATGATCTCTAGCAGTGTCACAAACCCTAAAGCTCATTATATTCATTATTAATTATATTATATAACTTCTAATGGCTTCTCTGAGTTTAAAACTGTTGATGTTTGGGGATACATTACTTATACTTCCATATCATGCTTATGCTGCATTGTTGGGACAGATAGCATGATTGCTCATTTTTACCTTGTTGTCCGGGGAGATAGATGGGTTTATCTGTTTGGATGAATGTCTGCGGTTTGTAGGCTCTGATCAGGACTTTTCTGACTTCTTCTGACTGAAACCCGCTTCCTTCAACCTTCACCTGAAAATCCATCACCTCTTCATTTGTCACAACAGGAACCTGGAAGCACAGGATATTTGTTTGGCTATATGTTTTAGCCAGTTGCTAAGTGGGCACATGTTTCGAAACTAACTTGGACCTCACACATTTCGCTCTCCAGCTTTTCTATTAAAGTCATGTGGATGATCAAAAGAGAGAAAAATTCTTTCAAAAACAAACGGGCTATATATATATATATATATATATATATAAAAATACTTCTTTTGGGAAGCTCACCGAAAAAGCAATGCAGGTATGAACATCTTGAATGCACGTGTGCAGTGACATTAGGGTTGCGCTCTTCGCTGTTGATTTCAGGGTGACATTCACAACCACGGGCTCAGTGAGCTCCAGAACGCTGACACAGAATTTGGTCTCAGCTCCAGACTCAAGAACTGCAGGAACTGCCACTAGATATTGCCTGCAGACACAGAGATACACACATACAGCAGTTACCTCTATGGATGTGAAAAAGAAAAAATCTCAAATCAGAATTCATGTGCACCAGTTACAAATTTCACAGGACATAAAAAAAGAATCGATCATAGAGGCAAACTTACGGTCCAGGTCCTGCTTGGCCCACATGCGCCCAGCTGACAAAGGCGCACAACGCCCATGTCCAACTCAGAATCCCAGGTTGACCCATAACTGACTATGATGCTCCTCAGAGTCAGCGTCTGTTAAATAGCTGCCGATGCAGAGGCCCCACCCATCTTCAGCCACACCACAGACAGCACACACCTTTGTTCCCCGTTCCAGGAAAATGAGAAGTAAATATTTTACATATTTCATACTGGTTGACGTGTGCCTTCAACTTTCAGTGGTTTAAATAGAGTTTTTAACTTTTTCATTTGTGCCTTACAAAAGAACTGAAAGAGATCCAGGAGATTGTTTTCTATTTACCCTCTATCATAATTTATATCATACGTTACCATAATGATAATTGAGTGATTTGTATATATCATATTTGTATACATTAGAGCTATTTCATACATTTGTAAAATCTGTAACATATTTATAATAATAATACATTTTATTTGAAAACACCTTTCAAGACACCCAAGGACACTTTACAATAGAATAGAACACATAATAGAACAATGACAAAATGAAGAACAATAAAAACAAAAGCACAAAATAGAATAAACAAACAACAGGTTCACAGTGAATATGCAGATTTAAATAGATGGTTTTGAGTGGGGATAGTGTATTGTTTAAATAGTTTAGTCTGTCACTGTTACTGTCCTGGAGCAATTGTAACCCACGTAATTTCCTGATTGTGATCTGGCTCAGAAATACAGATTTACCATGAAGTTTAGCTGACAGACCTCTGTCACTACAT
Organism: Diplotaxodon limnothrissa; assembly: GCF_057381915.1. Lineage (NCBI taxonomy): Eukaryota > Metazoa > Chordata > Actinopteri > Cichliformes > Cichlidae > Diplotaxodon > Diplotaxodon limnothrissa. Next base: position 391,272 of record NC_140609.1, on the reverse strand, counting down.
CTATTTTTAGATAGACGAGTGACGATTATCTGCACAAAGACAAGAGGAAAGAAAGCCAAAGGGGAGAGAAAGAGACGCTTTTCCACTTAAGCACTCAAAGCATGTGTCATTCACCCGTTCATATGAGCACTTTTTTCTATACCTGAGTGTTTTCTGTTCAGCATTCACACACATTCACACTCTCAGGGATGCAAACTGGAGACTGGAGCAGCCAGAGATTGAACCATCTACCTATTTTAAAAGATACAATTCTTTAATGCATTAATGTGTATGCATTCCCATTTAAAAAGAATGGAATTACACAAATAGTCATTGGATTGAATAATTTTCTGCTCATTGATCCAATCTAAACACAGGGACCTGGATGTCTGGCCTAAACAGAAGACTTTGGGCTTCAATCGATGGGACAGTCTTAAGCCAAGCTGCAAATGCAGCAGATCAAATTTTTTCAGAAATGAGCTAAGTCTGAAGAAAGGATTTACAGTTATCCCTCCATCATCTATCGCCCTTGGAGTTGTCTGATAAATTCACATAGGCTGTGCAGAGTGCACAAGAAGAAGATACCAAAAAGTCAGAGAAACCAAAACAAGAGTGTGACAACAACAAGGACACTGCTGGAGTTTGGCAAAAATAATGATCTACTTCATTCCCCTTAAATGTCAGCCGCTAAATAATAATTGTGAGCAGATAAGAATGGAGCTCAGCAGCCATCATTATCAATCCCCAAGGCTAAGCACGGCTTTCTGACAGGGTGAGCCACGTGGAGGCACCAGTGTCTGGCCCTTTTAGTGAGACACAACAACAACATCAGAGCCCAGTTTCCTTGACTCTGTGTCAGCATCTCTGCCTGGTCATCTGCAGGCTGCTGTCAGCTTCCTTTCAACTCCAGGTGTAATTTCAAGGGTCTAGTTCCCAAACCACCTACTTCGCTTCAGCTTCACTTCTGACATTCTCATCATTACCTCCAGCAGCAATAAAAGAGACAAAAACACTCCCTGAAGGCATTCAGAGAGCTGGCCTAAAGAAACAGTCAGTGGTGTCAAGGGGGTGGGAGGTGCAGGAGTGGGGATCACAGGGGATAAGTTTACCTTGACATTAATTCAATGAACAAAAAAAGATTTTTAAAGTGACACAGGAGAGAAGAAAAATAACTTTCTGAGATCTAATTTATCATCAGCAATGATCCTAATCCTAGTCCAAAGCCCTTAAACCAACGTCTTTAAGAAAATCAAACAGGACTTTATTTAACCTTCTTTCTATTTGTTTAGAAGAAAAACATATAGCTCTGCATGTGAGTTAGTTTTTTTTAAACATCCATAGTTTCTGATAGCATAGAGTTTGTTATAATTTTACTCCAATGCAAAACCTCTGAAGCCGTCTTATAAAGCACTATGCAAGAGTTTCTTATTTTCTTTCAGAAGTTTAGATTGCTGGCATGCTTACTCATTTTAAAGAGAAACCATTCTGTTTGCTACCATTTCTGTATTATAACTGCTGGGCTCTGTTTAGGGGCTTTGCATTATTTATTTTTCTTGCTTAGGTGCAGCCCGACACAGCAAATCCAGCATGTCCAAATTAACACTGTCAGATTTGATTTCAACACTATTAAAGTGTCTATATGGGTCCACACCAGAGAGTGTTAATTTAACTCTTTTTGGAGAGTTGGTACGTTAACTCTGATTTAGTGTTAAACACTAAATCTGTCTGGAGTTGATAATTTAACACTTACTAATGCTAACTAGGTGTTAAGAGTTTATATATTAACTCTCAAAGAGTATTTTAGTTTAATTACGTAAGAGTTATCTTCTAATTAATTCTAAAAAGCGGGAATTTTACTGTTCTGAACTTCTAGACATTTCTTTTGGAAATAAACATTTACTAAAAAGACACAATGGTTTTTGAAAAACATTTATTCTGAACTGTGCACCACAATTTCAAAACATTTTCTGAAAGATGTAACAGTATACATGTTCTCACTTTCATTAGAATTTTGTTTATCAAAAGGTCTGACATAGGTGAGCTGGTAAATGCAAATAACAGCATTCTCATCACTTATTTCTTCTGTGGCGTGTTGGGGGAACAGCTAGTTCTCTCCCATCATGCCTTGGGACATGTGCTGCTGTTTAGATGTTCTTGTTTTATTGTTTATGGTGACGTTACTTTTAACTGTTATCTTGAATGTTGTGTTTACGCTGTGGTGCAGAATCACTGACAGTTGTTGTTTTGTAGAGAGAGTGCTGTACCATGAGTGACTTCTGTTGTGCTGTTGTTGAACATTGAGGCACATTGTAGCACCAGCAAGTTTTTAGAGCTCCCCCTACTAGCTTGGGGTTGAATAACAAGTATTACCGCGGAAGCACTAGCTGGTAGTCTAGCTGTACACGTGTCTTAGTGCAGTTGAACATAATCCACAAAGTCCGCTTGTAGTCGAAAAACAAACAGGCAAACATTTATTTCCACAGTTTTGAAATACAGTGATCCATTTGAATGTTCCTGTACACTGCAAACACGGTAAGAAACTGTTTTTCTCCACAGCTAGTTAAAGCCCCCGTTGCTGCACACTGCCCGTCGCGAACGCTCCCCCCGTGCACAGTTACCGTGTGTTAAAGGAACAGTACGTAAAAATTAAATAAGGCAAGAAAAAATACAATTTAACTGTAAATCTTACGCTAAACAAATTATAAAGTAAAAACTGAAATTCCCCATTATCTTACACTTATCCTTATCCAAAATGATTCAAATTATTAATCAGAATCAGAATCAGAATCAGAATACTTTATTGATCCCTGGGGGAAATTATTTTTTGTTACAGTGCTCCATTTTAAACCAACATTAAGACAAGACAGACAATACGCTAACTAAGAATAGTACAATATATACATATATATACATACATACATACATAAGTCACTTATAAATAAATATTTGGAAAAGAAACATGTGTAGTTGTAGCAGCAAACAGTGTGTTAAGTGGATGCGTTGTACAGGGAGATGGCCACAGGCAGGAATGATTTCCTGTGTCGTTCAGTGGTGCTTTTCGGTAATCTCAGTCTCTCACTGAACGAGCTCCTGTGACTGACCAACATGTCATGGAGTGGGTGGGAGGTGTTATCCAACATTGTCTTTATCTTGGACAGCATCCGCCTCTCCGACACCACCTTGAGGGAGTCCAGCTCCATCCCCACAACATTGCTGGCCTTACGGATCAGTTTATTAAGTCTGTTGGCATCTGCGACCCTCAGCCTGCTCCCCCAGCATGCAACAGCATAGAGGATCGCACTGGCCACCACAGACTCATAGAAAATCCTCAGCATTTTCTGGCAGATGTTGAAGGACCTCAGTCGCCTCAAAAAATAGAGACGACTCTGGCCCTTCCTGTAAAGTGCTGTGGTGTTTTTAGCCCAGTCCAGTTTATTGTCAATGTGTACTCCAAGGTATTTATAGTCCTCCACAATGTCAACACTGACCCCCTGGATTGAAACAGGGGTCAAGTGTTTCCTGGTCTTCCTGAAGTCCACGATCAGTTCCTTGGTCTTTGCCACGTTGAGCTGCAGATGATTCTGCTCACACCACGTGACAAAGGAGTCGACCACAGCCCGGTACTCGGTACAAATATACACTCTGTGCAATCTGAGTAAACTAAGAGATGATTAGACCTTTATCCTATACAACAAGCTCAGTCGCTCTCTGTGAGCTTCTTTGTAAAGATTCCTCTGCATGCCACATTGGTGTCAGAAGTGGGATTCCAAGAGCATGGCCACTATTCTGAAAGAGGAAAATGAGCTAAGAAAGATTGAGGAGCTTATCACTCGCCTGGAAGCGGTGAATGGAGCATGATCGAAGAAGCGGGAAGAGCACCGGGCAGCAGCAAGCCAGCTAGGGAAAGATCTGTGGGGCTCACCAGATGGAGCCTCACACCCCCGCCCACTGGGAAGCTGTCGGAGCCGCCAAGGCATGCTGCAGTCTCCAAGAGAACGAGCAGCCAGCCAGCCTCCACTCATGGTGATGCCTGGGAGCAGCACACCCTCATTGCTGGCAGCTGAGGGGGACAAGGCCAACTGTCTCCAGGACCAAGTGCAGCCGCCGCTGCCATCAGGGGCTCCTGTCTGGGGGAGCATGAAGCTGCCACGCTATAATGGGGAGGCACCTCCAGAGACCTACCTTATCCAGGTACAGCTGGCAGCTCAGCTAAACGGACGGTCAACAGAGGAGACAGCTGTCCAAGTCGCCCTCACCTTGGCAGGCAGGGCCCTGCAGATCCTCACAGATCTTCAGCCAGAAGAGTGTTTAAGTTGGCCTGCTGTTGCCAGAGCAATGCAGAGCAGGTTTGGCCTCCGTACACATGCAGATGATGCCCGAGATAAACTTGCTAGCCACCCACGGAGACAAGAGGAGAGTCTGGGTGCCTATGCTGCCGACCTACATCTTTATGCACGTAGAAGGTACCCTGCTTTTGATGCTGCAGCACAAGAAGAGCTTGCTCTCCAGGCGTTTGTCTGGGGTCTCCAGTCAAAACAACTACAAGAGCACATCCGTCTGCATGCACAAGAAACCCTGGCGGCAGCTCTAACTGAGGCCGAAAGAGTGGAGCATGTGCTCAGCCCAGGTGCATGCAGCCCTGGCATAAGTCATCAAGTGCGCCAAACGGACTACGAAAGGAGCGACCAGGAGGAGGAGCCCCGCCAAACCACCAACACACCCCCCTGGCGATCTTGGCGAGGGAATAGACGAGCAGGAGGCCAATTCAGGGGTAACTGCCATCGGTGCGGATAACCAGGCCACATCGCACGCTACTATCCAGCACCAAGCCCACAAAGCCTGGCACCCCAGCCACAGCTGCCGTTAAACTAAGGCGGGGTGGCACAACGGAGGAACTGCCCCCTGCCACCACTCTGTCCTCCAAATCACACTTGCGGGTTGGCCGGCTCGGCCAGACACGGGGACTGTATCTGGACTGTGACCTTGCCGGCACCACCTGTAGAGCCCTGATAGACACTGGATCCACGCTTTCCTTGGTACAGGCTGGAGTCCTCCCTGGTACCGATGGCCCAAGACCACAGGGTTGGCAGCCTACTCAGCTCCACATCACCACAGTCACGGGGGAGCGTGCCAAAGTTAAGGGGGAAAGATCCCTCCCGGTGACTGTTGGTAACTGCACTCTGGACCACCAGTTCTGGCTAGCCAGCATCCAGGACCAATGCATCATTGGTCTGGACCTGCTAGCCAAATGGGAGGTCACAGTGGACGTGTCCCGAGCAATCCTTTACCTGGGCACGGAGGCTGTGAAGCTCCACACCACAAAGGAAGTCCCGCTGCCTGCCTTCACTTTTTCAGCCAGCGTCAGAAAGCCTGAGGACCTGTCGCCGCTGGTGGGGGAAGGGGCCTCCCCTTCACCAGCAGTACCGCAACTGTCTACAGAGACCAAGCAAGCTGTCAAGGACCTATACCAGAGGAGCTGCGAGGGTCTCCGAGCTGATCAGCGACGGCAGCTGCGAGAGATACTTGACTTGTTTGCTGACATCTTTGCGGCCAAGGATGAGGACTGCATGCAAACCAGCCTGGTACAACTCGACATTGACACTGGGGTTGCACGGCCCATCCGCCTCCGCCCTCGTTGCCTTCCCCTTGCCAAGCGTGCCGCAGCAGAGCAAAAGATCAGGGAAATGGCAGAGGCTGGCATCATCGAACCCACAAACAGCCCCTGGGCAGCCCCGGCTGTACTGGTTCGGAAAAAGGATGGTACCTGGCGGTTTTGTGTCGACTATCGTCTACTCAACAGCATCACACGCAAGGACTCCTACCCATTGCCCCAGATAGACGATGCCCTCGACGCCATTGCTGGGTCCTGCTGGTTCAGTTCCCTCGATTTGCGCAGTGGCTACTGGCAGGTGGAGCTGACGCCAGAGGCCCGCCCAAAGACTGCTTTCTCCATTGGCCAGGGACTGTGGCAGTTTAAGGTGATGCCCTTCGGCCTCTGCAATGCCCCAGCCACATTCGAGTGCCTAATGGAGAGGGTTCTGGCTGACATTCCCCGTGACCGCTGTGTGGTCTACCTGGATGACCTCCTTGTCCATGCGACAGACTTCGAGAAAGCCTTGGCTAACCTGACTGCTGTTTTCCATACTATCCGCCAGGCTGGCCTTCGCCTCCACCCCAAAAAGTGCCACCTCTTCCGAAAGGAGACGACCTTCTTGGGTCACGTTGTGAGTGGAGCAGGGGTTTCCACTGACCCTGCGAAGGTGGCCGCTGTGAAAGACTGGCCCATTCCGAGCAACACTGCTGAGTTGCGGAGCTTCCTTGGCCTGGCATCATACTACTGGCGTTTCGTCAAGGACTTTGTTACCATTGCAAGCCCCCTCCACTGGCTCACACAGAAGGGCCGGGAGTTCCACTGGACTGAGGACAGTGCCGTGGCATTTGATTGGCTCCGATCTGCACTGGTTCAGGCACCGGTGCTAGCCTACCCAGACCTCCAGCTCCCTTTTGTCGTGGACACCGATGCCAGCAACACAGGGGTGGGGGCTGTACTGTCGCAGGAAGGCCCTGAGGGGGAGCGGGTCATCTCCTACTACAGCCATTCCCTCAGCAGACCGGAGAGGAACTATTGTGTCACCCGTCGAGAGCTGCTGGCCATCATCCTGGGTCTCCGCCATTTCAGACCCTACCTCTATGGGAAGAAGTTCCTCCTCCGCACAGAACATGCGTCCCTCACTTGGCTGTTCAGCTTTAAAGAACCGGAGGGACAGCTAGCCCGTTGCAAGATTACCACTTTAAGGTTCATCACCGGGCGGGACGTCTCCACACCAATGCAGATGCTCTCTCCCGACGCCCTTGTGAGGAAAAACAGTGCAGGTACTGCCAACGCTTGGAGGACTGGGAGGGCATGACTTCAGTGATCACGTCACCACAGGGTGGCCCTGAGAATGACTCTGTTCCGGGTGGGCATTGTAGCAGTCTTCAGGCCCAGTCCACCGCAGGGGATACTGAGAGTCTGGAGGCCATGGATCCCCAACAGCTGCAACACGACCAGAACCAAGACCCTGCCCTTTCCCAGGTTCAGTGTTGGATTGGAGCCGGTCAGAGACCATCATGGCCAGAGGTATCTGCACTGGACCTCGAGACCAAGGCTCTCTACTCCCAATGGGCCAACCTCACAAACCAAAACGGCCTCCTCTATCGCCGCTGGCAGGCTCCCAGGGGTCACCGTGAGGTCTTCCAGCTCATGGTACCTCAACAGTTGCAGTCCAGGGTGCTCTAGCTGGTCCATGGTGCGGCGGGGGCAGGACACTTTGGAGTTACCAAGACTCTGCGGCGACTTCGGTCTCGGTTCTACTGGCCCGGGTGTCGCCAGGACGTAGAGCTCCATGTCCATCGGTGAGATGCCTGCACGGCTCAGAAAGGGCCTTCCTAACTCTCTCATGCCCCCTTGCAGCAGTATCAGGTGGGGGCTCCCATGGAGCGGGTTGGTGTGGACATCCTGGGACCCTTCCCCACCACTGACTAGGGGAACCGCTACGTCCTGGTTGCCATGGACTACTTCACTAAGTGGCCCGAGGCCTATGCAGTCCCTGAGCAGAGAGCTGTCACCACTGCTGAGCGTCTGGTCAACGAGATGTTCTGCCGGTTCGGGGTACCTGAGGAACTGCACAGCGACCAGGGCCGGAATTTTGAGGCTGCGGTTTTCAAGGAGGTCTGTCAGTGGCTGGGTATCACGAAGACCCGGACGACGCCACTGCACCCCCAAAGCGATGGGTTGGTGGAACGCTTCAACCATACCCTGGCCACCCACCTTGCTATCCTGACCTCCCGCCAGCAGCGTGACTGGGATCAACACCTTACCCTGGTCCTAATGGCCTACCGTTCTGCAGTCCAGGAATCTACTAAGTGCACTCCAGCGGCCTTGATGTTCGGTCATGAGCTTCGTACCCCAGTGGACTTGGTGTTTGGATCCCCCCCCCCCCCGAGCAGGAAGTGCGCGGGGACCCCGGGTTGGACTACCTCCACAACCTCCTTGCCCGGCTCCAAGAGGTGCATCAGTTGACCAGGCAGGCTCTCCGAGATGCAGGCTCCCGGCAGAAGCAAGCTTATGATACCCGCTGCAAGGAATGTCTTAAAGACATAAAGACCTGGATGGCCGCTAACTTTCTGCTTCTTAATTCAGATAAAACTGAGGTTATTGTACTCGGCCCTGAAAATCTTAGAAATATGGTATCTAACCAGATTCTTATTCTGGATGGCATTACCTTGGCCTCCAGTAACACTGTGAGGAACCTTGGAGTCGTTTTTGACCAGGACATGTCCTTCAACGCTCATATTAAACAAATATGTAAGACTGCGTTCTTCCATTTGCGCAACATCTCTAAAATTAGAAATATCCTGTCTCAGAGTGACGCTGAAAAACTAGTTCATGCATTTATTACTTCCAGGCTGGACTACTGTAATTCAGTATTATCAGGATGTCCAAAAAACTCGCTGAAAAGCCTTCAGCTAATCCAAAACGCTGCAGCAAGAGTCCTGACAGGGACTAGAAAGAGAGAGCATATTTCTCCTGTTTTGGCTTCCCTTCATTGGCTTCCTGTTAAGTCCAGAATTGAATTCAAAATCCTGCTCCTCACATACAAGGTCTTAAATAATCAGGCCCCATCTTATCTTAATGACCTTGTAGTACCATATCACCCTATTAGAGCACTTCGCTCTCGCTCTGCAGGCCTACTTGTTGTTCCTAGAGTATTTAAAAGTAGAATGGGAGGGAGAGCCTTCAGTTTTCAGGCCCCTCTTCTGTGGAACCAGCTTCCAGTTTGGATTCAGGAGACAGACACTATCTCTACTTTTAAGATCAGGCTTCAAACTTTCCTTTTTGCTAAAGCATATAGTTAGGGCTGGACCAGGTGACCCTGAATCCTCCCTTAGTTATGCTGCAATAGATGTAGGCTGCTGGGGGATTCCCATGATGCATTGAGTTTTTCCTTTCCAGTCACCTTTCTCACTCACTATGTGTTAACAGACCTCTCTGCATTGAATCATATCTGTTATTAACCTCTGTCTCTCTTCCACAGCATGTCTTTATCCTGTCTTCCTTCTCTCACCCCAACCAATCACAGCAGATGGCCGCCCCTCCCTGAGCCTGGTTCTGCTGGAGGTTTCTTCCTGTTAAAAGGGAGTTTTTCCTTCCCACTGTTGCCAAAGTGCTTGCTCATAGGGGGTCATATGATTGTTGGGTTTTTCTCTGTATCTATGAAGCGCCTTGAGGCGACTTTTGTTGTGATTTGGCGCTATATAAATAAAATTGAATTGAATTGAATTGCAAGGGGGAAGGACTCTCGCTCGGTCAGCATGTGTGGGTCTACAGCCCGGAGAGGAAGAAAGGGCTTTCTCCCAAACTGATGAGCCAGTGGGTTGGACCCTGCACTGTTCTTGAGAGGCTGTCCGACGTGGTCTACAGGGTGCGGCTGGTCAAACGGAGCAGGGTGATCGTACTCCATCGTGATCGCCTGGCACCCTATCAGCCCTTGAGTCCATTCAGGGAGGAGTCAGGGTCCCAGATTCAACTGCAGGCCCCCAACCTGGCCTCAGAGGCAGCTGGGGGACCCACAGAACGCCCTCAACGAAGCCGTCGCCTTCCCCAACAACTCAGAGACTTTGCTATGGACATGCTAGTTGCTGGGGACAGCTAACCACTCAGGTGGGGGCTGTGTGGCGTGTTGGGGGAACAGCTAGTTGTCTCCCATCATGCCTTGGGACATGTGCTGCTGTTTAGATGTTCTTCCTGCGCGTCCAATCTCATTGTTAAGTTTGCAGATGACACTACAGTGCTCGGACTTATATCCAACAATGATGAGACAAACTATAGGACAGAGGTACAACAATTAGAGTCATGGTGCCACGACAATAACTTGGTCTTAAACACCAAAAAGACCAAGGAGATCATTGTAGATTTCCAGAAGAGGGGTCATAACAACCATCTGCCTCTCTTCATTGGCAGTGAGGCGGTGGAGAGGGTGAGCAGTTTTAAATTCTTGGGGGTAACTGTGACCGAGGACCTGTCCTGGGGCAACCATATCACCTCAGTTGCACGGAAGGCCCAACAGCGCCTCTACTACCTGAGGAGACTGCGGAGCGCACACATTCCCAGATCTCTGATGTTGAACTTCTACAACTGTGCCATCAGCAGCGTTCTGACGTATGGATTTCTAGTGTGGTTCCCCAGCTGCACCAAGGCCGATCAGCAAGCACTCCAGCGTGTGGTGAAAGAAGCTGGCAGAATTATTGGAACAAGTCTGCCAGAGATCAGTAATATCTTCCCCACTCGCTGTCTGAGGAGGGTGCACAGTATCCTGCGGGACCAACATCACCCTGCGCGCCACCTTTTCCATCTGCTGCCCTCAGGGAGAAGGTACAGGTCTATACAGGCCAGAACATCCAGACTGGCCAACAGCCTGTATCCACAGGCTGTGAGGCTCCTGAACTCTCTGCCCCCCTCTCACGGACAATAACCATATCCAACTTCTTAATAGCAATGAACTGGTCTGCATTGGTGCATCATATCTTTGTTCTCTTCCCCCTCCTGCCCCCCCCCCCCCCCTTTCTTAAATAGATAACTATCATATCTGATATCATATCTCACAGTACAATAATATTGAATGGGTTGCATTGTTGTATTTTGTCATGTTTCTCAGGTCTTTGTCTGAATTTCTACGAACATTATTGCTAAGGATTGTCTTATTGCATTGGAGTCACACTGGGTTAAATATGTACACTTGGGTTTTAAGGGGTATTTATTATTTTCTTCTTTTTTTTGGGTTGTATGGAAGCCCCAAACGCAATTTCATTGTTCTTGACAATGACAATAAATAAATACTACTACTACTACTTGTTTTATTGTTTGTGGTTACGTTACTTTTAACTGTTATCTTGAATGTTGTGTTTACGCTGTGGTGAGTCACTGACAGTTGTTGTTTTGTAGAGAGAGTGCTGTACCATGAGTGACTTCTGTTGTGCTGTTGTTGAACCTTGAGGCACATTGTAGCACCAGCAAGTTTTTTAATAAAGAGCTCCCCCTACCAGCTTGGGGTTGAATAACAAGCTCAGTCTCTCTCTGTGAGCTTCTTTGTAAAGATTCCTCTGCATGCCACACTTCAATACAATATGCATGTCCTTAATTCATCACTTTGTGGAACTTCAATGCACTTCTGCTCTCCCCCATACAGGGAGTGCAGAATTATTAGGCAAGTTGTATTTTTGAGGAATAATGTTATTATTGAACAACAACCATGTTCTCAATGAACCCAAAAAACTCATTAATATCAAAGCTGAATGTTTTTGGAAGTAGTTTTTAGTTTGTTTTTAGTTTTAGCTATTTTAGGGGGATATCTGTGTGTGCAGGTGACTATTACTGTGCATAATTATTAGGCAACTTAACAAAAAACAAATATATACCCATTTCAATTATTTATTTTTACCAGTGAAACCAATATAACATCTCCACATTCACAAATATACATTTCTGACATTCAAAAACAAAACAAAAACAAATCAGCGACCAATATAGCCACCTTTCTTTGCAAGGACACTCAAAAGCCTGCCATCCATGGATGAAAGTGTGCCAGCTTGCTTTGTGCCTGAATTTCTGGCCTCTCTACACTGGCTTCCAATTCCAATAGGATCCATTGTAAAATCCTTACAATGGCACCTGTATATTTGTCCGATTTGCCGAAGCCCCATGTCCCCCCGTTCACTCTGGTCAGCTGAGCAGCTGTTCTGAAATCACGGCTGAAACTTAGAGGAGACTGAGCTTTCTTTATTGTTGCTCTGAAGCTTTGGAATGATCTTCCTCTTCACATTAGGCCGTCTACATTTTTTTTTTCAATTCAATTTTATTTATATAGCGCCAGATCACAACAAAAGTTGCCTCAAGGCGCTTCATAGATACAGAGAAAAACCCAACAATCATATGACCCCCTATGAGCAAGCACTTTGGCGACAGTGGGAAGGAAAAACTCCCTTTTAACAGGAAGAAACCTCCGGCAGAACCAGGCTCAGGGAGGGGCGGGGCCATCTGCTGTGATTGGTTGGGGTGAGAGAAGGAAGACAGGATAAAGACATGCTGTGGAAGAGAGACAGAGGTTAATAACAGATATGATTCAATGCAGAGAGGTCTGTTAACACATAGTGAGTGAGAAAGGTGACTGGAAAGGAAAAACTCAATGCATCATGGGAATCCCCCGGCAGCCTACGTCTATTGCAGCATAACTAAGGGAGGATTCAGGGTCACCTGGTCCAGCCCTAACTATATGCTTTAGCAAAAAGGAAAGTTTGAAGCCTAATCTTGAAAGTAGAGATAGTGTCTGTCTCCTGAATCCAAACTGGAAGCTGGTTCCACAGAAGAGGGGCCTGAAAACGGAAGGCTCTCCCTCCCATTCTACTTTTAAATACTCTAGGAACAACAAGTAGGCCTGCAGAGCGAGAGCGAAGTGCTCTAATAGGGTGATATGGTACTACATGGTCATTAAGATAAGATGGGGCCTGATTATTTAAGACCTTGTATGTGAGGAGCAGGATTTTGAATTCAATTCTGGACTTAACAGGAAGCCAAAACAGGAGAAATCTGCTCTCTCTTTCTAGTCCCTGTCAGGACTCTTGCTGCAGCATTTTGGATTAACTGAAGATTTTTCAGTGAGTTTTTTGGACATCCTGATAATAATGAATTACAGTCGTCCAGCCTGGAAGTAATAAATGCATGAACTAGTTTTTCAGCGTCACTCTGAGACAGGATATTTCTAATTTTAGAGATGTTGCACAAATGGAAGAAAGCATATTTGTTTAATATGAGCGTTGTAGGACATGTCCTGGTCAAAAATGACAGTTTAGGAAAACTTTAAGGCTACATAGTCTTTCTCTTTTTGCACCACTTACTAGAAACCATATGTTCCCTCCCTCCTTGCCAGGTGGAGGCTTTCATTTCTGGTGTGTTTTTTAAAAAAAGAAAAAGGTATTCTGCACTTTTAAAAGGGGCACACCAAAGTGCTTCAGAGTAAGGAATAATGGTAAATGATTACACATAATAATAAGTAACACAAGTCGCAACAATAGTCGTCCCAAGCTGCTTTATATCGTAAGGTAGACTCTTCAGTAATACATACAGAGAATAACCCAACAATCATTTTTGTTTAAAACTCTCTTTTAACAGGAAGAAACCTCCAGCAGAACCAGGCTCTAGAGGGGCGGCCCCTTCATGTTCATAATGGATTACAGAAGTTGTGCATGTTAAACTGCAAAAGATGAGATGCTCCCTCAAAGGACCAACGTCCGGCTTCTACACCATTTCTGACATTTATTGAGAAATGGAAAGATGAACAATAGCTGCCTCTGCACAATTGGCTGCATGTGCATGTCTATAAATGTCAATTTTTTTGTCAACCTGCCTTGGTCAAATCCCCGCCCCTTCTTCAGTTTTAATCTGGCAGATGGGAGGGTGGGGTTTCAGTTTATATGTAGTATGCTCTTTTGCTTGTATGTTTGATTTGTTGTTGTGATTGTATAAAAATCAATAAAGAGACCTTGATTGCCACTGGCAGCCATGCATGCCTGAGCCATCTCTCTGCCTCTGCCGTGTTTTACAGATGATGTTGTATGCTTTGGATCATGAGCTGTTCCACACGTTCTCCATACTTTTTTCCAAAACTGTGTTGGCCTTTTTAGATGTTTTCCAAGTCTAGTCTAACCTTTCCATTCTTGAGGTTCATGAGTGGCTTGCATCTTGCAGTGAAACCTTTGTATTTACTTTCATACGTCGACCTCCTGCAGAGTGTTGCTCGATGTTTGGCTGTTGTGAAAGGGTTTTTTATATCCATGGACATTCTTAACAGTACCGTCAGGGACAGCTCTCCCCTTTGACCACATGTTGTCTGTTCACGGCTAACTGTTTTTCATGCATGCGCCACCAAGGAATAGCCCGCACCTGCTAATAAAATAGGCCTTAAGTCAATTGTCCTATTATTATTATTTTGGTCCATTTAAAAAGAGTGGCACATGTTAAGGAGCTGGAACTCCTAAACCTTTTAGCCAATTAAATTTGGATACCCTCAAATAAAAGCTGGAAGTCGACTTGTGTCAGTGTCCAAATATATATGGACCTAACAGTACCTTGGCTTCATTTGAAGCTGGTGATTTCTAAGGACTCAGGCCTGCTGGACATCATTGAAAACCTTGCCGTTAGTCCAAAGATTTATCACATGGTAGACTGATAAGGCACAAATTTCCCTTCCTATTAGTACATATCCTTCCCCTCTACCGTTACCTATCTTCTTCCTTGCACATCCATGTACTCTCCCTCTGATGCCTTCCATTATTGTTGACAACACTTTCCTCATATTAGATTAAATGTGAGCATGTCTACAACAAAGTCACTACCTTTCTGTACAGCTGGTGTTTGAGTTTAGCCAGTTCACAGATGTAGTTAACTGAAAGACAAGTTAGTGTGTGTGTGTGTGTGTGTGTGTGTGTGTGTGTGTGTGTGTGTGTGTGTGCTCCTGGGGTTGGATGATTTACTGGACAGCAGGCTCTTAATTGAATAAGCAGGTGAGCGCAGTAGTCCAGTCCTGTTTCTTTCAGTTAAGAAGGTAAAGCCTTACCTCCTGGCTAACATCTTTGAACGTGTCATTCACCTTTTCCTTACTTGTAGATTGGACTACTGCAATTCATTGTATTTTGGTCTCGACCAGGCCTTCATCCATTGTCTTCAGATGGTCCAAAATGCAGCTGCTCGCCTGCTAACTGGTACCAAACGGAGAGAGCTTATAACCCCAGTTTTAGCTTCTCTACACTGGCTTCCTGTCTCCTACAGGATCCAATTTAAAGTTTTACTTTCTGTTTTTAAGTCGCATAATGCCCGAGCCCCTTCTTACCTGTCTGGGCTCCTTTTTGTTTATGCTCCAGGAAAAACTACGAGGTCTAGCTCAAAACTAATGCTGTCCATCCCACGGACTAGTCTCACATCTCGTGGCGATAGAGCCGTGTCTGTGGCAGGTCCCAGACTCTGGAATGGTCTCCCCCTAAATATTAGATCGTCTTAGTTATTGTTTTAATTCTTTGATTGTCCTATCATTGTTTCATATTGTTATTATTGTTCTACACTTTTTCCTTTTAATGGCATTTTTATATTGTTAAACACTTTGTGCAGCATCGTCTGTGTGGAAATGTGCTATATAAATAAATTTGACCTTGACCTTTGACCTTAAACTCCAGCTGACAGCCACCTCGCCCCTCTCCTTGACTCCGCTACTGTCAGGGTCCTGGGTCTGAGCGACCCAGGATCCCTGAGCAGTTATGAATTATATTATTAGTATTATTATATGCATTTTGGTGTTGCTCCCCCTTCTCTGTGCTTGTGTATATATGTGTGTGTGTGTGTGTGGCTGAGCACCTGTTTATAGGCGGCGTCAGGCCTGGAGGGTGTGGTCCTGCAAGGGGACTGGCCACACCCGAAGCCACACACCTGCTGCTGATCAGGCCTTGTCGGGGGAGCTACTTAAGAGAGTCTTGGAGCTCCCACCGACGCGGGATCATTGCTTGAGACTCCACGTTAGTCACCCTGTCTAAGTTTAGTCAGAAAGTGTATGCCTGCCATTTCTGAGTGTCCTGACAGCTGCGCTATTGTTTCCCGCAGGAAGAGCGTGGAAGGCACGGAGAGCAGCGAGCACCGGGGGGTGCTGACACGGGAGCAGAGAGCACACGGACTATTCACGGGAGACACGACACGGGAGTCTGGGAGAACACGGGGATTTATTGTTACGTTGTTTTCACTCTGTAAATAAACACTGTTTGTACATAGAGCACCGCGCCTGGGTCCTCCTTCCCCACTCCTTCCACGGTGTGCCATGCCATACCGTGACAGCTACCAACAACAAAGTGCCAGTTGGTTCTCTGTAGTTGAGCTTTTGTGTGGAAAACCTGAGCTGCAGTGTTTTTGGAAGGTGTGAGCTGTCAGTAACTGAAACATCTTGTGCGAAGAGCACCTTCTGAAAATAGTTGTATAACCATTGCTTGTAATTTAGTTTTCATTGTATATACTGAGCACTGCAGCAGATTCAGTAGGAGTGAGAAGGCCTTTTTTGTTGAACCCTTTCCCCCATGTTTTTATAGGAGAGTAGGTTAGAAATGGTCTTGTTTGCTTTTGTTTTAATAGGGAAGCTTTTTGTTGTCTGTTGTGTTGTTGGTGGGTTTTGTTTGTTTTTTTTCACGGCTCACGTCTGAAGTAAATAATTTGCTGCTAGCTCCTTCAATTACCTTATTGCTGGCATTTCTTAGGAGTGGTTGGAGTGGGAAGTTGCAGCTTCATGTTCAGTCCCTGTTACCCCTGTGCCGGGTCGTAACAGAAAGAGCAAGAATGTAGTCCAGTGTCTGCAGATGTATCTTTGGTGTATAAAAAGTGTGAGCTGACAGCCTGATTATAGTTGTGCACGTCTGGGCACAACTATAATCAGGTGTTGTGTTACTCCTGTGCGTTACAGGTCAAAGTTACACTAACTGAGGAGTACTTTTGCTGTCATGTTGACAATGACAGGCTGCCTCCCAGTGGCCCCTAGAAATACTGCTTTACAAGGAGAGAATGCTGCAGGAAACTTGGAGCAGCCACAGATGTGCACATGCTGCAGAGTAAGAACTAGTTCCTGATGCAGTTTTTGGTTTTTCTGTGATATTTACTCATAAAAAATGGCTGTGATCATAAGAGACAATTTAAGGACTGCTTAGTGTTATACAAAGTGGTTTTCACCACAGTGTTGTGGTGTAGGCATTCAGTTAGCAAGTGAAAGGTTGCTGCTTGAGTGTAGCCAAACAGACTGTGACAGAAATAGCATGTAGTGTCTAAAAATCCAAGTCAAGCCTGCTGAACTCTCTGTAGTCACCGCCTGCAGCAAGGCAGCTGTTAATTATTACAATCATAATCCTTTAATATTGCAAAAGGTAATGAACAAGACATTACTGACAAAGTAGTCCTGCTTTGAATTACTTTCAACTTTTGATTTACTAATGTACAATTTTTTTCTTTCAAAATTTTGCAAAAGTGTGAATGACTGCTGAAAACACGTATCAGCAAATGTTTTAGACGTAACACATTTAAACCCATCTGGAAAGACAAATTTCACTCCAGCTGTTACTACAGGGTAGAAAGAGGGCAGACGGCAAAGACGAGCAGCTGCAGAAATCCTGATGAAAATGTAGAGACAGAAAGAACTCTTAAACAAAACAGAGGTTTGTTAAAATGTCATGCATTTATTCACTGTTGATTGACAACACAATGTCTGATTTTGGTGTAAAGGTGAGATAGGTCAGGATATTGTTCGACTCGGTCTGGTTGGGTGAGGGTTAAACTCCACACAAAAAGAAGCAATTTTTACCCTCAGTAAATATGAAGCAACTATTTTGAGTCATGAAACTGAAAAATATCACATCAAATTTTTTTTAGTTCAAATCCTTCATCTTTAATGAAATTGTAACAGTTAAGCCTTAATCTGAACATACTACATAGTACGTGGAAAATTCACATGTGGTTAAAGTTTTAGTACGAGTGGAATGTGGTCAAACTGACTCCCCGCGCCCCTGCTCTCCTTTGGGAAAACCTCACTTATCATACTCACACTCTCTGCTTATTCCTGGTGATAACGAAGAGGAGGCACTTGTGAAATGAGCATTTGGACAACAATCCAGGTGTGTTTCTATGCCTGTGAGAGCTGTGGCGACAGGATGAAATTAGCTACAGGTGCCTCCATCACTGGCAGGGAGCACGTCTGCTTGCACAGGTTCAGCTCTCAGCCTGACTATTAAGACATAACCAATAATATATGACAATTAACACCTGACTATTAGGTATGTCAGTGAAGAAGAAAGGAATGAGAGTGGAAACAGGAAAACACAAAAGCTGAGGCATCTGCCCCCCTAATGTACAGACCTATACACATTGCACTGTCTGTATTTGATTTTTGCACGTGTAGCTTTGGGAGATTAAAGACTTGAGCACTTTGACATTTCCTCCTTCTCCTCCCGAGACTTGCCGTTGGTCACGTCAGCAGACGTGCTTTGGTGCATCGGTGACGTGCTCTTCTGGTGGCCTCACAGCTTGGAGATAGGTGGTCTCATTCTGGCTGCTGCTCAAGCTGCTGTTCCTGAAGGTGGCCATAGGGGGGGCTACCTTCACACCTTTCAGAGTCATTGAGCCATCTATGGCTTTACGGAGCTAGATGAAGAAAGAAGGCAGGAATTGTTCAATTCCAGGTGAGTAACATCCCAATAAAGTTGTTTGAGCCATGCAAACACAAACATAACTCAAGGCTTTAAGCTCATAACAAATTTCCCACGTGTGGGACTAATAAAGGTTATCTTATCTTATTATTTTGGATTGCAGTTTAATTTATATGGTGCCAGATCACCACCATAGTCATATAGCATTAAAGGGAGAAAGAGGTGGTGACAGTAGAGAGAAAGAAACAACGTAGTAGTAGTGCCAGTTGCACGACCTGCTTTTTAAGGCTCAGAGTTTCTCATGCCTGAAGACTTTATATGTACAGCACATAAAAATTCATATCTAATAAAAGCAATGATGTATACATTTTATGTGCATATTAATCTATTATCCCCGCATTAAAGGAACATATGTAATGTGTTGTTCTGTCAGTACATAATAAGAATGCTTTTTTTTCAGCTGTATAATTTCTTTATTAAAAAGGGTGTACCTCAATGTTTTGGTCTTTCAGAGCTTTTCCTTTAATTGGCTTCTTTTAAATATGGGATGTTTTGGCTGTTGTGAGTAAAAGTGCTGCAGATCCTGTCAATGTGCTCTGAGAGTTTAGCCGTCCGTCGATCAGAGATGTGACAGTGTCTGTGTGAGAGACGGGCAGACTGGGAGAGGATGTGTTTATCTGCCCTGACTGGGTTTGTGTTTTTTCTTGCTGTTGGACAGAGGTGGGACATAATTCTCTCACCCCAACCGGTCGCAGCAGATGGCCCCGCCCCTCCCTGAGCCTGTTCTGCCGGAGGTTTCTTCCTGTTAAAAGGGCGTTTTTCCTTCCCACTGTAGCCAAAGTTCTTCCTCATAGGGGGTCATATGATTGTTTTTCTCTGTATCTACTGTACAATATAAAGCGCATTGAGGTGACTTTTGTTGTGATTTGGCGCTGTATAAATAAAATTGAATTGAATTGAATTGAACAAAGTACAAATACTTTGTTACTATACTTTAGTACAATTTTTAGGTATCTGTACTTTACCAGAGGACTTAATTTTCTGACTTCTTTTTACTTTTACTCCCTACATATTTAAACACAAATCTGTTCTTCTTACATTTTCAAAACAGGCTCATTGCTTTTGCTGTAACAGATATGAGTTATTATTTCACATCACTGCAAGCCTCCAAACACCAAACTGGTGTGAGTCTAAACAGAAACACATGAAAGGATGTCTGTTTGTTTATTAATCACAAGGAAATGTCATAGAGAAGTCAGGGCTTAAAAGTGGGACGGTGGTGAGTTTTTGGTTTGTTTTTTCCTTTCAACATCGGAACGACTGCAGGTCCATAATTTGCGGTTGTGATACTTTGGCATCTAGCTAGCCCTACAGAAGAGGAGTGAGCATAAGCTTTTTTTTTAAATTGTGAAGTTATTGTGACTTTTCAACTCAGCAAACACACAAACTGTGTGCTGTTTGTCTCACAGTGTGTTTCAGCTAAAGTGCAGCTGCTGGATTTCACAGGGAGAGAAAAGAAAGAGCGCTAGCTTCACTCAGAGATGGAGAAAGATGAGAACGACGGGCAGACTAACTGCTGTCACTCACAGGTCAGTGCAGGATAAACAGGTTAGTTTGCTGCACTGTGATTGGTTTAAAGTAAAGAACAGTGACTGCTGCACAGTGGCTGTGTTTCGTGGTCACAGTTAGCTCACAGTGTAGCACAGATTCATTCACTGAATTCCACCTTCACACCAACTTCATCCAGTCTAACGTAAAGGCGGCATAAACAGTGTAGAGTCAGTGCAGGAAACATCTGGTTGAATCCAGGTGTGTTAGCAGCTCCGCTGATCACAGCCTGTACACTAAGAAAATCTACTGGAAATGAATGTGAGTTTGATTCTTTTCCCCACACTGAACCATTACAACCAGTTTAGTTTAGTTTAGTTTCCCCCACTTTAACCTCTGACGGTGCACATTTCCCTGTTTACAGTCCCCAACTATAATGTAGGCATAAGAAAATAGAGCTGCTTTCTATTTACTTCTGATTCAAGATGAGAATATTTAGAGTTTAATAAAGTTTGTATTAAAATCTACTGATATTATTTTAATATTATGCTAATATAGCACAAGGTTCAGTTAGCTTTGCACAGAAACAGAAACATCCTCCAAAGAGCTTTTCAGAGCCTGTACGTTTTTACTTTTACTGGAGTAAAGAAGTTGATTCTGTACTTCAACTTTTACAGTAATATTTTTTAATAGTAGTATTTGTACTTCTGCTTGAGTACAGAATGTCTGTACTTTTACCAACTCTGCTGGTGGAGCGCAGCTGATTAAGTGATCAAACCCATACACCCCAAAAGTCCTGTAAAGAGAGACTATTACTTCTTTGATGGAAACCACCCCGATGAGGCGTCCGATCCTGGTGACGTAGGCGTGGTCGAGGCCCAGCAGAGAGAAGATGGTGTAGGTCTGTAGGAAAACAGCAGAGGTCTGTAGGTAAAAACTTTCTTCTTACCTAAAGTCCAGTTTGGAAAATGCACCACTGATCTTAATTATCCAAACTTCACCAATATCTAATCACATTTGAGTCATTCAACCTGTCACATTTTCAGCTAAATGGGATTTTTTTTTTCCACTGTGGGAAATTTGCGAGGGGGAACCGACATGCTTAACAAAGCCGTGTACACCTGTGGACAGAAGACTCTCTATTAACTCGACTTGATGGCTTTAAGAAATGTTTGAAGCTAATCAAAACACATTTGTTTAATCTGCACATGTGACCTGCACACAGGATTTTATTGGGTGTATTATGTGTGTTACGGAAGTAATATAGGCTACTATTTTGTTAAGTTTAGTGAGGCAGTAATATGGGCTGCGGTTAGCATACATACAACTGTGGTCAGTAGTTTACAACACTCATCATGAGCATGAATATCATGGGGGCTTTTAATGGTTTCTTTGAACTGTTGAATGATTGAGCAGCATCTTTAAAAAGCAGGAACTGGGTGCACAAGTTCAGATCTGTTTAGGATTTTCTCCACACGTGTTCAAAAGTATACACCGACTTAAATCTTTAAATAAGTGGTGCTGAAAGTTGGATGATGTCTTTCAACTTTAAAAGGCAGAATCTGTTGACTTCTCAGTCGTGGTCACGTTTGTCTATAACCGAGGGCTGTTAGCAGACAGTTAAAGTGGCAGCTCGATGAGGACCATTAGCACACATCTGTGAAGGCACTAATATTGGTTAATGACACATGCTGGTTTTGGAGTTAGTAGTTTTCATAAGGACCTTCCTTTTTCAGCAAAACAATAGTTATTCTTTTTCCTTTTCTTTGCAGTTGATCTGTATCTGAGATGTATTTGTTTTTCCTTTGTTTTTTCACTTTGCTCTTATAACATCAAATCTTTGTTTTTCTCTAATTGATCATTGTTAGGACAACGTTGAGCCATCACGCAGTCGGCAAAAAACATTTGCCACAATTGCTTTGTTATGGAATACACTTATTTTGAAAGTAACAGAAATGGTGCAGTTTGAAATTGCAGTGTGTATATGTAGACATGATGTAATATTATATATGTATTATAATATTATATATAGGATGTAATATATACATTTTGTTCTGCCAAACTGTTTGTGGATCTTTTCATTTTAGGTCACCTTGCATTAATTTATCATTTTAAATCATACGTACGTTCTTTAAAGGATCAAATACAAGTCAACCGTTGTCCCCTAACCCTAAAACACTGGAAAATACTGCTGTCACTGTGACAGACACATACAGACTGACTGTCGCAGTATTCAGAATTCAAACCTTATGCAGTGATGTACACTCCAGCAGCTGGATCAGGGCAGGGTTAATCTTGCAGTTGTTGAAGTTGACCCTCTCATCAAGTTGCCTTGCCTCCCAGTCTGTAATCTGCAAGTCAACAAGAGTGAAACTCCTTTTCAGCATCCCGTGTTGGATTGATCACTTCATAGCAGTTAGTGATCTACATTATTTTCCCTTAAGATGACTTTAGTTTGTAATAAATGATTCGCTTACAGTAATACAACCTGTCATTCTTGGCCTAAAGTGTATTTTTTGAATAATTAGGCCTCATCTTATCTTAAACACCAACAGAGCAATTTGCTGTCACACTGCTGGCTAAGACTCGCCTCTGTCAGTGCGCCCCAGGGTGGCTGTGGCTACAATGTAGCTGCCATCACCAGTGTGTGAATGTGTGGATGACTGGATGTGTAAAGCGCTTTGGGGTCCTTAGAGACTAGAAAAGCGCTATACAAATACAGGCCATTTACCATTTAAGACAATCTGAAAACAGTTCCATCACCTTCTTTTCAAACTCTTGTTTTTGAAGATGTTTCGCCTCTTATCCAAGAGAATTCCTCATTTCTAAATCTGAACAGGGGGCTGGGTGGAAACCTTTGTAGTCCCCCCATTTTCTCATGTCCCAGAGCAACGAACACTCTACTGCGACCGCTTGTGATCTGCTCATTGGTTGCTCTGTCTGTGTGGATTGTCTGAACATCTTACCTCACTAGTGGGATCTTGAACATCTCGATCATCTTGTACCTGAGAAGCAACAGAAAGCAACGATAGTCAGCGTGTACACTGAACCCAATAACACAACTCAGTGTGAATGCCACAAACACAGGTAAAGGCAAACAACAGCCCTCAGCAGGTTGTTACCTCCATAAACATTTAGCACTATGTCTGTGCACAGAAGATGGACAAAATGACATGAGTCACTGAATGAGTGACTACAAGGACATCAACATTGCAACTTAAAGCTGATGCTGTTTGATGATGACGTCCAGTGTCAAACTACCAACGCCGTGCTTTGCAGCAATCTGCCAAAATACTCCAGAGGTCTGAGTGAGACGGGCTATGTTAGGACACCTTTCTGCAGGGTGGAAGTGTGGGTGTGTGGGTGGGATGTCACTCTCTTACCTCTTCTGCATCTGAACTAGCACAGAAAATGCTTCTCAGTGTGACTCCTGATTCATCTCGTGAGCCTGCATCAGAGACAGAGACACAGACACACAGACCGCAACATAGTCAGGAGGTCCAGCTTAGTGAGCTCAGGGAGTGAAATTAGCTGGTTTGTCTTGTATTTTTAATCAGTGGCCACAAAGCAAACATTTAAAGTGTGAGCTAGAAAAACCAGTGTGTTTATACCTATTTAATTCAAACAGTTTCAGGAGCTGCTCGTCACATAAGGAACAGAGAGAGCAAAACCCACACTTCTATTGAATTTCTATTTCCTTTTGTTTCGAGCCACATCAATCTGGTCTTCTGAAACTCTGCTGTGTGCATGTATTTGCACAGGTAAGTGTAGTTCTTACTGTTGGAAAGCTCAGTGGGTCGCTCCACCACAGGCGGCGGGTTCAGCTCCTCATTAGTGACCTACACACACACACACAGACTGATTAAACAAAATCACAATCACGTGCACTACTGTGGGCTGATGCAACAGAAACACGAGCACACGAATGAAGAGAGCAAACCTGCAGCACCAGAGCTACACTAAGAATTCTCATATTAGTCTGGCCTCAAATGTATGACCTCAGTCAGTCCCCCTGCTGACTTTCCTTTCCCTGACAACATCTTCTCTACGTATACTGAGGATTTTTGAAAAGGCCAGAAAAAAAAATCATGTTTTGCCAAGAAAATATGCTTATCAACATATCAGACAATATCAAATCAAAAGCAGACAGTATCACAGCAGACTGCTCGACTTCCACATCCATGCCTGAGGACGTTCTGCTTAGCCACTCACTCATGTTAAGCAATGCAGTGCAGCAGCTGCAACAAAACATCTTTCATCTATAGACATCTATCTGCAACCTGTCTGCCAATTTCAGTTTATTTCCTCTGCAAACACAGAAATGACCTCGTGCATTCATTCAATTCAACACTTTGATACACAACAATTGCTATGAGCAAGCAATGGACCAGACGGGGTGTGGAGCGAGAGTGAGAACTGAGGAAAAAAACAATGAAGCATGAGCAGGTGAATGGGTGAACATAACAAACATGCAGATAAGTCTAAAGTTTCAGGTGAAAGAAAATGTTGAATCTGTCACTCATATTAGAGCTCCTTTCACAAAGCATGCGTCCTCCTGTGACCTCTCACCTGGATGTGGCCTTCCTCCGGGCCTGTCTGCAGGCTGCTGTTGTTATTGCTGGGTGGGTTCGACTCAGTGGAGAGGAGCTTCTTCGCCTCAGCGCCTCGTTCTTTGATGCACTGCAGACGTCTGGCACAGCTGAGCTGCTGCGAGAGCAGCGACTGGAGCTGGGTACGCTCAATGGAACCCAACAGGATCATTGACTCTGGGAGAGGAGGATAAAAAGGGGCGAAGGAGCAGGTTTTTATGTGAGATAAGGGAAGAGTGTGTAAACTTGTTTTAGAAATAAGGAGTGAGCTAACTGTGGCGATCCCAACCATGTCCTTGAGGCATGTCCTCTTTCTTAAGGTCACATATATATATTTTTTAGGCCTGCTTCTTTTTCTTTCGTCCTCCACTTGTACAGTTGCCTCTTACACTCAACAAAAATATAAACGCAACACCTTTGTTACTGCTCCCATTCCCCATGGGATGGACGTAGAGACCTAAAATTCATTCCAGATACACAATATAACCATCCCTCCCAAACAGTGGTCACAAATCAGTCCAAATGTGTGGTAGTGGGCACATCTGCTATATTGAGATAATCCATCCCACCTCACAGGTGTGCCACATCAGGATGCTGGTCTGACATCATGAGTAGTGCACAGGTGTACCTCAGACTGCCCACAACAAAAGGCCACCCTGGAATGTGCAGTTTTTTGCGCTATTGGGGGTCTGGGGACCCAGAACCGGTCAGTATCTGGTGTGACCACCATTTGCCTCATGCAGTGCAACACATCGTCGATTCTAATAGATAAAGTCATGTTAAAAACAGACGTATCTATTGTTCATGTATGTGTTTATTCATGGGGGTAGTGAGTTATTATATGAACATCACAGTGTGTAGCAGTGACTTACCAGCTGATTTGAGCAGGGGTAGAGCCTTTAGTCGACTTTTCATTAGGATGTTTAGCAAGTCTCTGTAGCTGCAGCTGAGTGTGATGTACTGCACGTCGCGCACCATAATGTCCTCCACACGAATGTTATACACCCTGAAATGAGAACGGAGAGGATTATTAATCTGCTGTAGATAGGAAGGACTCGCGAGAGTAGGAAAAACATGAGCATGCTTTTAGGGAAATAAATGGCAGCAACAAAGTTCTGTAGGAAGATTTTTTTTTTATAGATTCTTGTTTAATTCCATGCAGCTCCATTTTAATGGGAGGAGAATCGGGCCCAATGAGGAGCAGCCAACCGCTGTGACTGACCAGCTTCGACTTGAACATCGAAGAAGACAACTTTATGAAATTTGTATCATTTCAGTCACCAAATACCTGATCAGATATTAACTTAGTATTGTTTATGTACATTGATTTCAAGCATTTCCAAATGTTCTTAATTACCTACGTAATACGTTAGTTTTTTGTTTGTTTGTTTTTTTGGGGGGCAGTTATTATTAGCTTTTAATAATTAAACAGTTAAAATTATTCTTGTTTGATGTTTCCCACTTCTAGTTTTTCAAAAGGCCAAAACCTATTTATCATGACAGTTGTGTGCTTGTGTTTCTCCAGTGTATACATACTCGTGCTGACCCCAGCCCAGCTCTGGGAGATAGGGAAGCTTCTTTATCTTGATGATGGAGTCATAGATGGAGGGCTGCAGGGACTGGGCCACAAGGTTGGCCAGGACCACTGCTATCAGGGCCGGCAGAAGGTGGGAGATCTGTCCAGTCAACTCAAGCACCATGACCACGGTGGAAAATGAGTGGCTGACTGCTCCGGACAAAGCTGCAGCACCTTTTGTTGGGAAGAGGAACAGCGAGAGAAATTACTGCTTAAATGTTTGTGTGCTACAGTTGTGCCAAAAACCCAGTTGCAGCATGGCAGACCAACAACTAGCCTAGCCAGTTGAGGCACTAGTTCAAATGGTGACCATACAGCGTGACTTTCGTGGCCTTCTGCAGGACTAGTCCAAGTGCCAGATGGATGTGGTGGAGAGCCTAGCTGTAGGGTTGGCTCCTTGCTGGCACCACCACTACTCCCAATGTGGAGGTGACTCTATACCACATGGGAGAGGGTGCACTTAAGGAAGATTGGACACTGTGGCTGCTGCCTCTGCTGATGAGGAAGCTCAGCTGGCGGCTCTCAGCTCACCTGTGATGGCAAGGGGTTGTTTTGCAGATGGCCAATGGGAAAATGTTGACCAGCTGGAGCTCACACTGAAGGACCACCTCCAACGATTCACAGGAGACTTGACGGGGCATGAGGACCGGCCGTACTCTTATGCCAGACGCCTTGTTTGGCGCAGTTGCCAGGTGACTACCGCCCTATAGTTGTGGCCCGGCCCTGGCTCTGGTGGAGACGGGGGTACTCGAACACTTTGTGGAGGGGCTCCCCGTAGGGTTGGGCGATATATCGAGTTTTTTTAAAAATATCGATATATTTTCATACGAGATATAAGATGTGACAATATCGTTTATATTGATATAGTCTATGTTACGTTATAATTATACTTGTGGAGCTGCAGGTTTGCCTGTCTTTCGTCCACTTTTGTCTCTACGCAACGTTATTCGGCCTCGCCTCTCCTTCACTGAACACAACTCCCCCTCCCCCATAGCTTCACCTGCAGGCAATGACAAGATTCTCCAGCTGCCTCCCTCTTCCCGCTCCACCACAACCACCCACACATGCAGGGCCTTGGAGTAGGGGTATGTCACCAGGGTGCAGAGGAGGCTACCCCCCCCCCCCCCCCCCGCCCCCGTCCCCTTCTGGCTGCCTCTGCCTCAATTTTATCTCACAACTTAGACATTCACATTACTCACACTCTCATTACACATACATATAGAATCTTGGGGGTGGGCACGATACACGGAGTCCAAATTACCATCAGGGTGTACACCCCACCCCTGGCGTCGTTGCCCACCTCTCAAGGTTAAATACACGTAGACATTGAGGGCCAGCAGGAGGGACTATGCGCTTACCTGCTGCTCTCTGGCAGGTAGCTCCATGCCCTCCTGGGTTTTAAATGCACCTTAGAACACACATGCATCAACACTACAATGAGCGGGTGGAGGGAGGTTTGGAGTCTTCTCTCACCCCCATTCTCTGCGACCTGCTGGAGCGGGGGGGCCAGGAGGAGGAGTTGGCCGTCCGACTGCGGTCTGGAGTGTGGGGCCTCCCTGCTGCTGCGGAGTCGGGGCGGTCTGCCTCCCCCCACCGCAGGGAAAAGGATAACACCACCTGGGTCTGGGTGCAGTTCCCCCCTCCAGGGGCAAGGGTACCTATACCCGGGGCTTAGAGTACGCTTGGGGAGTGTGATCGTGTGTACAGCGTCTCTTTATGTCTGTCTCCACGTTGGTTGAGTGTGGAGTAAGTGCATATGAGAGCATGAGGGTGGGAATGGATGTTTGTATCTGTGTGTGCCTGTATGTCTGTGTCTATATGTCAGGTTGGGTGTCAGGTGCCACCTCTCTGGGGACATCTCAGGCCCTCCAAGGTTTGGAGGCCTATCTCCACCCACCACCACTTCCCCTGCCAGTGGCGGACTCCCTCAGACATCGGTGCGTTGGTGGTTCTTTGTGTCCGGGGATGGGCGTCCAGGTACACACCGGCTCACTCCTTGGCGGCCGCTTATTGGGGCCTGGAGCCTGGGGCTCGCTCGGGCCACTTCGGAGGTGGGGTGCCCTCGGCCTCTCAGCCTGGGGCTCGGTCACTCAGGCACAGCTGGCTGCCGGCGGAGCTCACGGGCGCGTCACTGCAACTCCCCCTGGCTTCTGCTCCGCGGCTGCTGAGTGAGCCCTCATCTGGGACTCTCCTCAGCTCTTTCTGGGACAGTGGCGCGGCTGCCCCTCTGTTGGTCTTCCTTGGTCTCTTGTGTTCTGGGGGCCTCTGGATGTCTGGAGTTTTGATCTCCTCCATACCTGCTTCATCATTGTGATGTTGTTTATTCTATGACTCTTGTTGTCTTCTGCTTGTTTTCTTTTTTCTTTCTCAACAGGTGATCCAGGTGATCGATATATTTTTTTTTCTGCCCGTTCTGTTGGTTTTTGGTTTTTGCCCTTCTCCCCCGTCCCTCTTCTCAGCTGTTTCTCTTTCCCTCTTTCTTTCTCCCCTTCTTTCCCCCAGTCAAGTCTGTCCCGTATTCAGCAAGTGAAAATAAAATTAACAATAAAAGGTGAATCAAATGGACCATTACGGCAAGGCTGGGATGGTCAATTTGGTAAAGTAAATCTGTTGGGCATCTTTCTTTGCCTTTAGACAACAATTCTGATGGCAAAAGAGCCAAACGGGACAGGCAAAAAAAAAGAAAAAAAAGACAAGATGAAAGCGGAAAATCAGTGCGCCTTATGTATGAATTCTGGTTGTGCTTACTGACCGCGAACCGATTTTATGTGGAACACAGCGCTCAGCAATCTGTCAAAAAATGTTTTAATATGACTTTGCTAAGCTACGGAGCTGCACCGCTTGATGGATTGTCGGAGGATTACGGCTACCGGGGAGGAGCCTCGCGGAGTGATACGTACTGT
The DNA here is from genome assembly GCF_057381915.1 of Diplotaxodon limnothrissa. Classification (NCBI taxonomy): domain Eukaryota; kingdom Metazoa; phylum Chordata; class Actinopteri; order Cichliformes; family Cichlidae; genus Diplotaxodon; species Diplotaxodon limnothrissa. Next base: position 362,419 of record NC_140609.1, on the reverse strand, counting down.
GTGTGTATAAGGACCACAAATGGCACCTGTTCAGAGACGTGGTGCAGCTGTGAAATCTGTCTTTGTTATTATGCTCAGCGTCTATCAGTTTACATTTTGACTGCACAATTGTGAGCTTTTTGTTATGCACAAAAACAACATTGTTTTCTTTTATTTATGGACCATGATTATTTAATAAATGCTGATAATTTATTTTTGAGTAATTTCTTCATGTACATCTACGCTGTATGTAAATAAAAGTGCCCGTGTGACAGCTGGGACACAGTGTGACTAAGAACTCTCTTTTTGTTCTTAACTTAAAACTTAAAACTTAAAAAAAAAAAATCGAGATATATATCTTATATCGCCATCCAGCTAAAAAATATCGAGATATGAATTTTGGGTCACATCGCCCAGCCCTAGCTCCCCGCTCGAACGTTGGAGTGGGCCTGAAGCCAATATTTCCATTTGGACAGCTACAGACCAGATCAGTTTTCGGCGGAGCATATGCAATGGAAGTCCATGGTCCTGGAGTGCCTGAGGCAGGTGGGGCTCTTAGCCAACCCAAAGAAGTGTACAGTTGGACAGAGGTACAGTATCTATCTGCAGGCAACCTTCAGATAGAGAAAACGACAGCCATCGTATCTTGCCCATGTTGCACGACCAGAGAGGAGGTGAGGTGGTGCTTGGGAGATGGAAGCATGTAAATATAAAAATAACCACTGCAGCCAAAAAGAGTGCCTGACGAGCCCAGTAAGCTATTAAGACTCGACTGTACACTGTGTTCGTGTTTTCCTCCGAAACAATAAAGTTCTGCTGGAGCAGCCTTTCAACGCTTCTTTCTCTCGCTAGCAAAGTAAAGCTAGTTACTGGCCTGGCCGAGGTAACAAGAGAGTGCAAACATGTTGAGGGCTGTGTTAGTTCAGTGAGAGATTTATTTGGAAGGAAAATTTTCACTTGTAGTCGAAAACTAATGTGTATGCTTATGCCTGCATTTTTATTTTGTTAAATACAAACAAAATAGCAAAAGTGCTGCCACGTGTCTGGCCAGAAAGAGCTGTTTATTTGAAACTACTGTACTATACTGTGCTATACTGCTGGGTGACTGTCTTCTACTCGTCAAATACATTTCATTGCAATGCTGACCCTGTGCTAACTTGCATATGACAAATGAAACTGAAAGGATTCAGATAGTTAAGAGTGAGAAAAAAATTGTTTTCATGTTTGCAATTTTGTCTTGTTACACAATATTTGGAATTAAATAAAACAAACAACACACTACATTTTAGGAAATATTAGTGGGTGTTTTTGTTTTTTTGTACTACTTGGACACTTAAGTGGCCCTCCAATGAGATGACGGTGCCAGAAGTGGCCCGCGGCTCATTTGAGTTTGAGACCCCTGCCTGTTTAAGGCCTTCCAAGTTGGGGCAGCTTTGTCCCAGCAGGTGAGGGGGTTTGACTGTCTGGTCATTTATATAAGCCAGAAGCTATCTGAGCGGGAAGGTAGATACAGCTCTGTGGACGAGCAGTATCTGGCAATACAGTGGTTGGTTGACCTTCTTCATTACTACCTCCTGGGCGACTCTTTTATCCTCTGTTCAGATCATGCGCCACTACAGTGTCTCCACTGGAAAGCAAAAGTGCTGAAACATTCACGAAACTCCCGAGGTGTGTGCATAGGGTTCTTTGTGAGCTACAAGGGTCTCCAAAATGTTAAGAATGTTATTTTATTTACTTTGTACCAAAGAAAGTATTTGTCATTTTAAGTAGAATGTAGTCAGGAGAGAGTCGCTAACTTACCCACCACAGCGTAGCCTCCTGGCACTATGGGATAGATAGCATGACCTGCATGAATGCCTTCCGGGAACCAGTATGCCATGCATTCTCCAACCAGACGCCCCAAGCCGGCCCCTGAAATGTGGAAGGAGATAGAGATTCACAATCAGTATGTGGCTGTTTATCAAAATCAGCAGTTCTTAGACTTGCAAGAATTTTCAAACATGTGCACAGAAAACTGAAATCGCTGTGGCTTGAGCACCATCAGCCTGACAAAAATAAATTGCTAAGTCAAAATATAAAATTTATCTAAAACAAAAAAAGTATTGAGTTTTGAAATCATTATTGAATCAGTCACTACAGTAATCTAAAATAGGGTTGTCAAACTTTGGTTCAGGGGCCAAAATGAACCTTGCAAAGACTCCAATGTGGTCCACTGGAGAACTCTGGAAAATGAAGGAGTTCACAGATTTTAGTCTTGGAAAAGGCCGACTGGGGAACCAAGAACTTAGTCTCTACAGGACTGGAAACAGTGCGTTAAGTGTCACCGGGCTGGTGAACAGAAAACCCAGTGATATATTCTGCTGACTCAAAGACCTAAACGTCACCTTGAACATTGTCCAATTCTGAGACAATAATTTCACTTACTTTGCTGTCAGCTTCACAAACACCAAAATCATTGAAATAATCTCAGCTCAAAAACATTCTTGCACCCATTTCTGTTATTCAGGCGGGGACAGCTGACGCCCAGCTGTTGCCAGTGCTTGTCCTGTCTTCCAATGTGAGGGCAGCCTACTCCTGCACCCGCACCTACTCGGGTGGGATTGCCATTCAGTCTGCTCCAGTACCCATGCTGGTCCCCAGGGTGAGGCCAGCCAAGACACGGTTGCCTATGGCTTGCCCATCAGCTTGAAATGACGAAATGCAATATCCCAGAATCCATTTCGCCCAAAACTCAAACGAGGCAGTGGCGGAGGAACACAGAGTGGCAGAGTTTGAAAGATTACTCTGTCTGGGTCACAAAATAAACTTTTAAGATATTTTCATGCGAGAATGGTGCTGTGTAAACTTCAAATATCTGCTCGATTTATCAAGACATCACATATTTGCAAAAGTGCTCTAACGTTCTCGGAGATGCCTGTTGAAGGAGTATTGAAGGTCTCTGTTTTGAGGTTTCTTACCACTCTACAGTTTCAGTGCTCCTCGATGGGTAGTTGGCAAATGTTTGTAGGCAAGTCAATTTCTTCTTGACTATCATTACTGCAAACTACTGTCAACCCCAGCAATCTGCTAGTAACCAAATCATTCACAATGTTTTCTGTAGTATTGGCGTAAAAACCTCTCTGTTACCATTTTTGCATAATGACAGCAAGCAAGCAACTTCACACAACCACTAGCTAAACCCTTCAAGAATACTTCTTTTGTCCACTGGTGATTACTCACAGCTAGGCATGCATGACATTACTTGAACTTCCAGTAACACAGTGAGGAATCTGACTCAATGCACATGTTAAACAAAATATAGGTCTGCCTTTATTCACTTTTTAAACATGCTACACAAATATTTTGTCTGAGTGATGTTGAAAAACAAATTCATGGATGTGTTACTTCTAGGCTGGAATGCTGTCAGTCGTTATTATCTGGATGTCCTAAAAACTCCCTGATAAGCATTCAGTTAGTCATCTCTACTTTCAAGATTAGGCTTCAAACTTTCCTTTTTGCCAAAGCATATCATTAGGGCTGGTGACCCTGAATCCTTCCTTAGTTATGCTGCCTTAGGTCTAGCCTGCTGGGGGAGTCTTTCCTTTTTCCCATTTCTTTTCATTCTGTGTGTATATATACAACTACAATTTTTATTTATTAATCTCTGGCTGTCTTCAACTGTGCCTTTATCCTGTTTCTCTCCCCTCACAGTCATGGCAAATGACTGTTCACCCCTGAGCCTTGTGTTAACGCCTTCAAATGTGTTTCATCTGTTCTTCTTCACAGAAAAACACACATCTTACCAATGACAAGTACTGGCATGAAGGCTCCATAGGGCACTGGCATGGTGATGGCCAAGGCACACATCCAGAACTAAAAGAAGAAGAAGACATCAACAGAAAGAATAGGGTGACATTCCAGGAGCTGCATGGTATTATCTGGTGTGTTTCTAGATTCCAGCTCACCACAAGGCAGACCGCAGTCTAAACCCAGATGCTACTTTATACAGACCTTGACCTATTTGGTTTCAATGCGCGATTTCTGTTTTACTCTGCTCAAAGTTTTTTAGATTTACTGTAGGGTTATTTTAATTTGCACAGCTCTTTTCTATAGGCTTATTGTAGCCAGTGTGTGCACACAGGATAGGGCTGGGCGATATGACCCAAAATTCATATCTCGATATTTTTTACCTGGATGGCGATATAAGATATATATCTTGATTTTTTTTTAAAGCCATAAGTTAAGAACAAAAAGAGAGTTCTTAGTCACACTGTGTCCCAGCTGTCACACGGGCACTTTTATTTACATACAGCGTAGATGTACATGAAGAAATTACTCAAAAATAAATTATCAGTATTTATTAAATAATCATGGTCCATAAATAAAAGAAAACAATGTTGTTTTTGTGCATAACAAAAAGCTCACAATTATGCAGTCAAAATGTAAACTAATAGACGCTGAGCATAATAACAAAGAGACAGATTTCACAGCTGCACCACATCTCTGAACAGGTGCCATTTGTGGTCCTTATACACACACAGTACGTATCACTCCGCGAGGCTCCTCCCCGGTAGCCGTAATCCTCCGACAATCCATCAAGCGGTGCAGCTCCGTAGCTTAGCAAAGTCATATTAAAACATTTTTTGACAGATTGCTGAGCGCTGTGTTCCACATAAAATCGGTTCGCGGTCAGTAAGCACAACCAGAATTCATACATAAGGCGCGCTGTCGATTTTTGAGAAAATGAAAGGATTTTAGGCCGTGCAGCCCCTGTGGGCTGCATGTCGTTAGCGCGGTTAGCTCGTTAGCGCGGTTAGCTCGCTAACACGTTGACGCCGTCCAGCCCAATGCACGGGGCGATCCGCGGTAACTCGCTAACGGAGATTTTCCACTTTCATCTTGTCATTGCCTGCAGGTGAAGCTATGGGGGAGGGGGAGTTGTGTTTAGTGAAGGAGAGGCGAGGCCGAGTAACGCAGCGTAGAGACAAAAGTGGACGAAAGAGGCAAACCTGCGGCTCCACAAGTATAATTATAACGTAACATAGACTATATCGATATAAACGATATTGTCACATCTTATATCTCGCATGAAAATAAATCGATATTTTTAAAAAACTCGATATATCGCCCAGCCCTAACACAGGAGATGCACAAATTGGTCACATGCATTGTAGCTTGCATAGTAAATTGACTGAGGAAGTTTTCTCTGACCAGACATCCTTAAATTTCAGTTGAATACCCTTGGTCTAAATCACGGGTCGGCAACCGTTCTGATAATGCTACTCATTATCAGAACGTTTCCTCAGAAGTCAATGTGCCATATCAACCATTGCATTAGCAATCATGCTCAACAGTTCCACGCTATATAGAATAATTTTAAAGAACTATATTTGTTCGCCGATGTTGGCAAAGTGCAGATCAGCTGTTTTAAACAAAAAGCAAATAAAAAAAAACACTTTTTATCCAAAACAAGAACTCTATAACAGCAAAGGAACTGTACGACAGAAAATACAAATGCTATTTATGGTCTACTCACAAAAGTGATAAGGAAAAATACTAAGGCATGTTTGTTAATACATGTTATTGTGGTCTATGGTCTCCCACTCAGAGACACAGGTCTCCAAGTGTCCGGCAGTCAGACGGCTATGGGAGGTGCTGAGAACATTATTTGTGTGATAGAAAGTCTGCTCACACAGATATGTGGAGCCAAACACTGTCAATAAGGCCTGTGCAATGCTCTGAAGACAGTTACACTTGTCAGGTAGTGATGTCCAGCAGGTGAAAATGCACGAGACAAATCCAGCTGCCCATTAAAGCTTTCTGGTTTAATCAGAAAAGAAAGCATTGGTCCAAACACCTGCATTGTGAATTCGTGGTGCTGATGCTGCGCTGAGCAGACAGCTCTTGAACGTTTGAAGTGTTGGAATGTGGAAGTGGCACAACTAATGTAAGCTAATTAGTGATGTGCACCAGTGGCCCGTCCATAGATTATTATTTTTTAATGCACCTTCTCAGATTAATTCACTGTGTGCCGTGCCATCATTTAACCCTTTGCGTGCCAGCTGTGGCACGCATGCCCAGGGTTGCCGACCCCTTTAGAGTCAAAATGATAGCCTAGCTGGATCATCTTCTTATGTTAAGATGTTTGGAACCATTAACCATAAAATAATCATTCAAAGTTTCTTATTCAAAGACAAGAATGCAGCTTATACGTTTAACATTGACATCAGCTCACTAGCAAGATCGGTGTGACAGAGCCAATATCAGTGTGCACCTGACACTCCTACACCATGATAGAAAATCATGTCCTACCGTCAGTGTTCTTTAAATGCATGTGTGCTGCACACGCAGCTTTCAGACCAACCTAGTATCAAAGCAAAGCATGTAATACATAGAGTAGTCCACTGTTTCCATTTCACACTTTGCCTCTCCAAAGCATGAAATGGACATGCATGCACTAGTTGCACTCGCAGTAAGCTGCAGCACCAGCAGAGGGACATATTTTCTTTCCAGCAAATAAAATTAACATGGGAAAGCTTTTTAAAAGACATTAATAACACATTCACATGTAAGTAAATGTGGACCTCTGGATTAAAAAGGGGGGATAGCACCCTGTGTATGTATAATAAATCCTGTCAGGAATTGTGCATGAATTTAACATACTTTACATAGAATGACAAATTCATTTTATACATTATGAAAACTTGCAGACAGACACATTTACTAGCATAAATCAAACCTACAGCTTTGTACACATATTTTCACCTTACTCTCATTATGGTGAAAAGGGCCAGTGTGCCGAAGACGGTGACTTGTGGGTGCATCCAGACTCGTGCGTTTCCAATGTAGTCAAACTCTTCAGCGATGCCGTCTTTAGTCCATGTGCGGTTGTCCAGTAATGTGACCAAAGCCTCGTTCTGTGTCAGCTGGAAAATTTGGAAAATTAAACAAATAAAAAAAATACAATTACTACGACTGTGACTGAGTCGGAGCTCTTTCACAGATAATAGAAACAGAAACACATGACAGATAGTTGGTGTCCATGTAGAGGAATGCTCAGACCTCTACATCGGAGAGACCAAACAGCCACTTCACAAGCGCATGGCACAACACAGAAGAGCCACCTCCACAGGACAAGACTCAGCAGTCCATCTGCATCTTAAGGATAAAGGTCACTCTTTGAGGATGCCAACGTTCACATTTTGGACAGAGAGGACAGATGGTTTGAAAGAGGAGTGAAAGAAGCCATCTATGTCCACTGTGAGCGACCATCTTTGAACAGAGGCGGGGTTTACGACACCAACTCTCTGCCATTTATAATCCAGTTTTGAGATCCTTCCCAGACGCCTTAACGCCCACTCACATCCTGGGCCATCTGACCTCAGGAATTCGCATGATAAGGTGGGGCCAGGTTTCACAATGAGCTCACCCGAAACTCTGGCTGATTGGGACCCACACCCAGTTTCACACCTTGGCTCAGGCGATTAGAGGATCATCAGGGGGTCCTTTTGTCCCTCTGTGGGGGGAAACTCCCACTAGGTTTATATCTGGGACTCTCCACCATTTGACCTTAGAACTGAAGAAGCTTCTTGGGTGAGAGGTGAAACGTCTTCAAGCAACTTAAAGAAGTCCAGACGCTTTTCTATGCAAGCTCCTTTGACTACGATGACCTGGATGACTGAGAACCTTCACAGACATATTTCATTCAAAATTCAGTGTTTGGCTTGAAACCCTAGAAGATAATTTCTAATGGTTTCAATATTATCCTTTTATTTAACATTAGCATTTCCATGATGTGTAATCCACAGAAAATTTTTTCATTTTTTTGAGTTAGTTGATGATGTATTTTATTATATAATGAATGACTTCAATTTAACAAGAACAGGCTGAATTTTAAGTCTTATTGATATATCAATAATTTGGTATATCAATAATTAAATGATTTAAGATGGATAAAGACTGTTTTCAAACCATACAACATGTATGATATGTAAACCATCTTTAGATACATTTCAAAATTAGCTTAATTAGAATAAAGAGAAAAAGCCCTGCATATTTTTTTTAAAGAATTCTTTGATGTCTACTGTAATAACTGTAGAGTGATGAGTATATGTAATAAAAATAATATATGGTTCATGGGCTTTGTGAACCTACCTCTCCAGCCATAAACTGTCCAAAACCAGAAGGAAACAATAGTGACGAAATGAGGAAAGAGACCATCACTGGATACACAAGACATCTAAGAACATAGATATATAACAGAAAGAACAAGTAAGCAAGGGTAAAACAATGAAATGCTTTAAAACAATAACATAAAACAATAAACAGGGAATAATGCATGTCTAACAGTTACTGAGAAAACCATAGTTATTCACGCATGGGTGAAAAAGCAACGTGAAGCCAATCACTATATTATATTTATTTTTATAGGTACATTTTTTCCTTTATTTACTCAAGTTTGTTTAACTTAAAATAATACACTTACAGGCCACCTTGCTGGGTATACCTATGAAAATTATTTTTAAGGCAAATCTCAAATTATCCAATCACATGTCAGCAGCTCAATGTATTTATGCATGTGGAGTTTAGAGCTTTACCATATCATTCTGTCAATCTATGATTTGTCATTTATTCCTTTTAAATGAATATAAGAAACTGGAATTTTGTGCACAGGTTTGAATGTGTTTGGGGTTTTCTCTAATACACATAGGATCGAAAGTATGCAGAGACACAAATATACATATGCCCCTATTAATATTTGGTCGAATGTGTTTTAACAGTTGAACTTCGACTAGACTCTTGGTAGCTTAACTGAAATCTATAGCTTGACCACATGGACAAGCCAAAAGCCTTATGGAGAAAAGTATTAATTTCTGATGACCAAACATCGAACTGGCTGGCTATAATGACGAGCGGTATGTTTGAAGGAGTTAATGTGAACTGCACCAACTGTCAAACATGCCCTGGGTCTGTTTTGTACGGAGCCCCTCTGATGACATGGTCCAAAAAGTAAATAAATTGTGGCCACAAAATACTACTTTATGCCCTCGAAATAGTATAACGTGCCCGCGAAATACTTATTTGTGGCCACGCAATACTATTTCGAGGGCACGAAGTAGTATTATAGGTATTTAGTAGTAGTATTATAGGCATAACGTGCGCACGAAATGCTAATTTGTGGGCATGAATTGGGTATAACGTGGCAACGAATTACGCATTTGTGGCAACGAAATAGATAACGTGCGCACATCATATTGATACAATTCCTGGACAGCTGCGTAGAGACATAAGCATAAGAGTAGGCTAAACCTATGCACTGTGGACAGTATGATTGAGTTTTATTTTAGGCTGGGGATGAGCTACAAATGCATTTTGAAAAGCCTGGCAATGCAAGGAACCATTATTATGGAGAGACATTTAAACAGGATATTGAAGGCCCAGTTGCTTTACATAGATTTTATTGTCAACCAACTGCAAGGGCCTGGGAAGGATCACGGTTATCAGTCACGTGTTTCGTGGCCACAAATAAGTATTTCGTGGGCATGTTATACCCATTTCGTGCCCACGAAGTAGTATTTTGCGGCCACAAGATATTTATTTTTTGGACCATGTCATCAGAGGGGCTCTGTACAGTAGTTTTGCTGCCAGTGGTACTGGTACATTATACAAAGTGAGTGGAATAATGAAGGAGGAGGACTACCTCCATATTCTTGAACTTCTTGAAATCAATAGCCAGATGTATGAAGTTATGAATGACATTCTTGTTGCTACTGATCGTGGTAAATATGCTGTGCTTGTGTTATTGGATATGACAGCTGCATTTGACACAGTGGACCACGACCTGCTGATCTCCCGCTTACATCACTGTGTGGGAATTTGTGATCTGGCATTGTCATGGATAAAATCATATCTTTCCGAAAGGAGTTTTTGTGTCAAGCTGGGGCTGGCCGCTTCCTCTGTGGCCCCTCTGCTTTGGGGTGTGCCCCAGGGATCTATCCTTGGGCCATTACTTTTCTCGCTGTATTTACTCCCCCTTGGTGCGATTTTTCGTAAACACGGAGTGTCATTTCATTTGTATGCCGATGACTGTCAGCTTTACTTACCTTTTAGTCATTTGGATACCTCCCCATGTCAATCACTGCTTGACTGTCTTAGCGATATTAAATTATGGATGGCAAATAATTTTTTGAATTTTAATGGTCGCAAAACGGAAGTAATTTTATATGGCCCGCATCGTTCTACTGATTCTCCAGATGTTGATTTTGATGATTTGACCTCTCATCTGAAAAGTTCAATCACTAATCTTGGTGTTAAACTTGATTCTGCGCTTACTTTTGAAGGTCATGTAAGTGGGGTGGTGAAATCAGCTTTTTATCACCTCAGACGCCTGTCGAAGGTCAAGCCTTTCCTTTCCAAACCCAATTTGGAAACTCTTATTCATGCTTTTATCACCTCACGTCTGGACTATTGTAATTCCCTTTTAATAGGGGTTGGGTCGGGCACCTTGTCACGCCTGCAGTTAGTTCAAAATGCGGCGGCGCGATTTTTAACCGGTAGTAGGAAATTCGATCACATCACTCCGGTTCTGGCTTCCTTGCATTGGCTTCCTATTGAATTTAGGGTTCGTTTTAAAGTCCTTTTATTGGCTTTTAAATCTTTAAATGGTCTGGCTCCTGTCTATTTATCTGATTTGCTGAAGCCACATGTTCCTCCCCGCTCGCTCCGTTCAGCTGAGCAGCTGCTGCTGTCGGTCCCTAAGTCGCGGCTGAAATGCAGAGGAGACCGAGCCTTTTCAATTGCGGCTCCGATGCTCTGGAATAACCTTCCCCTCCAAATTAGACAAGCGTCATCAGTGCAGGGCCCTATTTCAGGAAGCCGGTTTAGAAAACTCAGAGTGAAAAACGATACTCAGGGTTGAGTAACCCCGAACTGTCCAACTCGGAATATTCGGTTTCAGAAAGGCTGATAAGAATTAGTTCAATCAACGCGGAGTTGCTTTAACCCCAAGTTAAGCGCGCACACGAGGATACATAAAGCCCTGATTAGTGGAGTACAGATTAAGCGAGTCACCATGGAGATGGAGGGAAAGAAGGCGCGGTCACTGTATTTTACAGCGCTTGAGGCCGAAATTCTGATGGCAGTATAGGGCTTTGGAGCGTGATGTCACGGGGGTGGGCGATAACATGCAAATTTTGCGGAAAAAAAGTAACACAGCCTCAGCTGCAAAAGAAAGGGAGCATGCATGGCAAAACATGGCCGACAGAGTCAATGCGTGAGTGTTAATTTAAACATTGATCTAGGGATTTCCACCCATTTAACACGTTATTTTATTTTATTTTATTTTATTTTTTATTTCATACATTTGATTTTGTGATGTGATGTGAGCGCAGGTGCAACCCAACAGGCCCCAAACGTTCCTGGCAGCAAGTAAAAATGAAATATAAAAATATAGTCCAAACAGGTGGTGTAATTGTATTATGAGCCATAGTGCTTGGTCTGTTTGTCCCATGTAAATCAATTGCAGTTAGAGGCTACATTAATTTCCCCTCTGTAAGCACTTATTGAAATTATCTGAGCACATTACAAGTACATATTTGCTTACTCTGTATGCTCAAATGTGACCCGTTATAGCCAACAGAAAAAAAGCGGAGGCCTGAAAAACAGGTGGGGGTCCTCCACCACCACCACTCACAGAGGCTGAGCAGTTGGCTTCCACATTTGTGATAATGTTGGCAGCATCACATATGATCTTCACAGTGCAGAGAACACAAATTAGCATCCATTACTATGATGAAATAATTTGTTAGTTTGAAATGCTACAGGGAACTATGTACCTGTACATTAATGCTGTGGAAAGACTTCCTGTTCACATAGTCTCCTTCATTTACTGAAGGAGCAATGATTGGAATGTGAGTGCCATCTATACAGCCAATCACGCCTGGGAACCGTGAGAATAAATGTAAAATTTAAGTAGTAGTTCAAGTATCACCACATCATACATTAAGTTTTGGTCATCCTGCTACCTGCAATTTTGTGGCATCCCTCTTTGATAAATCTTGTGGGTCTGTGACCGGGGAACACCACAGACGAGTACAGGAGACGTTTCAGTGCAACTGTAACATTCCTGACTGCCCGACAGACGGTAGCCTTGGAAACGTGCTCAGCGTCACCAATATTATACAGAAAGCTCCCGTTTGCAAAAAACTGAAGTGCAATACAAATAATATGTACAGAACTGAGAGGATGTCCGCGATGTGTCACATGAGCAATATTAGGCCTGAGGATGTTATTCAAATCAATTATAGATTGTGCTGAAAAACGGTAACGTTCACACAGGAAATCATCAGGAAATGATAAAATGTCCAAATGCGCTCTAATCACTCTCTCCCGGCGGAGAGCTCTGCGGAGAATTTGGGCTTCAACATCTACTGGCTCTTCAAGGAAGGGGCACGCCATGTCTGACACTTCCTACAGTCAGGTTTCTGACAAAGAGGCGGAGAAGGTCAGGGTTAGTTGAAGTAAACCTGCTAGGGGGCAGGTTAGCTTCACGGAGTGTGTCGTCATAGTAACTCACTCAGAATTAATCTAAACTCGCTTTGTGAAACCGAAAACCCAGAGTTTTCGTTAACTCAGGGTATACTTACTCAGATTTTGCTCTAAACCGGCTTCCTGAAATAGGGCCCAGGTCTTTAAGTCCAGATTGAAAACCTATTTTTATTCCCTGGCTTTTAACTCTGTAGGAAACTGACACCTTCTTATTTATTTTATTGTATGTAATGATTTTATGGTATTTTTAATTTGGTTGTTGTTTTGATCTGTGTTGTTCAGCACTTTGGTCTGCCTGGTGTGTTCTTAAAGTGCTATACAAATAAACGATGATGATGATGATGATGAAACCTGGATATAGCCCGGTGAACACACATCAACACTAGTTTTGGAATGGGTAAAGTGGGCTAACATTAGGAGGCTTCAGGAAATGCTTTCCTAAAGTCTCAGCCTATGCTTCAACGTTGGGTCCCTTTTATTATGTCTGACTGTGCTGTGCAGGCTTCTAGAGTTACGTAGTTAAATTAAGAGTAAATTACAAGTGAAACTATAAAATGCATTTTCTTATCAAATGGAAGTGTGGATGCTGATAGCTGAATGTTAAGTTAAAAATGTTAAATGAGCTGGAAAATACAGAATTTTTCACCTGAAAACAAAAGTGCAGAACTGTTGAAAGCTGACATTTACACAGAAGAAGTTGAAAAGTACAGGGTGGGCCATTTATATGGATACACCGTAATAACATGGGAATGGTTGGTGATATTAAAGTCCTGTTTGTGGCACATTAGTATCCACGCCTCCCGCTGAACGCGTAGCGCTACTTTGAAGTTTGTTTTTCGCGCTACTTCGTACGGCACTACGTTGCCTGGCGGACGGACATGTGACCAACATACCACTCTTGAACCCCGATCCTTCCGCCAGGCAATGTAGTGCCGTACAACAGCGGAACAAACAAAACAAATCGTCTTACGATATCACAAAAATCATAGACAATCCATAGAAAAGCCGCACCTGACTAAAAGCCGCAGGGTTCAAAGCTTGTGCAAAAAGTAGCGGCTTATAGCCCGACAATTACGGTAAATGAATACTGAATTTATTTATTTTTTAATTCCTTAAAAAAATTTGACTGGCATAGTCTGAGTGTTTCAGAAACTGCTGACGTAATAGAACTAAACCACACAAACATCTGTGGGGTTCAAAGAGAATGGTATGAAAAAGAGAAAGGTCTACAGAAAAACATGTCTGAATGCACAACATGTTGACTGCAGACTGAAGCAGATGGGCTGCATCAGTTTTCCTGACAAGTTAACATGCTTGTCATAAATTTGCAACAATGCTTTGCATTCACTGCCTCATATTAAAAAAATCCCAACTTACTTTTTCATGAGGAATGTGTTGAAGAGCTTCTGTTTCTTGATGAACAGGGCAATCCGTCGGTTTAGGTAGACAAACAAAGCCCCACCAAAACCACTGATAATACTGCAGAAAAAGAGAAAGAAGTTAATGCCTTGAAGACATTAAGAAATATGATTTTTATATTGAGGGACTAAATCTTGTTCTGCGGTTTTGCAGAACCTCTGCCCATCTTCACATCAGAGAAACTGCCTGGATGAGATCTTTTAATTCTTAATCTAAACTAATCACTTGTTTTTCCAACCACGGGAATTGAGAATTATAGCTGCTATCAACTTCAACATAAGCTATTGCTTAGCTACTCCATAACCAATGGCTAAACAACACACCAATAAACACATCAAATGCCATTCTGAGTTTGTTCTATTAATTTAACCATTACACTGTCCAAACCATGAATCAGTACATGGGATACAAAACACACAAATGCACAGACTGCACAAACATACCAAACTACAAACCAACAGAATGCTGCACCAATTATCACACCAAATTGCGACATCAACCCACTGAATCAAACTGCAGTCAGCAGAAGGTTTCACCCCATGCTCACCCTATCCTTTTCCTCATCAAACACCAGGCGAGGTGAACAGGTGAGTGCACCCACATGTACTGCGTAATACCCACCCATGAGTCATGCCTCACAACAGTTTACCCATACAGTGACACCCAAAAACCAACCACCCAAAAAAGAAACATGTTTCATGAAATATTAACATATATACATATAACATTTGATAACTTTCAATGTTATATTGTGAATAAAATATTGATTTGAGATTTGCTAATAATTGTATTTCATTTTCATGTGTATTATACACAATTCACAATTTGAAAAGTGTCTATTAGAAAATGTAAGTTTTTAAAATTCAGTTTATATATTTTTGGAAAAACTAATACGTTGTGTGATTTTTTTTTTCTTCATATGGGTTCAAATTCAGGTCATAAATATTTTGTACCTGTAAATCAGACTGTGCACTTATGAACTGAAATGTAAAACAAAATATCTAAAAGTTTTATCTTTGTGCATAACACTTCACGTTTTATGCACAAGTTCCTGACTTGACTGTGTTTGGCCTTACTGAGCTTCAGACAGCAACAGTGCTTCCTGGGCACAGATAAGCATTACTTTATGGTTTGGGAATCAACTGATTTTTTTGTAACCGGTTAAAACTGTTATAAATAGATATTAACCACATTGAAATCCATGTTAAAATGTAAAACAGTAATGGTTAAAGTATTTAGAAAGAATCTGTAATTATTGCCAAAGGAGTACAATGTGTTTAATACATTTAAAAGTGCATTTGCTTTATGTGTGGTTCATTTTTAATTTAGTAAGGTTGTTATCGTGTTTTATTGTGAAGAACTGTGTAATAGGAAGCGAGTATGTTTGTGATGGAAGTAGGACTGAGAGAAGTTGTGACAGAAAGTACAAGAAGTTTGCAAGTGTATATATAACCTTGACTATCTGATTGACGGTCTTTGTTGATGTGCACATTTGTAAACTGGCTGTAAGAAGCTGGGGATGTTTCTGCTCCTAATCCACCACGCAGCTGCACACTTCCTTCCTTCCTTTTTCTTTCCTGCCCTGTTTGTTTCTTTAGCTGTCAGAATATTTGTGTGAAGGCCAAGAAAGATACCAAACGGATTTACTTTACCAAGTGGATCATCACAGCCTTGCTGTATTGGTCCATTTCAACATTTGTTATTATTATTTTATTTTATTGTATTTTATTAAGTTATTACAGATGGGACAGACATGACCGGGGAATAGGACAGGGAGAGAGAAAGAGAGGGAGGCTAAGGAAAAAACAGAGGGGAAGAGGGACAGTGAGAGAGGACACTTTAAAAAAATCACCCGGATCACCGGTTGAGAGAAAAAAAATGAAAAAAGAGAAACAAACAAAAAGAGAGCAACATATTAAACACAACACTACTGCAACCCACTTAGCACTTAACCTAGCTAAGCGTAAATAACAGTAAATACTGAATTTTCAAAGTTTTTTGTGCAGCAGTCAAGACGGACAGCTCACAGTGTGCTGTGAGGCAGCAGCCAAGAAAGATGTAGTTTGTGTCTGTGAACACCTGTGTGGATCAGCACGGTTGTATTCAAAAAGTTTCTCCATGTAACGATGTGCTAGTGGGGAGCCATAGCCCTGTCCCCCAGGGCATGAAACAGGCATGGAGGAGATCCAGGCCCCAGACATCCAGAGGCCCCCGAGTGTGGGAGCCCAAGGAGGAGCTGAGGAGGGACATCTGTGCCAGCCTCCTGGGAAGAGCTTAGGAGAGCCTCAGACGAGGGGTCACTCAGCAGCCACGGAGCAGAGGCCAGAGGGGGTTGCAGTGGCCTGCCCGCGGGATCCACCGGCAGCCAGCTGTGCCAGAGTGGACTGAGCCCCCCACCCCCGGTTGGAGCCTGACCGAGCCACGGGCGCCAGGCCGGGAGTGTGCCCCCATACCTTGGAGAGTCTGAGGTGTTGCCAGAGGGGCGGAGTCTAAGACCCGACCTGACATATAGACACAGACACAAACTTGCATGCACACATATACAATTACTCAGCACTCACCCAACGTAAAGACAAATGGACATTGTCACACAATCACACTCCACAAACAGCCTCTATACAAGGTACCCTCGCCCCTAGAAGGGGAATCCACACCTAGACCCAGGAGATGTTACCCTTTTGTCACAGTCCAGAGTTTCTGGTGCGAGAGAAGAATGGATGACTGGTGAGACGCCAAGAGAGACTGAAGAGGAGTGATAGTGATCCCCTGCTTTTCACTGTGGATTCCCTGGAGCCCTAATCCCTGCACGCTTGTATATAGCACTTAGTCACTGTCACACACTTCACCTGGTGTTTGTGAATAAAACCCTCTGTTCTTCCTTTGAGCAAGTAGTCCTGCGTTTGAGTCCCCCCAATGACCGTAACACCTTTTCCCTGCGGTGGAGACATTGGACATGGCAAGTAGCCCCTCCCTGTATGCTGTATCACTGTATGCTGATCACTCTGCATTCAACACATAACTGTTTCCCTACAGAAAACATGCCTCTGAAAACATGTGACTACAGAGCCTATGCATGCAGGAATATTAAACGTCTAAAATTAGTCTTAGTTTTGAGTTGAAAAGATCCACAGGAACCACATTTGGACTATAAATAGCCCGTATACTGAGGTCTTACTGATGTCACACTAAACGTATAAATATAAAGTGTCAGGGATCCTGGGTCGCTCAGACCCAGGATCCCTGAGCAGTTATGGACTAATATTATAATATATATTTTGTATTGCCGTCCCTCGTTATCCCTGCTTGTATGTGTGTGTATGTGTTTCTGCGGGCGCCTTCAGGCCTGGTGGGTGTGGCCCTGCTGGCGGACTGGCCATACCCGAAGCCACACACCTGCTGCTGATCAGGCCTCGTCGGGGGAGCTACTTAAGAGAGTCTTGGAGCTCCCACCGACACGGGATCATTTCGTGAGACTTCCCGTCAGTTCTTCAGCTGGTCTGTTTGTGAGTGTGAGCTTGCCAAGTGAACTGAGGGTGCTAACTACTGCCTCTATTTTCCCAGGACGGATTGCTGGATGAGAGGGCAGCAGTCACAGAGTGCACTGGCACGAGGGAGCAGACACATGAGCACAAACACTGGGAGAAGACACGGAGTGGAAGTCGGGAGCACACGGGGATGTGTTATTGTTGTGTATCAGTTCCATCACTGTAAATAAACGCACTGCTTGTACATAGAGCACCGCGCCTGGGTCCTCCTTCCCCACACCCCCCACGGTTTGCCATGCCAAACTGTGACATAAAGTATAATAGACATGAAAAAAGGTCAAAGCCTGGCATTACAAAACAAAGCCTTCAGTCCAAATTTACTTATAAAAGATGTCACTTCAACATCACTTTACGCTCTCCCCTCACCCCCAAAGAGTCAGCAGGAAATGGCTGCCCTCTCTGAGACTTGTTCTTCAGAAGGTTTCTTCCTGTTAAAAGGACGTTTTTTCTTCCCACTCTTGCCAAGCACTTGCTCGCAGCAGGTCATCTGATTGCTGGGGTTTTCTCTCTGTTAATGTAGGGTCTCTACCTCATAATATAAAGCACTTTGAGGTGACTGTTGTTGTGAATACATAAATAAAACTGAATCAAACCTACTTAAGTAGTGCTCCTTAATAATATCAGAATATATGCGGCAATCATAATATGTTGGAATATCTTTCAGAACAAATGGCTTTTAAATGACTGCTAAAAACCTCAGTCAACAAAAAGTATTTCATATGCACATCTTTTTCCTGATGCTTAGCTGATGAGTTGGAACTAGTGGGTATTTTTCAATTTTACTATTTTTAAAGCAAATTTTTGCATTTCAAGTTTAGAGATGGAAACTTACCCAAGCAAAGCGAAGGCAGGCATCTCCTTGAGGTCAAAGGGAAAGTCTACCTGGAAATGGGTTCTAAAAAGGGCTGTGACGGTCTCTGGTGCAAGAGAAAGCAAAACCAAGAGGACAAGCTAGTGTATCACTGAATAGTCATCAAAACTTCGAGGTGCAAGTATCCAAACTTTAGCAATAACATTAGGTATTACAGATGTTGAATAACTGATGGAAAATGGAGAGTAAAGCTAGTTTCAGGCTGAGCATTGTGAACAGCTCTTTCTGATGCAACAGGCATGTGGTGTATGTCTTGTCCCAAAAACAAATTAGGTAATCTATCATTTGTTAGGTGAATGCATAAAAAATGATCCTGCTGAAGTTTATTGAGAAAGTACTGAGCAAACCTCAAAACCTAGCCATGTTTGATCATACTACACAAATAATGGGGGAAGAACACTAGAAACTGAAACTTGCAGCTCCACTGTGATTCATTTTGCTGCGTTTACTTTGACTTGTCTCTTAAATATACCATCAATATACAAATCACAGCTACATGTATTAGTAACGTGGAGACACATCTTCATTTGTTTATGCGTTCTGTGTTCAGGGTCTGGTGATTTACTTTTTAAATTGACATTTTTAAAGAGACTACATCTGTCAAATTAGGAATTCATAAGTCCCAACAAGCTTTGAGTCCACATTTTCCTGAATTCATAACTGCAAACAGCCTGCAATTTCATTCAACATAAATTAGCGCTGTTGTATCTATGAAAGCAGTAAGGTTTCATTTAATGATCAATGCTGTTTTTAGTATTAAAAGGTGTGACATTGTGAATTCCTTAAAACACCTGGTAAAAACATCTGGCCACACAGTCATACCTTCGTCTTTGTACCACACAGCCAATACCCTGAAAAAGAAGGCAGCGATGGTGACGGAAAAAAACCCTCTCCAATAGCTCCTCACAGCAAAGAATGTGAATGTTACTTCAATACTGAAGAGCACACCTGAAACACACAAACAACGCAAGGCATGAGCATTGGAACTGACTTTTAAAATATTCTGAAACTTACACTGACTTTTCAAAAACCCGTCTTGCACTTGTGCTGAAGAACAATATTTTCTTTTGTCTGTTGAATTTGCTAGCCAGCATCTTCACTCAGATCTCAGTGTCATTTACTTCCAGCTCATCTTGGATAGATTTGCTCATGGCGAGCTGTATATATACATGACTTAACAAGAGAGGCTCAAAAAAATCTTGAACTTGAAGAAATTGGCACTGATACATAGGCGTGAAAAAAGAAACCCTCAATTACAAGATAGCTTGTGAAACATTACTGAAACTGCTCCACAGATTTCAGCAACATAAAGCTTATCATATTACATGTTATATATTACACTGCTCAACTTAAAGCCTTAACAGTGTTTGCAGATTTAGCTTACTTCGGAGTGTTACCACGTCACATTTGATGAACCTCACCTCCTACGGGCGCAGCAAGAACGCAGCCTACTCCCACAGCACAGGCTGCTGCTAGCATCTCTCTGTACCTGGACTCATTCTGAAATCACACGGAAGTGATTACATTTCAGCTTTAGAATAAATAGATGTGGAATACAGAAATAAATAACCTACTCACCATTTAGGCAATATTGGATAGATTAGACTACATTAAATTAGCTACAATTACAATGTAACCGTAAGAAGGTGGAAGACCATTTTAAGTGTTTACTATGAATAGCGGTAATTCTCTGCTCAAAGATATGCTGTATGAAATTGTATCTTCTTTCGCTTTGAAGGTAAAAAGGTTCGAAAAATAAAATTGTAAAATATGATAATACTAATAATAATTCTTTATTTAAAAGGGACAATGGAGTGTAACATAGTCCAAGTATAAAACATGAAACTGATGCACACAAGTTTATAGCCATAGTATGTTATACTTTCTTACCCCCACACAATGAAGCTTTTTTGGCACATCTGTTTGTCATGATCCTGGCTTTTCTCCCAGCTATTTTGAAATTGCTCTTGTTTTTAGTCTGGATATACTTTTGCCTAGTTTATGTTTTCATTTTGATATTGTTAGTTATCAACTTTTTCTTGTCCTCCTATTTCTCTCAGGTCTAGTCTGTGTTTGTGTTTTCTCCTGTGTTTAGTCAGTTTTGTCATTGTGGTTTTACTAAATTTGTCAGAATCTCGTGGTGTTCCAGAGAAGGCATTGGAGCTGATCAACACTGGTAGATTCATTTATTCTTCAAAGAGCATGCAAATTATAGCTAAAATCTTCACCAAACCATAGATTGCTTCTGAATCAGTTTTCAGCTTATACACAGACTATGTTTCCTCAATCATCATCAGAAATTCATCACGACTTTGGAAGCTACACTTCTGCTTGTATTCTTTGATATTGTGCGCACAGTATGAAATAGATATGAAATGCTTTTGTATTTAGCCACTGTATACACTGACCGATGAATCAAGTCAAGTCAAAGTATATTTACATACCATGTTTTTAAACAACAAAAGGTTACACAAAGTATTCTTTAAATAGAAACAGTCACTAAAGCCAGTCTACGGAGGCCAGCATAGCTGCAATATGATCACACTGCTTATTTCCCGTGAAAAAGCGAGCTTCTGCATTTTGATCGACTTGGAGGTGATGAGGTAAAGATTGAGCAGAGCCAGCATGTAAAGAATTACAATCATCGAGATGAGAGCAAATGAAAGTCTGAATTACTGTCTCTAAGCCGTGTGGTTGGAGGCAGGCCTTCACCCTGCTGAGGAGACTCAGTTGAAAGAAACTTGTCTTAACAACAGAGCTGATCTGTTTATTAAATTTTAAAGCACAGTCAAAAGTCACACCAAGCACTGTCATACCCGTCAAATGGGTTGGGATGCCCAAATAAAATAATTTCTCTCCATAAGTTTCTCTCCAACCATAATTGTACATCTCTGAGACAGTTCACTAGTGCCTGAATAGAAATATGACTGTTGGTATTTTATAGGCAAAAATATGTGTAGGACATTTGCAAAGCATTAAAAAAAAATAAAATCAACAGTGGATGAATTCAATAAAACATGAGAAAGAAAAAGATGTAAGACTCACCTCATAGATTCCTCGAAACACAGGCAACTTGCAGAGGAGAGCGCCACACAAGCTGGCGATGTGTACAAAGGGAGCCTGACAGAAGGAAAAAATAAAGGCATAAAACAGGTTCTCTAGCTGCTGTTTGACGGTCTGTCAACAGTTACACATACACATGTTGCGGTTTTTATGCCAGTTGCAGAATATGAGAAGTGATCTCAGGTGAAAATCTAATTTAAATTTAAATTTCATATAAGCACAATGGTGTTCCAGCACTTTGCTTCGATTTACTCTGTGTGGGTTTCTGAGGACCAGATGTGGTCCGAGTGTAAGCCTGTCTTCTGAGGGATCTTTACTCTTTATTTGGATATCTTAAAGCTGTCATTCCATATTAAAAGGGCTGTCTCTTCGTGGTGGTGTCTTAATGCTGTGACTCACTGAAAACGTGCAAGTCAGCAACAGTAGAATGTGGATCAAAACGTCAATTTTTTTTTCTTTTTGCCTGTCCCGTTTGGTTCTTTTGCATCAGAATTATTGTCTAAAGGCGAAGAAAGATGCCCAATGGATTTACTTTACCAAATGGACCCTCCCAGCCTTGCCGTAATGGTCCATTTGATTCACCTTTTATGGTTTATTTTATAAATTTTTTTTTTCACTTGCTAGATACGGGACAGACTTGAATGAGGAAAAGAAAAGGGAGAAAGGAAGAGGGGGAAAAACAGCGGGGAAGAGGGACGGGGATAAAGGGCAAAAAACAAAAACTAAATAAGCAGACAAAAAAAAATCCATCTATCAATCACCTGGATCACCTGTTGAGAAAGAAAAAGAAAACAAGCAGAAGAAAACGAGAGCAATACAATGAACAACATCACGATGATCTATGGGAATATGACAGTAAATACTAAATATTAAACATTATTGTGCAGCACATAAGATCAACAGAACACAGTGTGCTTTGAGGTAGGAGCCAAAAAGGGTGTAGTTTGTGGGTGTGATCACCCGTGTGTACACCTGTGAGCATGGACGCGCTTGTTTTTTTAAAAGGTTCCTTCATGTAACGATCTGCTAGAGGGTGTGGAGGGGCCACAGCCCCGTCCTCCAGGACATGAAGCAGGTATGGAGGAGATCAAAACTCCAGACATCCAGAGGCCCCCAGAACACAAGAGACCAAGGAAGACCAACAGAGGGGCAGCTGCACCACTGTCCCAGAAAGAGCTGAGGAGAGTCCCAGATGAGGGCTCACTCAGCAGCCGCGAAGCAGAAGCCAGGGGGAGTTGCAGTGACGCGCCCGTGAGCTCCGCCGGCAGCCAGCCGTGCCTGAGTGACCGAGCCCCAGGCCGAGAGGCCGGGGGCACCCCACCTCCGAAGTGGCCCGAGCGAGCCCCAGGCTCCAGGCCCCGATAAGCAGCCACCAAGGAGTGAGCCGGTGTGTACCCGGACGCCCACCCCCAGACACAAAGAACCACCAACGCACCGATGTCTGAGGGCGTCTGCCACTGGCAGGGGAAGTGGTGGTGGGTGGAGATAGGCCTCCAAACCTTGGAGGGCCTGAGATGTCCCCAGAGAGGTGGCACCTGACACCCAACCTGACATATAGACACAGACATACAGGCACACACAGACACAAACATCCATTCCTCCCTCATGCTCTCATATGCACTTACTCCACACTCAACCAACGTGGAGACAGACATAAAGAGACGCTGTACACACGATCACACTCCCCAAGCGTACTCTACGAACCGGGTCTAGGTACCCTTGCCCCTGGAGGGGGAACTGCACCCAGACCCAGGTGGTGTTACCCTTTTCCCTGCGGTGGGGGGAGGCAGACCGCCCTGACTCCGCAGCAGCAGGGAGGCCCCACACTCCAGACTGCAGTCGGACGGCCAACTCCTCCTCCTAGCCCCCCCGCTCCAGCAGGTCGCAGAGAATGGGGGTGAGAGAAGACTCCAAACCTCCCTCCACCCGCTCATTGTAGTGTTGATGCATGTGTGTTCTAAGGTGCATTTAAAACCCAGGAGGGCATGGAGCTACCTGCCAGAGAGCAGCAGGTAAGCGCATGGTCCCTCCTGCTAGCCCTCAATGTCTACGTGTATTTAACCTTGAGAGGTGGGCAACGACGCCAGGGGTGGGGTGTACACCCTGATGGTAATTTGGACTCCGTGTATCGTGCCCACCCCCAAGATCCTATATGTATGTGTAATGAGAGTGTGAGTAATGTGAATGTCTAAGTTGTGGGATAACATTGAGACAGAGGCAGCCAGAAGGGGACGGGGGGGGGGGGGGGGGGGGGGATGCCTCCCCTGCACCGTGGTGACACACCTTTACTCCAAGGCCTGCATGTGTGGGTGATTGTCGTGGAGCGGGAAGAGGGAGGCAGCTGGAGATGGGGAGGGAAGGAAGGGAGGGGCAAGTGACCCCTCCCTGGGGCCAGCTTCA
This sequence comes from Diplotaxodon limnothrissa, assembly GCF_057381915.1. NCBI lineage: Eukaryota > Metazoa > Chordata > Actinopteri > Cichliformes > Cichlidae > Diplotaxodon > Diplotaxodon limnothrissa. Next base: position 338,617 of record NC_140609.1, on the reverse strand, counting down.
ATTTTGTTGAAAATCATAAATAAATGGGATTTTGCCCCTCAAAAACTCACTGATAAAGACATGTAGCTCTTAGAATGTTAGATCCTTCAAACTACTGAGTAATTATTCCCAATTTGATGGTTTGGATGGTGACTGCAGACAGACACAGAAAATGGACGCCTACCCACAGCAACATACAACAGTACATGAAGACATTTAAAGAGTGTGCAGCTGATTTGTGTGTATGCATCTATTTTACCTCTTTGCCAAGGGGCATACCACTACCCAAGGCAAAAGCGAGACTGATGACTTTAGCCACGAAGGTCCTGAAGGTGAGATATTCTTTCAGTAATACTCCTCGTAGAATGGTCTTCATTTCCGAAATCCCTGAACCTGTAGGGGACAACAACGGACTCTTACAGCTGGCTGATTGTCAAAACTTTCTGTTAGACCCCAAAAGATTATTGTTTACATTACAATGAACAACAATGGACAAGATTTATAGATGTTATTTTAATGGAAAAAGTACTAGACATCACACATGATGCCAGGTGTCTCTTGAAAATGAATCTCAATGAGATTTTTACTTGAATAAAAAATGTATGTGTGCAGTTTGTCGCACAATGAGTTGCTAGCTAGTCTTTTAGCTAGATTTAGGTTACATCAAGTATAGCAGAGATGAATTTGAATTTAAGGTGATGATGCTTAGAGTCACTGAAATCCAACTTTATACCAAACCATATGTCTTGTATAAAAATAGTGGAAGCAGTACAGTGTCAGTGTAGGGGAAGGACATGAGCCAAGATCCTGTTGAATTCAATTGTGTACATCCACAAAAAGCAGCAGTTCAGCTGTACACTAATACAATCTGAAGCTTACATTAGAAATTATTGACAATTGTGATTCCTTTTCATATGCCGAGACACTACATAGATCCCAGTGTGCCTGCACCTGTTGAATCCCACTTTAACCACTGAATTTTCTTATTTTGTTGTGCAGGTGTGGAGGCAAAGTTACCCGCCACCATGTGGCCAACTGAAAATTATTTTTTTATTTCTTACATATCAAACTAACCACAGTCAATGGAAGTAGAATTTAGCTTTGAATAGTATTTGTATTCTTATATAGTAGTATTGTTTCATCAGTATATTAATATAGCACAAGGTTCAGTTACCTTGTACAAAAATGGTTAGTAGAATTATCCTTCAAAGAGATACTTTTACTTTTTTCCTTTGAGTACATTTGAGATCAAGTACTCTTTCACTTTTACTTGAGAAATGAACTTTTTTCAGTAGTTGAGTATTTTTTTTTTACATTTTGGTGTCTGTGCTTCTGCATAAGTAAAGAAAGTGTGTACTTTTGCCACATCTGTTTACATACCAGCAGCCTGTGGGGAGACGATCTGGGTGAAGCCGGCAGAAAACACGATGAGAGCAACAGAATAGCCGACCCAGCCCAGGTACTGCAGGAACCCATTACTGTCCAGTCTGCCATATACCCACTTCTGTCCTGTGGACACACAAACCACACAGACCAGGCCCAATGTGTAAAACCATCCTCACAGATTTACAGTGCAGTTACAGACCTATACAACAAAACAGGAACTGGCAGGTCGAGGTTAGTTTCCCTTTCTGAAAGTATAAAACACGCAGCCGGAGAAATGTGTTTGAATTTCTCAACCTGTGAGATTTGACATTTCTGATGAATTTCAAAGGTTCAGGTGTCTAATTTCAACTTTCTGGTTTGCACAGTTTGCTTACTTATTTTTCCTCCTCCCTGGTCCCCTTTGCTCTCATTACTTACTTACTTCTTTACACCAAACTTTTTTTTCCCTTTTTACACTGTTAAATACCTCTTTCATTCCTGTCTACTGTACCTTCTAGTTTTTATCCCTTGGAGAACCTTTAACACACAAAAAAGAGTTACTGAGCTTGATTTGCTTTTTTGAATAAAACACACTGGTAACTTTCTTAAACTGAGTTCTAATAACACCGTGAGAAAAATTGAGTTCAGTTTACTTAATATAGATTACCATACTAGATTTTACAGCCGAACTATAGTCTGTATTTCAGTCAATTTTGTTGGCTATGAATCTAATGTGGACAGGAAACAGTGTTTTTTTTCTTTAGCTGTGCTAGTGGGCCTGCCCTGCAGCCTCGCTTTTGCCTCCTTTGTTTACATATTTATGTAGAACTGCATCTACATGTATGTCAGACATAGATTTTGTATGGTTGGGTAGTCTAGGTATAATAATAATGGATTGCATTTATGTAGCACTTTTCAAGAAACCTCAAAGCACTTTACAATTCCACTATTCATTCACTCTCACATTCACACACTGGTAGCCACAGCTGTAGCCACAGCTGCCCTGGGGCAGACTGACAGAGGCGAGGCTGCCATATCGCGCCATCGGCCCCTCTGGCCAACACCAGTAGGCGGTAGGTGAAGTGTCTTGCCCAAGGACACAACGACCAAGACTGTCCGAACCGGCAACCTTCTGATTACAAGACGAACACCCAACTCTTGAGCCACAATCGCCCCACGTATCATAACATACATCTGCCCAACAAAATTGGGGGGCTCAGACAAAGCCCCCCCTTGGACTGCTGAGTTTCTGCATTTTGATCGACTATGCCCCTCCAATGTGTGCTCTGATGTACAGAGAGAAAAAAGGAAATGCAGAAATGTATATGTCTTTTTTTTTTTTTTTTTTTTTTGGCCTGTCCCGTTTGGCTCTTTTGCCATCAGAATTGTTGTCTAAAGGCAAAGAAAGATGCCCAACGGATTTACTTTACCAAACTGACCATCCCAGCCTTGCCATAATGGTCCATTTGATTCACCTTTTATTGTTTATTTTATTTTCACTTACTGAATACGGGACAGACTTGACTGGGGGAAAGAAGGGGAGAAAGAAAGAGGGAAAGAGAAACAGCTGAGAAGAGGGACGGGGGAGAAGGGCAAAAGACAAAAACCAACAGAACGGGCAGAGAAAAAAAATGCATATATCAATCACCTGGATCACCTGCTGAGAAAGAAAAAAGAAAGCAAGCAGAAGAGAACAAGAGTAATAGAATAAACAACATCACAATGATATATGGGAATATGACAGTAAATACTAAATGTTAAACATTATTGTGCAGCACATAAGATCAACAGAACACAGTGTGCTTTGAGGTAGGAGCCAAAAAGGGTGTAGATTGTGGGTGTGATCACCCGTGTGTACACCTGTGAGCATGGACGCGCTTGTTTTTTGTTTTTTTTAAAAGGTTCCTTCATGTAATAATCTGCTAGAGGGTGTGGGGGGGCCACAGCCCCGTCCTCCAGGGCGTGAAGCAGGTGTGGAGGAGATCAAAACTCCAGACATCCAGAGGCCCCCAGAACACAAGAGACCAAGGAAGACCAACAGAGGGGCAGCTGCGCCACTGTCCCGGAAAGAGCTGAGGAGAGTCCCAGATGAGGGCTCACTCAGCAGCCGCGGAGCAGAAGCCAGGGGGAGTTGCAGTGACGCGCCCGTGAGCTCCGCCGGCAGCCAGCTGCGCCTGAGTGACCAAGCCCCAGGCCGAGAGGCCGGGGGCACCCCACCTCCGAAGTGGCCCGAGCGAGCCCCAGGCTCCAGGCCCCGATAAGCGGCCGCCAAGGAGTGAGCCGGTGTGTACCTGGACGCCCATCCCCGGACACAAAGAACCACCAACGCACCGATGTCTGAGGGGGTCCGCCACTGGCAGGGGAAGTGGTGGTAGGGGGAGATAGGCCTCCAAACCTTGGAGGGCCTGAGATGTCCCCAGAGAGGTGGCGCCTGACACCCAACCTGACATATAGACACAGACATACAGGCACACACAGATACAAACATCCATTCCCACCCTCATGCTCTCATATGCACTTACTCCACACTCAACCAACGTGGAGACAGACATAAAGAGACGTTGTACACACGATCACACTCCCCAAGCGTACTCTACAAACCGGGTCTAGGTGCCCCCGCCCCTGGAGGGGGGAACTGCACCCAGACCCAGGTGGTGTTTCCCTTTTCCCTGCGGTGGGGGAGGCAGACCGCCCCGACTCCGCAGCAGCAGGAAGGCTCCACACTCCAGACCGCAGTCGGACGGCCAACTCCTCCTCCTAGTCCTAGCCCCCCTGCTCCAGCAGGTCGCAGAGAACGGGGGTGAGAGAAGACTCCGAACCTCCCTCCACCCGCTCATTGTAATGTTGATGCATGTGTGTTCTAAGGTGCATTTAAAACCCAGGAGGGCATGGAGCTACCTGCCAGAGAGCAGCAGGTAAGCGCATGGTCCCTCCTGCTAGCCCTCAATGTCTACGTGTATTTAAAATTGAGAGGTGGGCAACGATGCCAGGGGTGGGGTGTACACCCTGATGGTAATTTGGAGTCCGTGTATCGTGCCCACCCCCAAGATCCTATATGTATGTGTAATGAGAGTGTGAGTAATGTGAATGTCTAAGTTGTGGGATAAAATTGAGGCAGAGGCAGCCAGAAGGGGACGGGGGGGGGGGGGGGGGGGTAGCCTCCTCTGCACCCTGGTGACATACCCCTACTCCAAGGCCCTGCATGTGTGGGTGGTTGTGGTGGAGCGGGAAGAGGGAGGCAGCTGGAGATGGGGAGGGAAGGAAGGGAGGGGCAAGTGACCCCTCCCTGGGGCCAGCTCCCCCGCTGACCCCAGTAGGCACCCCCATACTCCGCGACCCGCCAGGGAAAGGGGGCCCAGGCCCATCCAGACCGGGCCCAGTGCAGCATCGCCGCCCGGCCCCACAGAGCCCGGGACAGTCCACCCAACCCCACCACAGAGAAAACTGCACCCACCCCACCATCCACTCATCTTCCAGACTACATAAGACAATAAACACCCAGGCTGAGATCTTCCTCCACCTCTCCTGTATCTCCCCCTCCTGCAGAGGCAGCTCCTGAGGAGAGGAAAGCTCCTGCAAGATGTGACAATCTCCCCCACCAGTTGAAGAGCCCCCCAGGTGGCTCGACGCACCGGCGGCACCCTGCTCCAGGGCTGGGCCCCCATGCACCCACCCGCCCACAACCCCGGCAACACACCAACCAGGACCCAAGCCCCCGAGGCCCGGTCCGGGTCCCAGCCCAGAGACGGAGCGCCCCCAGAACCTCACGCCCATCCCGGACCCACCCAGGGGCAGCCAGGCTACCAGGTCAGTAACCCACGTCCGTCAGCACAGACCCTCCCCTAGCCCCGCTGCACGCAGCCGCGAGGAAACAGTCACCTGAGAGCCAACAGAGCCCCTAACCGGACATGACCGCTACCCCGGGTTGAGCCCCCCAAGGAAGATGCCTCCGGGGAACCCCCCGACGCCCTAAGCCTGTCCCTACCCCCACACCAATCACAACAGTGAAGGCGGGACCAAACTATGACCCCCCACCCCCACTAGGTGATGGAGCTGATCAAAGGAGCCCAGAGCAATTGATCTGATGTGGTGGCAGAGGCTGTATCAAGACTAATGTAATCTAATAGATAATTTCTATATTGGTTAGAATTAAGATTATTTTTATTTTTCCAGTTCATGAGGACTGTTTTCTTGGCTATGCATAGGGCAGTGAAAACCATATGGGCGATATTCTTTTCTGAAGTGACATTATCTAAGCTGCCCAACAAACACACTAAGGGGGAAGTTGGAATGTTACATTTCAGACACTTCGATAAGTCTTCACATATCTCGCGCCAAAACTTCTGAACTGGTGGACAGAACCAAAGAGCGTGGATATAATTGTCCGGTGAATTGGTTTGGCAGTGTGAGCAGTTGTTGGTAGACGTAAAGCCCATCTTGAACATCCGATGACCTGTATAGTGCACTCTATGTAATATTTTGTATTGAATTAATTGAAGACTGGGATTTCTAATTAGATGAAAGGTTTTTAAGCAAATCTGAGACCAGAAGTTTAGGTCTAAGTTAACTGATAAATCCGCTTCCCATTTTGCAATAGGAAGTGATATTGATTTATCTGTTTTAGAAAGCATTCTGTATATTTTGGATAGTAATTTGGGGGGTTTAAGAGTAAGAAATTGAACCACACTTGGTGGTGTTTGTAGTTCAACTTGACCCGGTTTAAATTTCTTTTTTACTATGGATTTAATTTGTTGATATTCTAAAAATCTTTTCTTGTTGATCCCATATTGTGTAACTAGTCCGTCAAATGAAATAAATTCTGTTCCTTCTAGTATATGTTCTAAATATTTGATTCCTTTATCACTCCAATCTGAAAAGTTTATCATATTATTGTTTTGTAATATGTCAGGGTTGTTCCAGACAGGTGTACGTTTGCATGGGATTAATGAAGACGCCGTCAATTTTAGAAACTCCCACCATGCTGTCAGAGAAGAGCTGATGTTGATGCTTTTAAAGCATTCATGTCGTTGGATGTTTGAGCTGATAAATGGTAGGTCTGAGATCTCTAGATTATTGCAGAGTGCTTGTTCTACATCTAGCCAAGGTTCATCTAAGAGGGTGTGTTTTAGCCATCCTGAGATAAACTGAAGCCTGTTGGCTAAGAAGTAGTGCTGAAAGTTAGGCAGTTCTAGTCCTCCTTTATCCTTGGTCTTTTGTAGTGTTTTTAAGCTTACACGTGGGGGTTTATTTTTCCAAAGGAATTTGGACATACATGAATCTAGAGATCTGAACCAATCTTGTGGCGGTTTAGTTGGGATCATTGAGAATAAATAATTTATTTTTGGTAAGACCATCATATGTCTTACCATATGTGTATATGTCAAAAAACTTGAGAGGAGATTTGGCTGAAGTGATGGGGAAAACGAAGGTCGTTACATTATGCGTGCAGGAAACCAGATTGAAGGCCAGGCCAGGTACACTGGAGGTGGAGTCAAGCTGCTCTGCCATGGCATTGGATGGTAAGGAATTGTAATACTAGAGGAATGTGATACTGAACCCCAAATTGCTCCTTTGATGCATTTGTCTGAGTGTGAGTGTTACACATAGATAGAAAGAACTTACGTGTAGGAAAAGAAGCGTGTGTGAAACATGTTGTTTAAGGTGCTATGAGTGCTAAAGCTATATAAGAACAAAGCTTTTTACCATTTATTTGTGGTTTCTAGTTTCTCTCAAATGCTTACCCAGTCTGGCTTTGCCCTATCACAGAGCTTTTTTCCCAATGCATCTACTTGAACACAAAGTTTCCTGCCAGGCATTTGTCAAATTCCAAATTTTTTTTTATGTCAACTTGGTTTAAGATTGGTCTCCATCACTAAGAAGTAAATCTAAAACCTTTCCAATATGTGCCACATCTAATGGTTTGCTCCAGTGTCTAATTCCATTGTATATTTTTCTTAATTTATTTTGTGTTTTCACTGTCCGATTTTAAAATTCTGAATAGATTTGTATACATTTGCATACATGTGATACATGTCTATTTGATGTGAACTAGAATGTGAAAGACTTCAAATAAATTCAGCCCTTTTCCATCCTTTGACCTCACCCTTCACCACTACCTCCATCCTATCAACTCATCTTTTCCTCTCACCATCAGTTTCCTGTAGTTGTTAGATATTACCAGTGTTGGTCAAGTTACTTGAAAAAAGTAATCAGTAACTAATTACTGATTACTTCCCCCAAAAACTAATCCCATTACTTTACTGATTATTTTTAAAAGTAATTCATTACTTAGTTACTTAGTTACTTTTTAAAAACACGATTTACAACCTGAAGAGGTGATAAAGTGATAGATCTTTCAGCCCAATTCTACTTTTTCTACATAATCCATCATACAAAATGTAATCAAATGGAAAAGTCTCTTTTTAAAACTTGTTTTATCAGTTTTAATCTTTTAACTTTATGCATCAAGCAAAAATTTAATTATATGCAACATTCTCTGACTGGAAGAAATTTGTTTAACATTTAAACCTATTTTCTGCACATTCCAGCACATAATTTTTTTTAATTTTGCGTTTACACTCAGTCTTTCAAATAGATGCAAGTAAAACACAGCAGAAAATAAATAAAGTCAAAGACTCAGCGGTCCTGTTGCTCTATTTTCACCTGTAAAGCAGGAGTGGGGCAGGCGGAGGTTTACCCTGGTGCAGGTGTGCCGCGGTCAGTGGAAGAATCCGCGAGTTTCTCTGTGAGTTTCCCATTACGTCGTAGCTACTCGGTGCTTGTTGGAAGTTTAGGGGTTTTTTCGCTGTAAAAAGAAGTTTTCTTCCCACGCACAGCGGACACTAATGTTTTTGTCACTTTTTATGGAATCAAACTCAAAGTAAGGTCAGTACTTGCACGCTTTAAACGCTGCACGCTCATACTCTCTCTGCACTCGATATGTGATCCATTGTTGATCTGCACACAGCTGTTGTCACTAACGTCACACTCGCTTACGTCACTGTCGTGAGACATTCTCGCAAAAAATCACGGTTTTAGTAACGCAGTAACGCAGTAACGCAGCGTTCCTATGGGAAAGTAACGGTAATCTAATTACCGTTTTTGCAATAGTAATCCCTTACTTTACTCGTTACTTGAAAAAAGTAATTGGATTACAGTAACGCATTACAAATAACGCGTTACTGCCCATCTCTGGATATTACTTACCTCCTTCCTTCCCAAAATGTGTTATTGTGTTAGTGTGTAGTGATGCTGCATTTTTAAAAACAAACAAACAAAACCAACCCAGTCTCTCTGTCACCTTTTAGGAGCATGTTGATGCCCAGTTCCATTGCCCAGCTGGCTAGGCCCATGAGGATCCCCAACAGGAAGAAGAAGATCCAGTCCTCCCCGATCAATGAGATCAGGAACCTCAGCCAGCGAAATGGGCCGACTAATGGGATATCAAGAACACAGCATAATACATTAGGACTACAGCACCCAGAGATTAGTACGGGTCACTTTATTCTACATTTTCCAATAACAGCTGTGTTTCATCACAATAGCTTTTGAAATATTGAACAGCAATAAACATGTTGTTAGCCCAAAAGACCACTGCTCTGTACTCTATAGCATTTTACAAGTTAGTAAACCAGAGATGCAAAAGTTTGTAATTTATCCCACATTTCTTATCTTTGGCCCAAATATAAACAGATCCATGCCCAATAACAAAGAAGCAGATCAGATAAATCTTTAATAATTTCTCAGGTGCGTTCCTCTGGGAAATTCAGTAATTATGAATTTGTTTTGGGGCATTTTTTGTAAAAAATAAAGAAGACATTTTCAGAAGTTTATATTCCTGGTGAAAACCATTTCTCTTTATTTCTTTCTTCCCACCCTTATCGTACTTGCAGGAAAAAGACGATTGTGTGCAGTAGGGATGGGTACCGGTTCTGACAAACGGTAGTAACCAGACCGAAAAGCAGCGCACATTTCGGTGCTTTATTTCGGTGCTTTTTTTTCCTGAGCTGTGATACACTTTAGATTCTAGCCAATAATTTTACGTTTCCGAGGATAGTAGGCGGGGCTAGGTACGTACGTTCTTTTAGAGCAGAGCTACAGATTAAAAATGTCCAAGGCGAAGCCGTCAAAAGTCTGGCTGTACTTCACAGCAAAAGATGCAAACTCAGCAGCAACAAGTGCTTTAAGCTGATACTGTGATACTGTCAAAGGAGGTAACACCTCGAATCCGATGAAACACCTGGCGACGCATAGCGTTTTTTTTAAAAGCCCAGAAATGCGCCGTATTTGATAGCTTGCTGCGAGACCTCACACCGAGCACATCTACTGCGGGTGGGTTGCCTGTTATCGGACCCGGAGCAACATCCCCCAAAAACCCGAAGAGGAGAGTCCTGGCCCCTAGCCCTGCCAGTGTAGCAGAAATGATGAGGATGATGATGCAGCAGCAGCCGTTCTTCTCTGCGTGAGTAGCTTAATGTTGTTCGTGTGTAATTTACGTTGAGTAGGCTAACCACGTTATTACATTAATGCATGTAAGGTGAACTAGCAAACATCATCATAGCTACATGTGGCTGTCTTCTTGTTTGATGGCAGATACTCCCTTCACCCTGGCCAAAAAGGCTAAAATGACCAAAGAAAAAGTGGAAAACAGTTAAACATGAGAGGTTTAGGACAAAGTTTGTGTTCTCCATTCTTTAAGCACCGGTTTGAGCACCGTTTGAGCACCGGCACCGTTTCAAAAGTACCGATTTGGCACCGGTATCAGATAAAACCTAAACGATACCTATCCCTAGTGTGCAGTCACTTACTTTGCTTTCATCTCCCTGCTTCCTTTTTACACTTGAGCTTGTAGAACAAATGCCGATGTTTTAATACGCCAAATAATTGTGCTGTGGCTGACTTTTATGGCATTCAGCCTTTTCATTTAAGCATATCCAAGAATTCCCTGTCAAACATTTATTTCAAAACCTAACTTATTAGGTCCTTCATTTGCTTTTCGAAAACTGCCCTGCATCAGCTGCCGGTAATCAGAATCACAGCTACTCCCAACACTGCAAACATATTGTTCTTTCATCAAATCAAGAACTGAAGGTAATAATATGTGTGTATGTGTGTGTGTATGCTGGCTTAGTGCATTTAAATGGAAGAGCAGTCCATTAACTGTACAAGTTACTTATTTGTTAAATGTAGTCCACACCGAAGTAAAGGGCATCTTGTATCACAATCCAATTGCCCACTCTCTGGTACGTTGCCTTGATGATATTTGAGACTTTTAAAATAACTAAAACGGGGACACTGTGACAATGTCAAAGATGCAGGACACGTTAGAGGGGAAAGCTGCAGTTAAATATGTTCAGGTAAAGGGTCATTGTGAACCACACTGCACACACTGTTATCACTTTGATGTGTTTATGCCTCTGCGTGCTCTCTGAAACCTTTCCCCACTACGGAGCCCCGCAAGGGACATGGGAGAAAAGAATTACGATGAACTTTTGCGAGATCTCGCAAAAGTTGAATTCCCACAATGGCGGCTGCTACTTAGTTGCAATATTACTCTTTCTGGGTCACAAAATAAACTTTCAAGATATTTTGAGGCGTGAATGTAGCTGTGTAAACATCAAATATCTGCTCGGTTTACAAGACATCATATATTTGCAAAAGTGCTACGACGTTTTCACAAAACTTTTGCGAGATCCCAAGTTTGTTTTGCGAGGTCTTGCGGGGCTCCATACCCCACACACTGATTCTATATTATTTATCCACTATGTTACATGTTGCTTCTCAAAATTGCAGAGAAATGTAGCTCTGGTCACCTTTTTGGGCACAGCTGCATATTCTGAGTTTGCATAAATGTCTGTGTGAGTGTTGGGAGTTTGTGATATCAGCAGTGAGAGAAAGAGACAGGAGAATTGAAGACCAACTGGTTTCATAGACTGACACATGGCTACAAAGATGGAGACAATGGAAGTGAAGTGAAGAGAACACAAGTGATGAGGAGGTGCTGGGTGGGTGTCCACTGCCATATACAGGAGGGAGAATTTTGCAATAAGTGTGGAGGAGTGGAGGAAGGTGGATTAAGATGTTTGTATACAACATTATGATCTAGTGAGAGTTGGGTGCAAGTGAATAGTGAAGCTTTAAGCATTAGAAAAAGAGAAAGTAGATGACTTTGAATACCTGGGTTAAACATCCAAAGCAATGAACAATGTGGTGGCGATAAGTGAGAGAACAAAAGTGGAAAGAGTGAAGATGAAGCACTAACTAAAAGACAGGAGTCCAAGCTGAAGATGCTTAGATTCTCTTTGGGAGTGAGCAGGATGGATAGAATTAGAATTAACTACAACAGAGAGACTGCTCAGGTTGAGCAGTTTGGAGACAAGGTTAGAGACTCTAGGCTGAGATGGTCGGGCCATGCTTACAGGAAGGATAAAGGAAATATTGGACAAACATGGAGTTGCCATGCAGTAGGACGGGAGCAAGATCACAGAGGAGGTTCATAGATGCTCTGAAGGAGGACACGGATAGGGTTGGTGTGAATAGGGGCGTGGCGTGGCGTGGTTCTTAGTTGGAGCCACCTAGTCAGGGGCTCTTCGTATGGATTTTGCATGTTCTCCCCGTGTTTGCGTTGGTTCCCTTCAAGTACTCCGGCTTCCTCCCACAGTAATTGGTAATAAATGCTAATTCCTAATTGCCCCTAGGTGTGAATGGTTAGTCTGCCTGTCTATGTTTGGCCTGCGACAGACTCAGGGTACAGCCTGTCCAGGGTATACACTGCCTCTCGTCCTATGACAGCTGGGATAGGCTCCAGCCCCCCTGCGACCTTCACAAGTATAAGTGGAAGAGAATGGATGAATGGACAAGTGGAAAAATGATCACTGACAGAAATTTATCCTGAGTTCAAACTCATCTGTAGGTGACTCAGATGAATTGGGCGTGAAATCCAACTCAATCCAGGCATACTGGATTTAGACAACATCTGTATCACTAAAGCTTCACCATGATTAGGACTGTCACAGCTGTCGACTCTCAGACTAAAACTGACAGTCTATGTGTGCCTTGGAGATTCCACTTGAACATCAGAGACTTTCCAACTTGTGTTTGTTTTATGCTTCAATGCATCCCATTTAGTCCTACATAATCTCGTTACTGTAGCTACCTGACAACACCAACAGTACGGTAAGAAAGGCAGTGGATCATTTGTATGAAATGCTGCAAGGAATGCTTTTGCCATGATTGCCTGACACTGCAGATATTGTTTAGCTTCTTTATCTAACTGTTCAGTAGGATCAATGCTTCCCAAGCAACACCTAAGGCACAGGGTTTAGTTTAGAGACATCAAAGTGATTGTAGTATTACATTTTTAACGGAAAGCTAATGTTCAAACAATTTCTCTCAAGGCTTGGATTCTGAGCAATTCACGGAGTACTCTTTGTATTTTTTCTCTGAACTGGACTCACAACAAAAAGAAATGATTGCCCTGAGCTGTGCCATCGCCAAAGACTGGTTAATAATCCTTTATGTTTTTCTACCACTTAAAATCCCATATGACCATGTAATGCATATTTGATAACAATGGAATTGTTCCATACTAGAGCTGTCAGTGGGGGTTTTGGTTCAGTCTGAGCGCCATCCAGTCAGTGTGCAAATGGCCAAACTACAGTAAAACATGACCATGTTCAATGATGTTTTCAGGACTACAGGAGGCTTAGTTCAATGGTCAAAAAGCAAACCTGAACAGTTAAGTCTTGAGCCTCATTCAGTGGCAATGCCAATATTCAAATGGCAAGATACACGGTGTGGATTTCTACCATATACAAATTGCTATGGTGACTCTGCTCTCTACCGCTACAGGAATTTAGACTGTGTGAACACTTTTGTGAAAGATGAAAAGGTCCCAATTTTAATAGGGTTTAGAAAATCTGTATCACGGCACTTCTTTTCTTTAAACTAATTTTGTTCATTGTGGTGTGACTAGGCATTTGTCCATCACATGGTTAGAAATGGTAAGAAGGTTTTCTATAAAATAACGAAACGAGCACTAATTTCAGAAACAGGAATAATAACACTTGCTGCTTGTCCTTCATATTCCATGCTGGCTGTGTGGTTTGACTCTTACACTTGGCACAGCGTCCATTGTCGTGTTCCAGTGTCCGGCTTCGCTGACTGACCTTCTCCCCACTTTCCTTCAGCCGAGTAGCCTCCTCTTTGGCATACACCCCGAGCTCCTGGGTGTAGCGCCCATACATCTGCGAAAAAACACCGGCATCCATTTAGCTTTCAAAAAACAAACACATTAAACATGTCCCAAAAATGGGCGGTGTGATGTAAATCAGAATTGTGTCTTTCTTCTGACTTCTTGTCTGAATTCATTTCCATCTGCAAAAATCCATATTTGGCCCCCGTGCATAGGGGCAGTGGCGGTTTTTGATATGGGCGACATAAGCCGTTGCCCGGGGCGGTATCATGGTGGGGCGGCATCATGGGCATCGGCAAAAAAAAGTTGCTCGCACCCATGTTGCCCTGACATCATGCCAAAGCATTTTGAGCACTGCATAGGCACCGAACCGTTTTCTTTTGCGGAGAGTAAAGGCACCCTCTGTTTGCGAGGTGCCCCTGCTGCTTGCCACACAGGAAGGAGAGAGCGGGGCGGCATTCTCTGGCTGGAGCGGCATCTAATAACCAGCTCACAAAACTAAACTAAAATAAACCAACAAACTAGGGCTGTCAACATTAATGCTGTCATCATGTCATCATCAAAGTGAGATCTCGAGGGAGAACAAAGGGAAGCGGCGGCGGCCTAGAGGGAAGCGAGCCGGCGTCAGGAACAGGCTGAGAGCTCGTGCACACCGCACACCTCTGCCTAGCATCCTGCTCGCCAACGTCCAGTCACTGGAGAACAAGCTTGACGACCTCAGGGCCAGGATAAAGTTCCAGAGAGACATTCGGGACTGCAATCTCCTCTGCTTCACCGAGACATGGCTGAACCCAGCGGTGCCGGACCACGCCATCCAGCCGGCCGAGTTCTTCTCGGTTCACCGCATGGACAGGACACGGGACTCGGGGAAGTCAAGGGGAGGCGGCGTGTGTTTAATGGTGAACAACAACTGGTGCAACAGTGCGAACGTTGTTCCTCTCACACGCTCCTGCACACCAAATCTGGAACTACTGTCCATCATGTGTCGTCCTTTTTATCTACCTCGGGAATTTACATCGGTCATTGTAAGTGCCGTTTATATTCCACCACAAGCGGACACGGTCACCGCCTTATGCGAGCTGCATGAGGCACTCACACAGCACCAGACACAACACCGGGACGCTGCGCTTATTGTGACGGGGGACTTTAATAGCGCCAACCTCAAACGCGCAGCGCCGAACTTTTATCAACACATCACCTGCCCCACCAGGGGTGAAAGGACACTGGACCACTGCTACACTACGGTCAAGGACGGCTACAAGGCACAATCCCGCCCCCCGTTTGGCAAATCTGATCACGCCGCCATCTTCCTCATGCCAAAATACAAACAAAGGCTGAAACAGGAAGTTCCGGTTCAGAGGAAGGTCGCGCGCTGGACGGATCAATCGGTGGCCGCGTTACAGGACGCACTCGATGACGCAGACTGGGGCATGTTCAGAAACAGCTCCGACGATGACGTCAACGTGTTTACGGAAGCGGTTGTGGGATTCATCGGGAAACTAGCGGATGATACCGTGGAGACAAAGACTATCACAACGTTTCCCAACCAGAAGCCGTGGGTGGATAAAACCATCCGCGACGCTCTGAGATCCCGCACCGCTGCCTACAACACGGGACTCACGACGGGGGACATGGACCCGTACAAAGCCACGTCATATAACGTGCGGAGGGCGGTGAAAGAGGCGAAGCAGCGCTACGGGAGGAAACTAGAGTCACAACTCCAACAGAGTGACTCTAGGAGCCTGTGGCGGGGACTAAGGACAATAACGGACTATAAAGCACCAACAACCGGTATGACGAACGCGGCCGTGACTCTGGCAGACGAGCTGAACACTTTCTATGCTCGCTTCGAGGCTGCAGCTAAGGACTCCAACAATGCTAGTGTTAGCGGCGCTAACGGCTGCAGACAGGAAGATACTGCCAGCACCGGAAACGTGCTCGTCATCTCCGAGCATGAAGTAAGGAGAGCCTTCAAGAGAGTGAACACCAGGAAAGCAGCAGGACCAGACGGCATCCCAGGTCGTATCCTCAGAGACTGCGCATACCAGCTAGCTCCTGTGTTCACTGAGATATTCAACATCTCTTTATCTCAGTCGGTGATCCCCACATGCTTCAAAGAGTCCATCATTGTTCCTGTCCCGAAGAAACCCCACCCTGCTTCTCTCAATGACTATCGCCCTGTAGCCCTCACCTCAGTAGTGATGAAGTGCTTTGAACGCCTGGTCAGAGACTTCATCATTTCTTCACTACCAGACACACTGGACCCACTACAGTTCGCTTACCGTCCAAATCGTTCCACAGACGATGCCATCTCTCATCTCCTCCACACATCACTCACTCACTTGGACACTAGAAGGGGGAATTATGTTAAAATGCTCTTCATAGACTACAGCTCTGCATTTAATACCATAATTCCCTCCACACTCACCACCAAGCTGGAGCATCTGGGACTCAGCTCATCTATGTGTCAGTGGATCTCCAACTTCCTAACTGGCAGACCACAGGCAGTAAGGATGGGCGGACATGTCTCAGCCTCCACCACTCTCAGCACTGGAGCCCCCCAGGGGTGTGTTCTGAGCCCCCTGCTGTACTCTTTGTACACATATGACTGTGTGGCCACTACCAGCTCCACCACCATCATCAAGTTTGCTGACGACACCGTCGTGGTGGGCCTGATCTCTGATAACAACGAGACGGCCTACGTGAAGGAGATTAGGAATCTGGAGAACTGGTGCCAGAGGAACAACCTCCTTCTAAACGTCAGTAAGACAAAGGAGCTGATAGTGGACTTCAGCACTAAGCAGGAGAGGAACTACCAGACCCCCGTCATCAACGAGTGCCCAGTGGAGAGAGTGGACAGCTTCAAATACCTCGGAGTTCACATCACGCAGGACCTGTCATGGTCCTGTCACATCAACACCGTGGTGAAAAAGGCCCGACAGCGTCTCTACCACCTCAGACGCTTGAGAGACTTCCAACTGCCCTCCAAGGTGCTCAGGAACTTTTACTCGTGCACCATAGAGAGCATCCTGGCGGGAAACATCTTAACCTGGTTTGGGAACAGCACCATGCAGGACAGACGAGCTCTACAGAGGGTTGTGCGGTCAGCTGAGCGCACCATCCGCTCCGAGCTCCCTGACCTGCACTCAATCTACAGCAGGCGGTGCTGGACCAAGGCCAGGAAGATCGTGAAGGACCTCAGCCATCCCAACAACAGACTGTTCTCTCTGTTGAGGTCAGGAAAGCGATTCCGCTCCCTGAAGACCAACACAGAGAGACTGAGGAGGAGCTTCTTCCCGCAGGCGATACGGTCTCTCAATCACACCACCACACAGTACTGACCCACACATATGGTTCTTACACACACACTGGACTTTCTGGACTTTGGTTTTGCACAACACTGGTCACTATATTCTTCATTTCCGGTTAATACTTGTACAGCTGCTGTTATTGTGTATATATTTATTTATATTTAGATTGCACAGTACTTTATATTGCAGCTCACTCATTGTCCTGACAATACAGATCTGACTTATGTTCAAATTTGTCTATAATGCTCAAACCAGGGTTGCCTGAAATTTATAATGACAATTCAGGTAATTTAGTCAAAACTTAATAGATTTAAGTTTCACAAGTGTGTAAAACTCACTACAACCCTGTTTGTGAGTGGTTGTGCATGGGAACATTGAATATGAAACAAAGTATTGGCTGGTGTGGCAAAAGGATATATAGAACTTTCCCATTTACTCTGTGGCTGTCATGGTTGCATTGTGTGTTAGTTTGGCTTGTTTCAACAACTGAATGCAGAGATTTAAAGTACTTAGAATCTATACTTCGGACAGAAACGAAGTACTGTACCTGTTAAGCAGGTTACACATTTTTGGAAAGTGGGTTCTGCTCCTTCACAGAGAGGTTTCCCTTGATAACATACAGGACACAGCATGCACGTTAAATAACACACACACAAAGTTGTGTTTTCATATCTTGTTGGGGACATCTAATTCACATAATGCTTTCCTTACCCACCTACCTTAACCCTAACCATCAACAATGAATGCCTAACCCTAACCTAACTGTAGCCCTGACACTAAAACCACATAGTCCCCACAGATATATAAACATGGTACACACACACACACACACTCATCCATGAGTGTGTTTTAACCACAAACACACTCAGGTCATTTAGTTCAAAGAAGCTTTGAGTCACATTTGTTTGTTGACTCAGGTCCCATTGTGTCTATTGTTACATTCGTGTCAGGAAAAAAGTTGACTCCTGCTTTTTCTCCTCACTACAAGCTGAGAAGTCTTGTGCAAGTCCTGTTTATATCAAGGTTAGCCGCTATTGCCACATAGGTTTTGTCACTAAGTTCAGTAAAATTCCAGGAGGCTCAGTCATGTATGAAAAATGAGTGCCAATTGCAACTTGATTCAATGGATTTGGAATTGTGTAGACATGACCGATTTAGAGTATAAACCATTTCTTAATGTCCTATCTTATACCTGGAAATGTCTGTGTAAGGCATCAGACCAATGGCTCGATGCAGTTTTTGCTGTGGGTCACATTCACTGAGCTAGAAAGATGGGAACTGTAGATTTTGTTCTGAGCTGATATTAATTCTGCAGTGCGATCTCTGCATTATAAAGTGGTGCTTTTAATTACAAAGAAAAGGTGAACTACTAACTGGGAATTGCGTAATTGGAAACCCATCTGCAGAAGAAGCTTATAACAGATATCGACTTGCACTTGGGGACTTCAGTGTGTCACAGAGTGATAAAAGAGCAGGAGAGGTGAAGAATAGGCCAACATTTAAAAGACAAGACAGAGTTGACACAATTTGAAAGGGATTTGGCTTCTAGCTAAGAGTCTTTTCTTTTCTTTTCTTTTTTTTACTATTATGTGGTTACATATTTACATTGTTCATTTGAAGTCTATAATTTTTCTATAAACATACTGCAGCAGTAATAAATACTCCAACAGTAGCACATTGATTCCTAAGTGGTTTTTGAAGAAAGAAATAATCTAGGAAAATAAATTCATGTTAACATTGTATCTGTTTTGTTTATTTATAAGTGAGCAGCAGAGCACATGATGTACTGAACATAAAACGCATATTATTAGCTAAACAGGTCCAGATTTGTGCCCAGCAGTGTTGGGACTAACGCGTTATTAAGTAACGCGTTACAGTGACTATGTTATTATTGTGGTAACGAGCACGGTAACTAGTTATTATGCCAAAACCAGGAACGTGTTACTCGTTACTGGGATTTAGATAGGCTCGTTACTCGTTACTTCGTGTGGTGGCTATCGCGGAGCTTCCACAGATTCAATAACATTAGCAAGTGGTGGAGGCCAGCAGGTGGATGAAGGAAAAGGGAGGCAAGAGGAGAGACCCGAAGCAGCCACTGGTCCGAGAGTGTCAGGTGAACTGAACTCCAGGTAAGAAGTTATGACCTGCAGTGTATCTGAGTCACATATAAATCAAGTTTAGGGCGAGTTTATTTTCGTTATGCTGACTTTTTCGTACTGCGTGCTAGCTAGCATGACGGAGTTTCTATACAGCTGGGTGGTGCTATGTTACTGATGTTGAACTTTATTTTGTTCGTAGGTTAATTATTAGAGTTGCCAACCGTCCCGTAAAAAACAGAATCGTCTGGTATTCAGAGAAAATATTACGCGTTTCTTATTGAGGTGAAAAGGAACATTTTGTCCCGGACTTCAGCTACAATGAAAAAGACACAAAGCTGCCTCTTCTCCTCTCATTCTCTCCCCTCCCTCCCTCTCCTGTTTCTACTTCAGTCATGAAACTGATCAATGATCAGCTGATCGTCTCTCTTGTTTGTTTATCGCCCACTTTGCTCCAGAAAGAGGAAACCAGCGGATGTCGCGCTAAACAACAGCAGCACGTTTAAGCTTGATCAGCTGTTGTTAGAATTTATTTAATATTAATTTCTAGTATCAGCTGATGTTGGCTGGAGCCACAGCTGTAAAGCTGCTGGTCATGATGTCGGTTTGGTTATCTGGTGAGAGGGAAACATGAAGATGAAACCAGGAGATGTCCTTACTGAACCATCAGAGCTGAGCAGGTGATGGAGAAACAGGTTTACCTTTTAGGTGACATGAATGAGTTGAAGTTATGAACTGTTTCTGAGAGACAAATAACACCAGGATCCTTTTCTAAGTAGCTGACAGCTGGTAACTGTGCAGGGGCGGGTCTAGCAAAGTGTTGCCAGGGGTCCATGTAGGGCATTAACAGGGAGAGGGGGGCACAAAGACATACTTTTCTTTCTTATTCTCATTTAAAATGTCTCACTTTTAAAAAATAATTATCTGAATCTTAGAACAAACAATTGATAGATTGATGCATATATACCATCAGAACAGTGTACATCACTGTCACAGGCTTTATGATTTTTCCTATAATGGTGGGCCGGTCTCTAGTCAAAACGCCTGGGACGATTTTCTGTCCCAGTCCAGCCCTGTATGCAGCTCATCTGCAGTCTGGTGTTACCTACATCTTCCTATTCAGAAGGCAGAATTTCCGAGTTCTGAGTACCATCGAAAGCACCACGACTGCAGTTTTTGTGTTGGATGTAAAAAGCTAGGATAGAATCATGGCAGCGGTCAACGACGGTCCAGGCGTGGGATTTCTCTCGTGGAAGTGTGCACATTATTTTTTTTCTTTCTATTGGTAGGTGGCACAGTGCACTTGTGGCAAGTAGGCAAGCTAGAAGCCTGGCAGTCTGGCTGGGTATCCAGTAGGGCTGGGCTATATCATACCGTTTACGGTAATACCGGTATAATTTTGGGCAACAATAGGAAAATGACATATCGCGATAGAATATGGGTAAAATGCGCATGCGCAGTGCCTTTGTTTACATACGCACATGGCGGCGACGCAGAATGAGAAGAGCGAAAGTGGATCGATGAATGAAACGGATGAACCAGAACTGGTTCGTAAAAATGCTGCAACTTCACTGGTGTGGAACTGGTTTAGCTTTCGTCCGTCAGATACACAACAAAGCACTATTTTTGGTAGCGCATGCTAGCGGGCCGTCGTTATTACTGTGTTGTTTGGAAAATACGGGGCACTTAAAATCAATCCTTTGATTTCTCTGAAAGTCGACAGAGCCCCTTATAATCCCGTGTGCCTTATGTATGAACTCTGGTTGTGTTTACTGACCTCGAAACGATTTTATGTGCACGGCGCTCGAAAATCTGTCAGATGTTTCAGTACGACTTTGCTAAGCTACGAAGCCGCACCGCTTGATAGATTGTCGGAGCATTACGGCTATTGTAGGCGGAGCCTCGCGGAGTGATACGTACTGTGCTTCAACATAATATTACCGTATTGTGTGTGTATAACCTCTTTTTAAGTTCTGTGGATATTATACATGGTTATGCTGAGGATATGTCGGCCAGTTTCCACTGGAAATGCCTTTTGGTTAAACTGTCAGCAGGGAATTAGCACTGTTACATTTTTATATAACTTTTATGCACATAAAAAACAGCTGCTTGTTTAAGTGAAAATACATTGATGGGTTTTTTTCACTAATAAAGTTGTGGAGTTGTAAAGTATTTTGTCTAGTGTCAATTATATCGTTATCGCAAATTTTCAAATGTATATCGTGATAAATATTTTTGGTCATATCGCCCTGCTCTAGTATCCAGTTACGGAAGCAACACATTAACAAGAGAATTCTGAGTAAAACCAAAGTTACTTTCCCTAGTAACTAGTTACTCTGAAAGTAACGAGTAACTTGAAGTAACTGAGTTACTTTTGATAGAAGTAACTAGTAATGTAACTAAGTTACTACTTTAAAGTAACTTACCCAACACTGGTGCCCAGTGAGTACACAGCAGCACTAATGGACCAGCATCCAGCCCCTTTGAGTGCAGATAATATAAATTGTATGACAATCTTCAAATTACATAACAGTGTGTGTGAACAGTGTTAGTGTCATCAAAAACATTTTGCAAAGATTTAATTAGCTTTGGTGAAATTATGAGCGGGCATTGGTGCTGTAGCTGCAGTCTCAGCTATATAACTTGAAATTTCTTTAAAGAAAATATGTTCACAATGTTTTTTTCTTCTGTTTTTCAGCTCCTGAAAAGCAAGTCCACAGTAAAAACTCTGTGACATAACTGTCTCTGGGGCCCGGGCAGATATTTTTTGGGGCCCCTCTCTGCCACATTGTACAGGAGCAATCACACCATCTTACATTCTCTCTCTCATTCTCTGTCTCACTTACATTCACACTGTAAGAGCATAAATAAGATATAGCAGTTGTCATCATTCATGCTTTTTATCAGCACCTCAGTCAGAGGTTGCGTGAACGGACACCTTTAGTTACTCTTATGCTCTTAAACTCACACAGTCTTCTTCAAATAGGCTACCACACGCCTAAAACAGGTTGAGTCTTGCTAACAAACTGATTTCTAGAATTCCTCATTCAACAGTCATTTCCAATTTACCAACTTGTCGACATATCGCATGCATGTAATAAAATACGAGTGCATATTTTCAACATGAACGGTGCAACGTTTTAGTCCTTTACAAAAACACAAAGTTTGCTACTGCTTGCCAATCAGAACTTTGTAACTTTGGGCCTTGCAACACTGCTCAGATCCGTACACCTGGTGGTATCTTCATCCTGCTCTCTTGTCTCTTTACATTTTTGAGAACCACTTTTTTGCTTTGGTTTGCTAAAAATAATTTTTAATGTCACCGCACCAACAACGTAGGCTGTGAGACACTTGCTGGAAATGAAATTGCTGCATAGTTGATGTCAACAGGTTCATGTGTATTTTGCAAGAATGGCAAGTACTGTATTTCCATGGCGTACCCAGTTCTAGACAACTTTTTAGAAACATTACCTATTTCAATCAAATTATTTAGATAATCTATTAAAGTAAAAATGAATAAAGGAATATTTGCAGGGCTAAAACTGATTTCATAAGAAAAATATATGCTGCTTAAACAAAGTTGGGCTTTTGGTTCAGAAGATAGAACCTAGCCCTAAAGATATTAATGTCCATTTTAAGGTATGGATATATGCATACTCTCTAATGTAGAAGGACTCTTGTTTCTTCTGGCTCCTGTGCCATTTTGGATGTTATGCCTTTGATCCATTTCACTCTCACTAGTTAATCAAAGACCAGTTAATCTGAAAAAATGGACAAAATGGCTCCACAGACGTTTTACTCGAAAGCCAGAGGTGGGGCATCATTTAAAACTTATATTTTCTCAAACATACAATCACCCAGAAAAGTTGTCAGAATCACACAGACAAAAAGTACATGCATATACTTATTTTTCACAAGTTACGCATCACAATTCACTCATTACATCTCTAGTCCAGCTTTGATCACACTTTACTCACGTTTCACTCATAAGTGGATGCACTGTGGGAAAAGTGCACAAAGTTCATATGGTGACAAGTGAAAACTTACAAGACTTTGTTCATACTGCAGCACCCGATGATCTGACCGGTCTCCTGCCATGGTTCTGCTCGAGATTTACAGGTCGCAAGTTAGAGAAAAGCTCAACAATGCTTTCGAATGAAACAATGCTGTGTTCTCAATAATTAAAGCATTAAGCTAACTTTACTTGTAAAGGAGATCACCAAGCAAACTTAAAGAGTGTGCGCTTGTTACAGTTTGATCCTTCTTTTTATAGCCTGAAGTTAGCCTCAAGATATAAAGACTGAGGCGGAGCTTTTTGGTTCGGTAGCTCAGGTGGGTGTGTCAGGCAAGCCATATGAATGGCTTACTTGTCATGGCTTTTTACTCACATTTCTTTTACATTTATCTTTAATTCTTCATTGTATTCACTTAAAAAAAATGTTATTTTGATATCTAGATTAATGTTTTTGTTCTACATACAATCACAAATTCATCCAAGGTCAAACAATATGAAAACATTTCATATTTAACCCTTCTGAGCTCTTTAATTACTTTTTTCTTTTACAGTTGTACGTGACGTATCTTCTTTGTCTTCTAGAATTATGCAACCAATATTTCTGTTGTTCTAGCTTATGTAAGAAATGGGAACAATATATGGGGAACTACAAGATGTCTACCACCAATGTTTTTTTGTTTGGTTTTTTTTTTGCTTGTTTTTTAAAATGTTTCTCAATCAAAAGTCACAAAAATGAATATGAAGTGGTATGAGTCTACATACTGTGGCTCAGTTGAAAAAGAACAAATATAGTCTATACTCGAGTGCCACTGTCTCTACATAGATTTTTTATTGTGAGCACATAATGAACAAATGACTGATAAATGATCAGCCTCAGGTCAATCAGGTCCCACACTTGCAGACCCACTAACAGCTGCTGCTCCATTCACACTGTTAACAAATACTACCCCCCTCACCCACCTTGCTCACCTATCTGACCCATGGTCTGAGTAACCATCATCACTGAGGCCACTCACACACAGACTCAGACCAAGTCCTTTTGCACTGCTTCCAAGGACTTTCTAACCTGTTCTTCTAATGTGTGCCCTTGTCTTGTTTTGTTTATATTCCTCCTGTCTGTATATATCTATTTTGTTTATATTTATATATATATATCTCCTGTTTGATATTTATTCCTGCTATCTTACTATTTATATTTTATAGCTGCACAGTTGGTGTGGAGCACGCACAATAAGCAGGCATTCTATTTTATTCTATTCTATTTTTCCTCTTTTATTATTTTGTTCATTCACTCAGTAAAAAAAGTCAGTTGAAATGTAACCAGGTTAAAAACATGTTTCTCTTGGTGGCTTTAGGACATTCTTAACTCTATCCTAAAACAAATAAAAATTAAATAAATACATAAAATAAAATACATAAACAGAAGCTGAAATAGTGTGGTGACTCAAAAAGTAGACAATTAAATAAAACTAAAATAAACTAAAACAAAAATAAAATTACAAAAAAAATGGGGGGAAGTTGTGCTTCTTCCCTTAAGGCAAACACAGTTCAGGTTTGAGGAGACAGATGATTGGAAATGTAAACAGTGGGGAAAATAAAGGATAAAGCAGCAAAAGTGAGAGCAAGTTAGATAAATATGGATGAGCACATGTAATTAGAAAAAGCTGAAAAACATGAGCAAGCTAAAATAGAGAGAAAAATCTATGTGAGGCTGCAAGATGATTACTCAAGCCCCCCCAGGCCTAAGTCTACATCTTGCCCCATACTGTTGCAGAGAACCGCCATCAGCAACCCTCTTAAAAACAGAGGAACAAACACCTGTCATGGAGCCGACCATGACAGCGCATACGTTTAAGTGAATACTGAGATCCGAATGCAGACACGGTAGGAGATGGAACTAAGATTAAACAAAAGGCGAGCCGTTTATTTGGCTTGACAAAATGTGAACACAAAAACAAACCAAGAGCGAACTGGGCAAAACCTAACTTGACACCTAAACTGGGAGATAACTAAATACTAGGGGTGCAACGATACACAAAAATCACGGTTCAGTTTGATACTTTGGTTGGTTGGATTGATATTTTTTCGATACAAAAAAATGTTCATGCCTTTTTAATTTGTCATTTATTAAAATTATAAATATATATGTTAACTCAAAAGTACAGTTTTTAAATTTAATGTTGCTGAAACAACAAAGTCATAAAAAATAAATCTATCTGATGGAGAAATCCCTCATCTTTGGAAAAGAGAGTTTATTACAGAGAAATGGCTCTTTCAAAATAAAAGCTCTACTATACGCTTCTTCTGGGCTATATTCTCAGCAGCATATTAAACATATCAGGTCCCCATAAGGAGAATCCTGTGCTAACGGCTGTCTAAATCACTCGGGTAAAGTTTGTAGCATGCCTGCTTGTTGTTTTTGTCTGCTTCCACTTGTCTTTGCACGAGGATGCTGTCGGAGTAAATGTGCAGTCATATTCGTTGTGTTCCCACTAGTGCTGTCAGCACTAATCTCATAAAATGACATTAACGCCATAACACGGCAAATCTCCGTTAACGAGCTACCGCGGATCGCCCAGTGCGTGAGGCTGGACGGCGTCAACACGTTAACAAGCTAACTGCGCTGACGCAGTAGTTCCCACCAATTGAGCATTGCGTGGCACATCCGACATACTGTTTTACTTTTGTTCATGACGCGCTTACCATCAGGGTCATACGTCACATGAAAACCAAAATAGTTCCAAACGCCAGATCTGAATGAGGGTGGGGGAGGTTCAGTTTGGGGTAGCGTTGAGGAAGTTGCCATGTTGCAACGAGCTTAGCTTCTGTCTTGCTAGCTTGTGCTGCGCTCAGTGGATCTGCACTCGACAGTGCAGCCTAGGCGGAGTAGTCGAGCGCATGTATCGGTATTGAACCGTTTGATACAGTGCTTTCGGTTCGGTACGCATATGTATCGAACAATACAAAATTTTTAAATTTATTTTATCAACTTTTCTTCTGACGATGCTGTCTGTGTTGAGTGCTCAGTGGATCTGTTTTGTTGCACCCCTACTAAATAAATATGAAAACTGCAACAAAAGACATGGACATGGAACTGAACAGGAACATGAACCTGAACCTGATTAGTAAGAACTCTGAGACCAGCTGACTGGAATGACATCATGACACCATAGGGAAAAGTAACACCAAGCACGATGAACATAGAAACATAACTTTCAAAGTAAAATAGGAACAATGGAATACAGGCATGACATGAGCTTGACAACACAGGACACGCAGACATGACACGTGACAGGTTAGAGGAGACTTAACCACGGTGGTGATGAAATAAAGGGATCTTATAAACAAAGAACTATAACTGAACAACGGAGCTTAAGATGACTAAAGGAACTTAAACATAAACAATGAATATCTAAATACAGGGAAACTCAAAACACTGGGTCACATGACCCAGGACCGTGACAACACCTATTTCCCCATTGCATCTATTTCTTCCACAACAATCTCTACTCCTAGCAGTAAGTTGTCTGCTGTCGATATAGCCACCATCCCACATCCCGCAATACAGACCACTTTGCCAAGACAACTATTTCATTTCTACCGGGCGTAGAGGCAGGCCTGGTCAAACCAAGGACAGGGCTGGAAGCTGCTACAACTGCGGCAGACGTGGACACGGGGCAGGGGACTGCGCAGAAAGGAAAAAGGGCATGAGGGATGATGACCATCCGAAGTGTTGTATGTGCAAAATGTACGTGACAACAAAAACAGTGTATATAGACCCACACAACGTCCTGAAGGATTCATTACCGAGTATTTCTCTGTAAATATCTGATTAGGCATGTAGGCAGTGTAGGAAGGAGCGCTACCGCAGGCCATTCTTACCAGCAGCTGTCAGACTCTGTAACACATGGTTATCTCACTCATCACTCACTCACTCAGCTTGTTTGTTCACTGTACATTTCACCAGAATCATTCACTCCACCCCCCACACACACTTATGTGCACAACTCTGTACTATTTTTATACATATTTCTGTACATTGTTATATGCATATATGAATTTCAGTTGCTTATGTAAATAGGACCACCTTGTTTCTTCCTTCTACATTTTATATTCCACTTGCTACAAGAGCTGTGTAACACCCACATTTCTCATTCGTGGGATAATAAAGGTTTATTCTATTCTATTCTATTCTATTCTATCAGTAATGGGCAAAGCAGGGCTTTGTGAAACACGTAAACATTCAATGCTTTTGTGTAAAATTCTAATTCTGTTTTGGTCATCTTATTCACAATAAATCAATTTATATTCTTTGTGGTGGTGAATTATGTAACGGTTTTAACTGTTGAACACGAGGAAAGAAAACTAGAAAGCAGACCGCGTCAGAGCTGAAAACTACACTATAAGTTTACAGCACAGTATTGGCCTGCCTCTCTCTGCTCAGATGAGTCAGTGGAGCTCATTCTGTGTTTTATCCTCACTTTCTCTCATCTATATGACAGCAATCATTCAAATAAGATATTTGTGCATTGTTTATATAATAATTAAATAAAAACATAAATAATATACAATATTCATTTTTTACACTTGGAATTATGGCGATTAAGTTATTGTTAAAATGTGTGTAATGAATAGAAGCACAGGTATCAAACATTCATTCAGTAATTAAAGGGCCCAGCACAAATGACTCTGCTTGTATATTATATAATTCCCTGCTCTCCCCTGCAGGCGGTCTGTCCTCCAAGTTCAGGTCCTCTAACAGAGGCCTGGGAGCTTAAGTCCTGTGTAGTATCTTAGCTGTTCCTAGGATTGCTCTTGTGGACAGAGATCTCCAATGTTGGATCTGCTGGAGCCACTCGCCCAGCTTGGGTGTCACTGCACCAAGTGCTCCGATTACCACTGGGACCACTGTTAACTTCACCCTCCACATGTTCTTGAGCTTTGCTCTGAGCCCTTGGTATTTCTCCAGCTTCTCGTGTTCCTTCTTCCTGATGTTGCTGTCATTTGGAACCGCTACATCGATCACTACGGCCGTCTTCTTCTGTTTGTCTACCACCACTATGTCCGGTTGGTTAGCCACCACCATTTTGTCCGTCTGTATCTGGAAGTCCCACAGGATGCAATGTTGCCTTCTGGTAGTTTGATCCCCTCAGTTCTGACTACCTTCTCTCTGTTTGTTATTATCCGACTACATTTCTATTCAATTCAATTCAATTCAATTTCATTTATATAGCGCCAAATCACAACAAAAGTCGCCTCAAGGCGCTTCATAGATATAGCTCCATGTCATTGCTGTATATCCTGGTGTTTTGGATCAGTGAATCGATGTCTCATTCACTTCTGGCATACAGCTTGATGCCATCCATGTACAGGGGGTGGCTGACAATTGCTCCATTCAGTAGTCAGTATCTGTAGCCAGTCTTGTCAATGATCTCACTGAGGGGGTTCAGGCCTATGCGGTGTGGGGCATTGAGTCACAGGCCTTCTTGTTGGTCACCCTAGTCTTGCAGTCTCAGGGGACTGCTTTGTCTACCAGGAGCTGGTGTTTTGTGTCTCTGGTGATCTTGCCAATGCCTTTCTGTGCCCCGCTTATGTATTGAGTCATGTTCCTGTTCATCTTTGCTACTAGTTGTTTTGCCGTCAGTGTGGATGTTGGATATCGAAGATTCCATAGGTCACTCATCATATTCATGTAACCCCTTCTGCTGGGGTTACTACTTGTGTAGCGCACTCCAACAGCGCCCAATTTTTGTCTCTTGCCCACTGATGCCTTCTTGTTCCAGTAGCCCACTTCTCATCAGTCAGTCATTTTTTGGTGGCTGACAATTTAAAAGAAAAAAATTGTAGATTAGATTAATTTTCTTTGTTATAATCAATAGAGATTGCTGAATCACCCTCGGGATCTAGTGAAGGGGCTCTCTGAACAACTACATGCAACTACATGCATATATCAAGATGGCGCCGAGTATGGCAGCCTCGTCGCGAGCTCCCCCAAGCAACGGCTTTCTTCTGTGTTTAATTTTACTTTTCCTTTATTTTTTCACGAGCAGCACTTGTCTCCTTGTGTACGACCGACAAACCTTACTGGACATAAAAGACGGTCTTTCTTATAACTTTCCGGAGTTCAAGTTTTGCAACACGGACGCTCCGTTTGCAGACCCCCCATTCATCTCACCTGAGACGCCTTTGTTCTCTGGCCCTGGAGGCCGCAAACGCCGACGCAGAGGGAGAAGATCTGGCGTTCTGGTTCGACTGAGACGGCGCACGTACAGACCACCGTTACCCAGTTTATTACTGGCTAATATGCAGTCTCTGGAGAACAAGCTGTGCGAGCTTCGGGCACGGATCTCATTCCAGCGAGAGATGCGGGACTGCTGCGTGATCTGCCTCACAGAAACCTGGCTATCGGACAAAGTACCGGACTCCGCAATACAACTGCCGGGGTTCTCTGTGCACCGCGCGGACAGGTCACAGGATCTTACTGGGAAAAGCAGAGGCGGTGGTGTGTGTTTCATGATCAACAACAGCTGGTGTGATTATGCGAACGTGCACCCGGTCAAATCCTTCTGCTCACCGGACCTGGAGTACCTGATGATTAAGTGCCGGCCATTCTGGCTGCCGAGGGAATTTACAGCAGTGATTATTACGGCTGTTTACATTCCCCCACAAGCCGACACTGACCGTGCACTCAGGGAACTGTACAGCGCGATCAGCAGCGAGGAAACCGCACACCCAGAGGCAGCGTTTATCACAGCCGGAGACTTTAATAAGGGAAACCTGAAGAAAGTCTCACCAAAACTCCATCAACACATCCTTTTCAACACACGTGGAGACCGGCTACTCGACCACTGTTACACCTCTTTCCGGGATGCGTACAAAGCCCTCCCCCGCGCCCCATTCGGCCAATCAGATCACTGCTCCATCCTGCTCCTGCCCGCCTACAGGCAGAAGCTGAAACAGGAAGCTCCAACCCGGAGGGCGGTGCACTGTTGGACGGACCAATCGGAGTCTGCGCTGCGGGACTGTTTTGATCACGCGGACTGGGAAATGTTTCACGTGGCCGCCAGAGACATTGATGAATACACAGACTCAGTCTGTGGATTTATCAGGAAATGCGTGGAAGATGTCGTCCCATCCAGAACAGTCAAATCCTTCCCAAATCAAAAACCCTGGATTAACGGAGATGTTCGCGCGGCACTGGCGGCACGGAGCACCGCCTTTGCCTCCGCGAACACATCGGACTACAAACACGCACATTACCAACTCCGGAAGACGATCAAAGCAGCCAAACGTGAGTACAGGGACAGGGTGGAGCAACAGTTTGACAACCCTCGGAGTATGTGGCAGGGACTAAACACGATCACAGACTTTAGAGGGAAAACCAGCACACCGCAGACCACGGCCTCTCTGTGTGAGGATCTAAACGTATTCTACACTAGATTCGACACAGCGAACACCATGAGACCGGACAGTGTGCGCACCGCGGATGACGTCAGTGCGCACACTGTGTCTGAGGAGGATGTGCGGAAGTGCTTCAGGAAGGTGAACGCACGCAAAGCTACTGGTCCGGACGGGATTCCCGGCCGCGTCCTCAGGTCATGCGCGGCTCAGCTGGCTGGAGTGTTCACGCACATCTTCAACCTTTCCCTCTCTCTGTCTGTAGTCCCAGCCTGCTTCAAAATGGCCACCGTCGTCCCTGTACCCAAATCCTCCACCATCTCCTCATTGAACGACTGGCGACCTGTAGCCCTGACCCCCATCGTAAGCAAATGCTTCGAGAAGCTGGTCAGGGACTTCATCTGCTCTGCACTACCCGACTCACTGGACCCTCTACAGTTTGCATACCGCCACAACAGGTCCACTGATGATGCCATAGCCCTGACACTACACACTGCCCTGTCACACCTGGAGAAGAGCGACACGTATGTGAGGATGCTGTTTGTAGATTACAGCTCAACATTCAATACCATCGTTCCCTCGAAGCTGGACAGGAAACTGCAGGATCTAGGACTGAGCAGCTCCCTCTGCAGCTGGATCCTTAGCTTCCTGTCTGACAGACGCCAGGTGGTCAGACTGGGCAGCATCACCTCATCCCCCATCACACTGAACACTGGTGCTCCACAGGGGTGTGTACTGAGCCCTCTCCTGTACTCACTCTACACCTACGACTGCACAGCCACTAACAGCTCCAACATCATTGTGAAGTTTGCGGACGACACTACAGTGGTGGGTCTTATCACCAACGGTGATGAGACGGCTTACAGGGAGGAGGTCAGCGCCCTGACCCACTGGTGTCAAGACAACCATCTCACCCTCAACGTCGCAAAGACAAAGGAGTTGATAGTGGACTTCCGGAGGTGCAGAGAAGTACACACCCCCATCACCATCAACGGCGCTGCTGTGGAGAGAGTGAGCAGCTTCCGGTTCCTTGGCGTACACCTGGCTGAGGATCTTACGTGGTCAGTACACACAAACAAAACAGTGAAGAAGGCCCAGCAGCGCCTCTTCTTTCTCAGGAGACTGAAAAGATTCGGCATGAGCCCCCGCATCCTCAGGACCTTCTATCACTGTGCCATTGAGAGCATCCTCACTGGATGCATCACCACCTGGTATGGCAACAGCACCGCCTACAACTGCAAAGCTCTCCAGCGAGTAGTGCGGTGCTCTGAACGGATAATTGGAGGTGAGCTTCCCTCCCTCCAAGACATCTACAGGAAGCGGTGCCTGAGGAAAGCGGGGAGGATCATCAAGGACTCCAGTCACCCCAGCCATAAACTGTTCAGACTGCTTCCATCAGGAAGGAGGTTCTGCAGCATCCGGTCCCGTACCAGCAGACTGAGAGACAGCTTCTTCCATCAGGCCATCAGACTGCTGAACACTTCATAGACACCTCAGCTTCACTACTGGAACTTCAACATTATGCACTCCACACTGTATATAAATGCCACTTGTTTTGCACATATTCAACTCTGTATATTTTATATATTTTATTATTATTATTATTATTATTTTATTTTATTTTTTTACTATTTAATTTGTAAAAATGTGTATACACACACACACACACACACAGGAAAATATTTAGTATACGCATCCAGAAATGCATACACTATTATATATTGTACATATATTTATTAGTTTCAGGTTGGCCATTCTTGTATTTTGCTCGTTTGTGTTGTTGTGTTTGCACATCTCTGTTGCTTGTGGGGCTCGCACACAAGAATTTCACTCGCATGTGCTGTGCCAGTGTGCCTGCACATGTGATGTGACAATAAAAAGTGATTTGATTTGATTTGATTTGAGATGACTTACCAGAATAGAATGGCATTAGATAAAGGGTGGCTGATGATGAATTTACTGAGCACTCAAGGCTAAGTGACCCACTCAAAACTTATATGGAACAGTTGGTGGAGTGGCTTTGTGTCTTCGGGACATGATAGAAAAATTAATACAATTATGCATCACGGTCCAAATTAAAGCTATACAACAATTTACAGCAAGCTGAAGAAATATAACCATCATCACTGAGGCCACTCACACACGGTCTCTACACTCAGACCAAGTCCTTTTGCACTTATTCCAAGGACTTTCTAACCTGTTCTTCTAATGTGCGCCTTTGTCTTCTTTTGTTTATACTTCTCTTATTTTGTATATATTCCTATTCTTATGTTTATATTTTTTATGTATATATCCTGTTTAATATTATTCCTGCTATCTTACTATTTATATTTTATAGCCACACAGCTGGTGTGGAGCACCTGAAATTCCTTCGTACAATGACAATAACCAACTATTCTATTCTATTGCTACTGTAGAACACATTGCAAATTTTCTACAATTGGAACAATAATGTACTTAATGATATCACTGGCTCAGGCAGCTCAAATACATTACTCCAAATTTTTTATGTTGATCACAATTTTACATTCACTAGACTGTGGTTGTTATCAGTGAAAAAGTACAAGTAAATAAATACAAGTTATATACATACAAGTTAAAATACTTTCTAATTACTTTCTATTTACTATAGCAAGATGTGTGCCTGTAAAAAGGGCCAATGGTGGGAAATAATCAAGTTGAGTATATGATTGAGAATAACACATCAGAAAAGAGGAAAATAGATCAGGTGGTAATCACAGTTTTTACTGGCATAATTTACCTTCAGCCCAAAGATTGAAGCAGTGCAACTATGGAGAGATCTGGGAGAGAAGACCCGGACTACGATAAGGGAGAGGAGACGTGCCCTGATGGCTTGCCTGTTTAACTCAGTACATTTTTCTAATTTATGGACTGACGTTTAGGCCAGCACGGTGGAATAATGGTTAACCCTAACCTCACAACTTTGCCTCACAGTAAAGAGGCTCCCATTGGCCACCCACCACTTTCTCCAGGTTACTCCCACAATCCAAAGACAGGAACTTAGTAGGGTTAGGTTGATTGGTGAGCCTAAATGCCTGTAGGCATGAATGTTAGTGTGAATGGTTCTCTGTCTCTCTGTGTCAGCCCTGTGAAATTTTTTTTTACTTTATTGATAGGGACAGTGAAGAACTGACAGGAAAGCAGAGGAAGACAGAAGAGAAGACATGGCAAAGGGCCGTGGGTCGAACTCAAGCCTGGGGGTGCTGCGCCCACATGCTTGCTCAACACAGTGAGCTAAACCAGCGTCCAGTCCTGTGGCAGACGGGGTCCACAGCATACCTTCTGTCTTGTCCAGTGGTAGCTGGGAAAGACTCTAACCACCTGCAAGCACCTGTGAGTCACATATACAGGTTTGACATGTAATTCTGTGCTGAGACAATACTTTTAAAATCAGTCCTGCTTCCTTATTATTAGCAGAGGTGGGAAGTAAGAAAGAACAAATACTTTGTTACTGTACTTAAGTACAATTTTGAGATATCTGTACTTTACTTTTTACTTTAGTACCTACATTTTTAAACAGACATCTGTACTTTCTACTCCGTACATTTTCAAAATAGGCTCATTACATTTGGTTTAAAGGCATTTGAGGAGACTTACTTATTTGTCACTCTGGGTATTCAAACATCAAACTGATTTGAATGTAAACAATAATGCATGAAAGACAATACTGTAAGAACATTAATCGCCAAGAGGTGTCACATAAAGAGAGATAAAGGAGGCAAGACTGTTTGCCATAGTCACAGGTTACAGTGGGATGGTGTTTTTTTGATGTTGAGGTCACTAGTCCTACAGAAGAAGGGTGAATATAAAGTGAACAATATTTTTTGTGAGCAATATTTCTACCAGCTCAACAAACACACAAACTGTTGCTATGGAGTTTGTCGCACTGTGTATCTGCTAGCGAAAGGTTCAGCTACTGTATTTTACATGGAGAGAAAGGAAAGAGAGCAAAGTTCACTAAGTTCTAAGTTCAGTATGTGTGACATTGTTTTTTTTATACCGTTAAACATTCTGCAAACCAAACTGAGGCAGTAACTGTGCAGCTCTGCAGTTTAGTGCAGGATAAACAGGTTAAACTTTATGTAACCTGTTTATGCTGTCTTTATATTAGACATGCAGTTGGTGGATTTCAGTGAATAAATCTCAGCATCATCAGCTTAACTTTAAATTCATCTCTGCTACCCTTTACATTGCCTAACTCTGAACATTTGTGTGTGCTTGTGTGACAGACTGTACAAAGAGGAGTGTGTGCGTGTAACCCCCCAGCCCTGCAACGCTCCGCTTGATCACTGTTTATATGTATATCTAACGCGATGTTGTAAATAAATTCCCTTTTTGATTGCACAGCTCTGAGTCGTGCCAAATCCTGCATGACTTGAGGGTTTAAGGTAGTTTCTGAGGTGGCTTTCGGCTCGACTTTGTCAAACTCAACATTTTTCCACAGTTTTCGTGTGCTCAAACTGTGAAATGTACACATTTAATTTTGATTCACAACTTTTGGCACTTAAATTCACCCCATCACAGAACAGAAAGCAACAAAAGAAACAGCCAGGTGTTTCGTTTAACCAATATGTAATCTCTATAGCAGTAGTTCCCAAACTAGCGTATGCGTACCCTACATTTTGCATTTTTCTTATGTTAGTTATGTTATTTCTTAGTTTCTTTGCAACCTGTGATGCTTTTATCACCTACAGAAGACAAACTCTCCTGGACATTCGACAAAACTCACAATCCGGACCTTCACAAACCAACTTTTTTGTGAATGGTGGTGACTCACCTTGGCTACCTGGGCAGAAGTAACGCTGGAGAAAAAGGGGAAAAAGAGCCGGGATTCTGGTCAGGCTGAGGAAAAGACAACATACACCCTGCTTCCCAGCATTCTTCTAGCGAACGTCCAGTCCTTGGAAAACAAACTGGATGAACTAAGGGCCAGGATAACTTTCCAAAGGGACATTAAGAACTGCAACGTCTTTGTTTTCAAAGAAACATGGCTAGACCCCTCCGTCCCTGACATGGCCATTGTCCTTGAGGAGCTCTCCACTCACCGCCCGGACAGAACAAGGGACTCGGGAAAATGTAGGGGAGGTGGTGTGTGCGTAATGACCAACAAATGGTGGTGTACTGATGTACAGATAGTTTCGTCGGGGTGCTCTCCTGACCTTGGACACCTTATGATCAGATGCAGAACCTTTTATCTGCCCAGGGAGTTTACAGCACTATTCTGTACCGTTGTTTACATTCCCCCCCACGCTGAAACCACACAGGCACTGGAGCTGTCTTAACATTTGCATGATGAAGAGTACCTTACGTGCCTGGCTTATCTGTGTGATATATTTTCTTGTCTGAATGAGCTCAATCTCGGATTGCAAGGCATTTCTGCAACTATATTCAATGTTCAAGACAAAGTTTAGGCCATGATAAAGAAGTTAAACCTTTGGAAGGTTTTGGACACAAACAACACAGAAGTCTTTCTGTCTTTTCTTGCTGCACACTTTTCTGTTTAGTGTGATCTCACACTGTCAAGACTCTGATGCTTTTCACCACC
This sequence comes from Diplotaxodon limnothrissa, assembly GCF_057381915.1. Classification (NCBI taxonomy): domain Eukaryota; kingdom Metazoa; phylum Chordata; class Actinopteri; order Cichliformes; family Cichlidae; genus Diplotaxodon; species Diplotaxodon limnothrissa. Next base: position 302,694 of record NC_140609.1, on the reverse strand, counting down.
ACATACTTGTGCAAAAGGGAATTTTCCTCTGTGTGCTAGTGTATTGCTTCCCAGTGTAGTTTCTTATCAGTTTGTTTCGCCGTTTCCCTCCAGCAATAAAGCTGTGTTTTGAGTTCATTCCTGCCTCTGTGAGCTTGCGTTTGGGTCCACTTCCTGCCTGCCACACAGCCGAATCATGACAGAAGAATGTGACCACGACCTGGACCCAGCAGTTCACGGTCCCTCTGCTGAGCTCCGGGTGGATTTAATCTACACTGTCAGGAGTGGGTAGCGCTGCCAGGGGAAGAGTATCGGGAGATCGTAGCCATCCGGTTACAGAGGATGGTTTCCGGACTCCCATGGCTATTCGGCGCGCTACACCCCCACATCCAGGACTTCCTCGTCTCCACCGTACGCATTCGCCCGGAGCTGCGTCTCCAGTATGAAGAGTCGGAGGATGTTCAGCCCGGTCTGCTGGAGGATTCGCGGCCCGGTTCATCTCCTCCCCCTTCTCGGCAAAAACGCCGTTCACGCCGCTGTCGCTCCAGTACAGCTGAGCAGACTGCACCCGTTGGTGAGAGTGACTGTTGTTACGTTCTTTGTCTAGGCGTGTATTGAACGCAACAAGAAACTGGCCCCACTTGCGCACCACCCAGGAAAGAACACAAACAGTCGTATCTTTTAAAGTGCTAAGCAGCCATTTATTTGCTTCAGCAGTGAGCAGTACCAAAAATAACAAACAAAACTCCCTAATGGTCCCTACGCTTTCCTACACAAAAATGAAAACCAAACAAAAGACAATTCACTTACCTAACTTTCTAAATGAAAAACAGGAGAAAACTTAATCAACAAAAATGGCTTCTCACGCCTACTAGGCTGCTGCAGTGAAGAATATATACAAGGTGAACAATATACACAATTGCTACTTTACAAATCTATTTACAGCTATTTACAAAATTAAGATACTAACACCAGACACACACACAGGGTTATACTTGCAAATCACTGGGCACAGACACCCTACACAGCAACGACTCAAAAACACATGCTCTTTGTTGGATGGTGGAGGCTAGTAGAGAGGGGACCAGGTGGTTGTCATCCGGTAGTTAAGTACTGGAGGTGATTAGCCAATTATCCAATCCAAGGACAGGAAGAGACTCCACCCAACTACTCAGCAGGCACGCCCAGGTCTGTCCACCTCCTAAGAGAGAGAGGAAAAAACCCACATCCATCCTCTGGTGGGAGGAGTCACACATAAAACAAACACTGACAACATTGGATCATAACACTGTCTTTTTCTCGTTCCGCTCGAACATTCAGATCCTAGACATCATGATAACATACCCATCGAGAGTAAAGCCATGTTTTCCTCTGTGGATTACAATCTGCCCTCAGCTCAGCCATTAGCTTCGCCAGCCCAGTCAGTTAACTCTCCTACTGTTCAGCTTCTAGTCCAGTCAGTTCACTCGCTTGCTGTTCAGTTTGCAGTCCAGTCTCCAGTCCTCCAGTCCCCTGTGATTCAGTCTCCTGTTCTCCAGTCCCCTGTAGCTCCGTCGCCTTCAGTTCAGTGTGCCACTCCGTCGCCCATAGCCCAGTCTCCTCCCGTCCGGTCAGCACAGTCTCCTCCTCTACCACCAACTCCACTCTCACCACCACTAGCTCAGTTTCCTGTGTCCCAGCTCCCTGTAGCACAGCTGTTTGCTCCATCAGCAGCAACTAAGTTTGCAACAGAACCATTAGCTCAGTTTCCTGTGCAGTCACCTCTAGTTCAATCTCCTGTGCAGTCACCTACTCCACTCTCACCACAACCGTTGCTACAGCCATCAGTGCAGCCCCCTGTGCCAGTGCAGACTTCAGTGAAGCCCCTTGTAGTAGTTCAGCGCCGCAGTACAGCTGAGCTGGCTGCACCCGTGGGAGAGAGTGACTGTGAGTCACACACCCAGCCCAAGTTTTCTGATCCCGGACCCCATGACTGTTCCATCACTGTGAGTAACTCTGTTTTGCCTGCCATTGTGTTGCCTGACTTGGATAACTCCGCCACTGTGTGTTTGGACTCTAAAGACGTTATTCCGTGTGACACCTCGGTGCCAAGTTATTCACTGACCGTCCTACCTAGCGATCTTTGTGTTCCTGAGCAATCAGATTCTTGTAACGCTCGCAGCATTTCCTCTAAGTTAGCCAGTATGAATGTTTCACCCGTAGAGTTAGCGGAACCAAAGACTGTTTTTCTACACCAGACTCACCGACATACTGCTACACTGTAAAATCTAATTAGTTCCCAGAACTGAAAAAAATTGAGGAAACTCGTTGCCTCAAAAAAATTGAGTAAAGCTTAGCTAAAAATCAAATCAAATCAAATCATTTTTATTGTCACATCACATGTGCAGGTACATTGGTACAGCACATGTGAGTGAAATTCTTGTGTGCGAGCTTCACAAGCAACAGAGCTGTGCAAATACAATAATGTAAACAAGCAAAATACAAGAATGGCTACATCTGAAACTAATAAATATATGTACAATATATAATAGTATATGCATTTCTGGATGTGTATACTAAATATTTTTCTACGTGTGTGTGTGTGTGTGTGTACACATATTTTACAAATTAAATAGAGTAAACAATAAATAGAATATATAAAATAAATAAAATAAAATATACAGAGTTGAGACATGTGCAAAACAGTGGCATTACTGTACAGTATGGAGTGCATAATGTTAAAGTTCCAGTAGTGGAGGTGAGGTGTCTATGACGTGTTCAGCAGTCTGATGGCCTGGTGGAAGAAGCTGTCTCTCAGTCTGCTGGTACGGGACCGGATGCTGCAGAACCTCCTTCCTGATGGAAGCAGTCTGAACAGTTTATGGCTGGGGTGACTGGAGTCCTTGATGATCCTCCCCGCTTTCCTCAGGCACCGCTTCCTGTAGATGTCTTGGAGGGAGGGAAGCTCACCTCCAATTATCCGTTCAGAGCACCGCACTACTCGCTGGAGAGCTTTGCAGTTGTAGGCGGTGCTGTTGCCATACCAGGTGGTGATGCATCCAGTGAGGATGCTCTCAATGGCACAGTGATAGAAGGTCCTGAGGATGCGGGGGCTCATGCCGAATCTTTTCAGTCTCCTGAGAAAGAAGAGGCGCTGCTGCTCCAAAATGACTAAATTAGGACAACTTATTTATTTTGAGTACTCTGTACAAGCTCATTTGTTCCCAGAACTCAAAAAAATTGGATCAAGTTTACGTAAGATGACCAAGTTAGGGCAACTTACTCATTTTGAGTACACTGTACAGCCTTGTTAGTTCCCAGAACTCAAAAAAATTGAGGAAACTCGTTGCCTCAAAAAAACTAAGTAAAGCTTACTTAAGATGACTGTTAGGACAACTTACACATTGCAAGTCTGCAGTATTAAGAATAAATTGATATTTCTGACTGTACAACTTTAATTGTTTACCTACTGACAAACATTTCAAGTTCAACTAAAAGAAAAAACTGTGTGGTAACCTGAATATGATTAAATATAATTAACAACACTTTTTGTAATTATGTTAAAATCAGCCCAACTTTTATTTTCAAACACAACAAAGTATAACAGCCAACATACTGGACACTGTTCTGCTGAACAACAAACAGTTAGATTGCCATCACTGTTATAATCTTACAATGAAACAAAGTCTCAGATTTAATTATTAAGAAAATAAGTTTAGGCCTACCACAAGTTTGTTTTGTACTTGCATTACTTATATAATCAAAATAAAATATTTGTTGTTCTGTCACAAGTGCAGTCTCTGATTTAAACAACACATTTGTTTTTCATTCCAACACAGGAGCTGGAATGTTGTAATATTTTAAGGATGGCTTGTTTCCAGTCCAGGCATTACTGCCTGAATGACTGTCATGGATCGAGGTGATCCAAATAGGTGCAGAAGAAAGTCTTTAACTTCCCTTAAGTACAGTGGCAGTGGATGTGGGTTGGAGATGCAATGAGCTTGAACCTGCAGCATCTGTGACGGAGGACTCATCTCTCCTGGTGTCCTGCAAGCAAACAATCATATTTTTTGGAAGTAACAAAGAGGCGACTGGATTGCAGCCATTCAAAGACCAAATATAACGTCCCAAAACACTCCAGCTCACAGGTTAGTCTGCTCCAAGCATTTCCACAAAGGTCAGTCTGCTGTTGTAGTTAATACGTCATTTTTCATAACATAATTGGTGATATAGGTTGTGTGCAAGTCTGGCGCTGAACAGAAATTGTCGCGCTATGCTCCTTTGTTTATTGTGCATAAACAGTGAATTGTCCTGACACAATATTGCGTTTCGCTTCTGTTATTATGGTACACTGACAAAAACATATACTTTTATTCACAGGATAAAACAGTTGTTTTGTATCACTAATTGTCCAGTGCGATTACAGCATACAATATTATTGTCACTGCTACATTTCTGTGATGCTACCAGAAATTATTTCCACTACTAATTAATTACCGTTGAGCTCAAAAGGTCCTATTAATAAACGGTTAACGAATGTGTATTTATGACGACGATTTGTGAGACTGGTAAACTTATGATACGTATGATGGTCTTTACTTTCTACACGGTGCATTTCAAGGTCCTGCACCCATCCGTCGGTAAACTCTACCTGGGCTTGTTGCAGTGACCTGAAGTTACTAAACTTCATGAGTGTATGCACTCACTCCAAGAACCGTATAATTATAAATCTGATCGTGGTGAAGTTGGGCAGCACGCTGACGTATTTTGTCCCTCTGTGTGCTCGTAAGGGTCTAAACCTTTCACTCCTTTGATTTTGTCCTCGTATATTTTCTTTGACTTTTTATCAAGTCTGTCTTTGTACGGACCGGCATTGTTCTTGTCATGGTGCTGGGTCGTTGGCCCAGCGTTTTAGGATTATGTCCCTCTGTTCTAGTTATTCTGTGTCCTCCCTCCTTGTGTCCGGTTCGGGTTCTAGATTTCCTGTATTGTTCTGAAAGTCTGTGTCTGTTGTCATGGTGTTCAGCTTGTCTCCTCCGGTCATCATGTGTATTAGGTTCAGCTGTTCTTCCCTCCTGTGTGTGATTACCCGATTACCTTGTGTGTGTATATTTAGTGGGTGTCGGTCTGTGTTCGTTGTCGGCTCGTCTGCATTCATCCATGTATCTCTGCGTTCTATGGTGTTCCGTTCCTGTCTCTACGTCTCTCTGCTCCGTTATGATTTCAGGTTTGCTCTTTAGTGTTTCCCAGTTTAGGTTTCCATTAGTAATTTCTCATGCTTCGTTGCCTGTTTCTGCCACTACCACTTTGTAAATAAACATCACTCGTATCATCAGTCACTGCTGCATTTTGGGTCCTCCTTTTCCTCCACACCACACGGCTCACCCCGCCAGCCGTGACAGTTCTCCTTCGTTTTGTACATAACTTTTTTGGGGGGCAAAGAAAAACCAAGAAGGTATTGGAACCGGAGAATGAACGTTTTGTGGTGCTGCAATTGCTTGCATTTGATCCGGTACTTGGATTGTTTTGGCACGAGTTCCCGGCATGCAATGCGTGAAAGTCTCGTGGTCTGTCAATCTCTATAACAGAAGTTTGACTTGATTGACGCGGGAATGTTCCCAGGTAGCCTAGCGTTCAGCAAGGAGGCTACAGCGCTGCATTATGGAATCTGTAGTTTGTATATTATTAGCGCCTCATATCGCCGGGCCATGCATAACAATAATAGTACATCTATATAAAATGATCTCGCAGGCAGGATATAAATGTACACCGGGCCGGATGCGGCCCGCGGGCCTTGACTTTGACACGTGATTTAAATGATACTGATGTAATTTGTAGGCAGGATTCAATCAAATTGTTTTTTCTTAAGTTGGTGGGCCAGGCCATGGTCGATCCAGACCACTCACCACTGAGACAGTGTTATCAGATGAGGATGTAAGAGCAGCTATTGCTCTTTTGAGACACTCTGCTGATGAAGACATCCGTGAAAAGAAAGCTACCTTCATTTAATGGTCAGCAATGAAAAGAATCCAGCAGGTGTCTTCATAGGCCTGATGTGGTTTCTGGACACACCAGGACTGGTAAGACATCTTCATTTGTTGAATCACTGAAATATTCCATGAAGCTTGCAGTGTCACTCATTGCACCTCTCTATGTTCTGTATTTTTGCAATACAGATAGAACAAGATTTCTGACTCCTGTTTTGTGAGGTCACTGCCAGCAAATTCTTGGAGAGGTGGCCCATCAATCTCAAAGCAAAGGTTGTAAAGAAAAGTCATGGACTTGTTCCCACCTCAGAGCTCTTGGAGTTAATGTGCAATGCTGAGTCAGGTACTGAAGTTGAGAATGGTATGATTGTGACTGTTTTTATTTGTCATTGTTGGTTATATAGGTAATTCTGTCAATTGAATGCATTTTTGGAATAATTCTTTGTTTATTCGTCTGTAGTCTGGGACAGTGACATGTCTACTATCTTGCTGCTGCTACATCTGCTACCACCATCTGCACAAAGGCGAAAGAGACCAGGAAAGGTGTCTGCATCTCAAGCTGTCGATAACCTCATCAAATTCCCAAAGGTGCGTTGTTTAAAATATACGTTCCATCACCTCTATTTTCATGGACAGTGAGGTGAGCTAATCTACTGTCAGAGGATAGTCACTTAATACTGTTGTTTAATGTGTTGTTGTAGGCTGGAACCAGTGTACAGCAGCATCTAGACAACATCATCAGCCCTACCTTCTTGGTCAGGGATCCACAAGAAGCACCATTCACACCTTGTGATTGACAAGCTTGCACTTCCATGTAAAGTGCCAGGTTCAGTAGGAGCCCTTGATGAACTTGTTGGGCCCATGTCTGTGGTACATCATACAGTTCATCCCTGACCAACTTTTTCACTTTTCTGCAAACAACTATGACATTGGAGAAACGTCATATTGCTTTCTCTAGTGAGCACCATAGAACTGTATGCTAATGTGAATTGTAAGGGTTTGTTAAGGTAATTAAATAACACTGAAATGAGAAACATAATAAATGGTAAATGGCCTGCATTTGTATAGCGCTTTTCTCAGTCCCTAAGGACCCCAAAGCGCAGCTACGTTGTAGCCACAGCTACCCTGGGGCGCACTGACAGAGGCGAGGCTGCCGGACACTGGCGCCACCGGGCCCTCTGACCACCACCAGTAGGCAAACACGGGGTTAGTATCTTGCCCAAGGATATTTGGCATGCAGCCAGGAGGCAGCCTGGGATCGAACCACCGACCTTCTGATTAGTGGCTGACCTGCTCTGCCACCTGAGCTACAGCCACCCCCAGAATAAATGCTGTTACTTTAACCTGTATGTTTGTTGTTATTTCCATAATATAGCATAGATCACAGTTTAGTAATATAGCATCATAAGATGAATATGAAAAAATAAAACTACAGAGAAATAAAAATGATATATTATTACACATCAGTGTTATTATTAAACTAAATTTGGAGGAAAAATAGCTCTATAAAGTGTAATTACTCTGAACAGTGTGAATAACCCTCAGTGTTAAATATAAAAATAAATAATGTTTTGTTGTTAATTTTGACACTAAATTGAGTACAATTAACACTGAAAAGTTAACACTGGCCATTTAACTCTAATTTTGAGTGGGACCAAATGTTATCTGAAGAAGAGTTAAAATCAACTCTAAGTGTAAAATTGACACTTGGTTTTTTTCTGTGTAGTGTCAAGGTACTTTTTAAGAAGTAACATTGCACTATTGATAATCACATCCAGGTGGCATAAACTAAATATTCAGACATGCTACCAACAAAAGCATTAACAAAAGCAGACTGTTTAGGCTGTTGTGTTTGTAATGACATCCATAAATGAAGGTTTGCCATTAATTTATTTTCACAGATCTACTGTAGATGATCACATCTGTCTTTGTCATTTAAATTAGGTCGACTTGCAAACTTTGCACTTTGTTTGTGTAAATTGCTGTCCACTACCCTGCATATACACAGAATGTGCACAGTATTTCAGATCTAAAAAAGCCTTACAAGTTAATTTATGAGATCATGGGGTCATAGAAGGAGTATGTAATGGACTTGCTGGCTTTAATGTAAAAAGTCTGTTGTGTAACTTTAATGAGGCAGTTGGACTAAAGCAGTATATTGCTCATCAAGGTAAACATCTGAGGAATAAGGAAATTGTTACTTGTCCTTTTACTCAGTGTTCTTTTACATCGCAGATTTACTAAAGTTTTACATCACATAAGTCATTTTCACAATCATTCTACTTTAAAAGATTTCAAGACAGAGCTTATTGTTCTCTGAACTTCCTTGTTCGCTGAACGGCAGGTAAAGGGCATCTTTTTGCTTGTTTACTTTTGTGTGTTTGTGTTTTCTCTAAGGGTCCTCAGATGACGGTTTGCTTAAATTTGGGTCTGAAAGCATTTTTTTTTTTAAATTTTGCCTATACTCACCACCCCTCTTCTTCTGTTGCTCAGGTTGAAGCAGAATTTGCCCGTCTTACATCTGTTGACCTGAAATGGTTCCTTTTTTGCTGTGCTTGACCAATATGGAGAGGTTCATGGAGCTGTACAAATTCAAGAGTGGCATAGGAGGGCTGACTAGGCTCATAAAATCTTCGATGATGATGTAAGTCTTCAACTGCGACATGTTCTCCTTTGTTTAAGTTTGAGGTTATCCAGTTCAACTGATGAACTCATTGAAAGAAAGCTGATAAGTAAAGTCTGTCATCATATTTCACAACTGGACATTTAGTGTGTTAACTTTTACAGAATCTGTGTATATTGGTGGTAGGTGGATATCATATTCTACTTGAATGTCCTGATAAGCCAGATTCAAATGAAAAGATATTAAAACATTGAAAGACAGGTGTAAGTGGCCCAGTTATCTCCAATGATAATCATATATTGATGGTATTATATAGGAAAAAGCTGTGAATTTGGAGCTGCTTCATAAACACTATTTAAAAGTGTTTTTGTTTTCTTTTTGACTTCTTTGACCAGAGCCCTACACAAAGGAAGAGGGCAGAGGACCTCATTTTCTCAAGGAACATCCCTCACACACTCTCAAGACTGTGAAAGTTAGCATTTTTTCTTTTAGTAAATTTAATAATTACAGCACCGCTGTGGATTTTAAATGAAACAATCAAATAGTGATTGAAGTGCAGACTTTCAGCTTTAACTCAAAGGGTTAATTCCCTGCTCCCTGTAGTAACCACATGATAACATGTGTACCCTTCCTCACCAAATGTATTATTACAAGATCTTTGACACTGGAGATGGTCTGGGTTTCAGAGAAACTAACTGGCAAGCTAGCTTTGATATTGTTAGTTTCCTGTGTTTATTCATGTCTTCACCAGGGTCTTTGACATTTCGCTGCTGTACTGTTCACTACAGCTTTGTGTTTGATTTCTTACATTGTATATTGTAATGGCAGAGATATTAGAATATTTAAGGGGCTGCAGTGACTACTACAGCTGTGTGTGTGTGTGTGTGTGTGTGTGTGTGTGTGTGTGTGTGTGTGTGTGTGTGTGTGTGTGTGTGTGTGGGGGGGGGGCGGGGGGGGGGGGGGGGGGGGGCGGCGGCAATACTTTGGTGAAATGTCCTGGACCCTGGAAATAAAGTTACCTTGAAAATTACCTTGAAGAGACTGTAGACTGGGTAAGCAAATAAAGGTCACTGGCCCAGAGTCATATGTTGATATTCAGTGCCAGTTATGCAACCGTTCCAGCCATGTCTATATGCTCTTTATTTCATGCTGTTAATATAAGGGGAAAAAATAAACTCTTACTGATTAAAGAAGCATTGTCTGTGGAGCCACAGTCTGATCCTGTAGTGTAGCTCCAGTTTGCACATTTATTCTCAGCCACATTTGGGTTATAGCGCAGCCAATATTTAGCATAAGTAAATTTTGATTAAAATTTGTGTTTGCATTCTGCAATTGAAGACATGCTCAGTTATTTATGAACATGGTCTTTGACAAGAAATGGACTTGTAACATGGGGGTACATATCTCATTCTGAAAAAACTTTAACAACTAATAAGCGTTACCCAAAGCCAATCAGCGTCATCCAAGGGATCAGTATGGCCAGTAGCGGTTTTTGATATGGGCGATACGGGCATCTGCAAAAAAAATAAAAAAAATTTAAAAAATTGCTCGTACTCACAGGGTACAGGGAGGAGAGGGCGGGGCGGCAGTGGATTCACTGACCGGCTGGAGCAGCATCTAATAACCAACTCGCAAAATAAAACAAAATAAAAACAAAACAACAAACACGAAAACACCAGACATCATGATACAGACTTATAATTTGCACCGATGTTTTTTCGAAATTCTACACGAAAAGTGAGCGCGAGAGCCCTCGGTGCGCCTGCTCGCTGCTGAAGTCAAAGTAAACTTTATTGTCATCTCCGCTACAGACAGTCCAGCATATAGAGACGAGACAACGAGGCTCCAGTTACAGCAGTGCAAGTAAACAAACAATAAATATAAGAAGAGTAAGAAAATAAATACACACTTTAGGACCAGGAGTAAAGGATCAATAACAATTTAAAATTTATAATTTACAGTTTGATGATTTAAAGTCACACACAACCCGTCGAAAGGGGGGGAGGGGCTGCTGCCAAATAGAGCACATTTCATTCATAATGATGTAAATCCAAGCCCATTATGTGTTCATGATTTGAATCCTGGGTTGTGCAAAATCTCAGAAATAAACCTTAGACAAAGCGAATCTGTGAACTAAGGTGTAGGTCTGTTAGGTTATGTTGTGGTGATTCTCGGGGATTGGGGGATTTGTGTTCATACTGGAGTGCAAAATTCAAACCAATGGAAGATGGACAAGAAAAGTTCAAAGCCATCAGGTGCTCAGTTTAGAAAAAAGAGAAAAGAAGAGGAGGAGAAATGAGCAAAAGATACAGGTAAGCAGATGTGTCTAGAGATGGACCGATCCGATATTACTATCGCTATCAGTCCGATACTGACCTAAATTACTGGATCGGAAATCGGAGAGAAATAAAAAATGTAATCCGATCCATTAAATATCAAAAAAGCACCTCACAAAACTTGCGACATGGCGTAACTTGGCTCATAACCATAGCACGTCGGAGCAGTATGCGTCACGTGATAGAGCGGCTGTGGGGTGCGAGACCTGTTGGCGGTCTGGTTGAGTATTTGTAGCCTCGCTACCAACCCAGCATTTCATCTCCGAGGAAGTGATCCCAGAGAGAAGAAAGCAAGTGTGTAAGTCCATCTCTGAATGTTTGTGAAGCGTTCCAGCGTTAAGCTTAACAACCGATATATGGAGCGACTGCCTCTCTCTCTCTCTCTCTCCTGCTGCTACTTCAACCCTGAAACTGATTAATGATCAGCTGATCGGCTTTTCTGTCCGTCTCTCCTGTTTGTTTTTGGCCCACTTCGTGCCAGAAAGCAGCGGCTGAACAACATCAGCACGTTTAAGCTTGAATTTATTTAATATTACTTTCTACACCAGGATCTTTTTCTACGCAGCTGACGTAACTGTGCAGGGGCGGATCTAGCAAAGTTTGGCCAGGGGGGTCGATAGGGCAGGGAAGGGAGGAACAGGGAAAAGGGGGCACAAAGACATACTTTTCTTTCTTATTCTCATTTAAAATGTCTGGCTGTTATTAAATAATTATCTGAATCTTGCACCCAAAGTTTTAATCTGATGTAAAAAGTATAGAAGTCCATTACTATATATAGTAACTGTTAAGTCTAATATACCAGCTATAGTACTTTTTCCTTTGGGAAGGTACCATCTGTGCAGTTCTGTTGAAGAAAGATGTTGAATCTATTTAATTATTCTTGAAAAATAAATAAATGATTTCTGTGCATTTTTTTCACACTGTATCAAATTAAAGTTGATTACATAGATTAAGCATCATGAGGTGGGGGGTGGTTCCCTATTTTTTTTTTTTGCTGGGAGTTTATTAGTTAGGTCGCGTACTCTTTAAAATACCAGAATAGGGAGGATGGAGCAGGTTTAAATTTATTAGATTGATCAGTTTTGCTGAACTATGAAATATTTTGGGTGCAGTGTATTTTTTGCATACAGGTATAACAGAATAGCTTTAGTGTTTTTTTTTTAAACTTATACAAAATGTAGCAAGATATTATAAAAACAGTTTTATTGATTAAAAACCACACTATATCGGATTCATATCGGTATCGGCCGATATCCAAATTTATGATATCGGTATCGGACATAAAAAAGTTGTATCGTGCCATCTCTACTACAAAGTAAAAAAAGAAAAAAAACACATGCACACACTAAAATAGACAACAAGAGCCCGGCTAATATGTACAAATAGAACAGATAAAATACAAATAGTATAAATAAATGAAGGCAAAATTTCAGAGTGAGGTAGATGTATGTATGTGTGGCGGAGGTGTGGTCCGGGGCGCGGCTGCAGGGGAGGAGTGGTGCAGTGAGCTCGACGGGGCGGTGCTGGTAAGAACAGCTGATGGCGATTTTGGACTGATGGTGGTTTTCCTTCCTTTTATATAGTGAGGCGGAGAGGAGTGGAAGAGCGCTAAGGGAAAAGAGACACACATCAAGCTGGGATCGAGAGCTGTCAGTCTGTGCGTCATATTGTCTGCTGTGTAAACATCAATAAATGTGGTCCTTGGCAATACGGATCTGCGTGTGTGTGTGCTTGGGCCTGGTATACTCCACAAGTGGTGCCGAAACCCAGGAGCCTGCCGGTGTGGGGATGTCCGACCCGCAGGCTGCGCCGCCCGCCCAGCCTTTGCAGTATTTGGCGCAGATGCTGGCGGAGATGGCAAAGATGAGCCACGACCAGGCAGCGGCCCAGCGGGCCCACCTGGCTGCGCTGCAGGAGCAGACGGACCGGCAGACTCTGGTTCTGGAGCGACTGGTTGCCGCCGCTGCCCCGCCGAAGCCCCCACCACTGTCGGTGGCGGTGCCCCGGATGGGGGACGGGGACGACCCCCAGGTTTTTCTGGAGACTTTTCGTGCCACGGCGGAGGCCTGCCAGTGGCCGCAGGCGGAGTGGGCTCCGCGTTTGCTTCCTCTGTTGTCAGGGGAGGCTCGGACGGCGGCCCTGGGTCTGCCGCCGGCTTCGAGGGGCAGCTTCCAGGACATGAGCCGGGCGGTGGTGGACAGGTTGGGGCTCACCGCTGAAGATCATCGCCGGCGATTCCGGGCCTGTCGGCTGGCCGTGGCGGATCGGCCGTTTGCTTGGGCCCGGAAGCTGCATGACGCGGCCGTACGCTGGCTGCAGCCGGGATCGTCAGAAGGCGAGACGCTGCTGGTGGGCAAAGTGGTGCTGGAGCAGTTCGTGGAGGGGCTGCCTGCAGAGACGGCGAGATGGGTCAGGTGCCACCGTCCCGCGAGTCTGGAGGTGGCGGTGACGTTGGCGGAGGACCACCTTGCCGCTAGAGCGGGGGAGCCCGGGGACAGCGGCCGGAGGCCGAACAGACAAGCCCTGGTGCCGGCACCGAGGCGCTGGATGCCTGTGCCAGGGCAGGCAGAGCGGACGCTGGCGTTGAGCCCCACTAATCCTTTTGCTGCGTTTGTGCCTTCCCAGGGACCGGACCTAAGCAGCGCTGCCCCTGAGCCACGGAGAGCAGCACAGACGCCGGGGCAGGAGTGCTGGAAGTGCGGACAGCCGGGACACCTGAGGAGGGACTGTCCTCTGATGAAGGTGGGGCAGGTGTTCCGCGTTGCCGGTGCCCCAGCGCCCTCTCCCGGTCCGGGAGGGACATACAGCATTCCGGTAAGGACTCAAGGGGGTATACGCCATGCTTTGGTGGACACGGGCTGCATGCAGACCCTCGTGCACCAAAGTTTGGTTCGCCCCGGGGCATTGCTGGAGGCAGAATGGGTGGAGGTGAGGTGTGTGCATGGTGATGTTCACAGGTATCCCATAGTGCCGCTGTTATTGAAGTATAAGGGTAAAACGCATAGAATAACGGCTGCGGTTAGCCCGCACCTGTCGCATCCCCTAATTCTGGGCACGAATTGGCCGGGGTTTTGTCATCTATTGGGACAGTACGCGGGGGTGCGGTCACGACCGCTAGTAGCATGTAGTGTCTGCGCGGCGCTCAGTGGTGACGCGGGGTCGTCCGACACTGACTCTGGGGAGGGGGAGACGGCGGGTCCTTCACAGGTAGTCCCGCCGGCTCCAGAAGTTCCCCCCACGGGTGATTTCCCACTGGAGCAGTCTCGTGACGATACCCTACGCTCAGCCTTTGACCAAGTGATTGAGATTGATGGTCACGTGGTGCGCCCTGAAGCCGTGCGGACCTACCCACGCTTCATTTTGTCGAAAGATAGGTTATACCGTGTGAGTCGTGACGCTCGCACGGAGGTGATGCACACCCAGCTGTTGGTGCCGCAGGGCCGCCGGGAAACAATTTTCCAGGCGGCTCATTATAACCCTATGGCAGGGCATATGGGATACGAAAAAACTCTGGAGCGAATAACGGCCCGATTTTATTGGCCGGGCATCCGAGCGGATGTGCGCCGCTGGTGCGCGTCCTGCCCGGACTGCCAACTTGTTAATCTGCCGGCCATACCAAAAGCGCCTTTGCGTCCGCTTCCACTCATAGAGGTCCCGTTCGAACGCATTGGCATGGACCTCATCGGGCCGTTTCACCGGAGTGCACGCGGCTACCGCTTTGTGTTAGTCCTGGTGGATTATGCAACGCGGTACCCGGAAGCAGTCCCGCTGCGCACCATCTCTGCAAAGAGTGTGGCGCAGGCACTGTTTCAGGTCATCTCCCGAGTCGGAATCCCGAAAGAGATACTGACTGACCAGGGCACGTCGTTTATGTCTCGTACACTGCGGGAACTGTACGAATTACTGGGCATTAAATCTATTCGGACCAACGTCTACCACCCTCAGACGGACGGGTTGGTGGAGCGGCTGAATAAGACCTTAAAGTCCATGATTCGTAAGTTCATTAACGAGGATGAACGCAATTGGGATCACTGGCTAGACCCTCTGTTATTCGCAGTGCGGGAGGTGCCCCAGGCCTCCACGGGATTTTCTCCCTTTGAACTGCTGTTCGGCAGGAGGCCACGCGGGGTGCTCGACCTGATTAAAGAAAGCTGGGAGGACGGTCCGAGCCCCGCCAAGAATGAGATTCAGTACGTGTTGGACCTGAGAGCTAAACTCCACACTTTGGGGAGGTTGTCACGGGAGAATTTGCTCCAGGCTCAGCAGCGTCAGCAACGCCTGTATGACCGAGGGGCTAGACTCGGGCAATTTTCACCGGGAGACAAAGTGCTTGTATTACTCCCTTCTTCCAGCTCGAAATTGCTCGCCAAGTGGCAAGGACCCTTTGTGGTCACACGGCGAGTCGGGGACGTTGACTATGAGGTCGCTCGGTCGGACAGGGGAGGGGCCACGCAGATTTATCACCTCAATCTCCTTAAAGCGTGGAGAGAGGTTGAAACCGCTTCTCTGGTAAGCCTGGTTAAGGAGAGAGATGAGTTGGGGCCGGAGGTGCCAAATTCCATCATCCCCGCCTCCCTCCCTTGTGATGACCATCTCACACAGGCCCAGAGAGCGGACGTTGTCGTGTTACAACAGCGTTTTGCTGACGTGTTCTCCCCCCTGCCCGGCCGGACGTCTCTCATTGAGCATCATTTTGTAACGCAGCCTGGCGTGACGGTGCGTTCACGGCCCTACAGGCTTCCTGAGCACAAACAGCAAATCGTGCAGAGGGAATTGGCTGATATGCTGAGGATGGGAGTGATAGAAGAGTCGCACAGCGCATGGTGTAGCCCCATCGTTCTGGTGGTGAAGAAGGATGGGTCTATACGGTTCTGTGTCGACTATCGCAGGGTGAATGCAGTGTCACGTTTTGATGCTTATCCCATGCCCCGGGTCGACGAGCTCCTGGATCGGCTGGGCAAGGCCCGTTTTTTCACAACCCTGGATTTAACCAAGGGCTATTGGCAGATTCCCTTGTCTGCCGAGTCCAAGGAGAAAACGGCCTTCTCCACTCCGTACGGTTTGTACCAATTCGTTACGCTTCCGTTCGGCTTGTTCGTGGCCCCTGCCACCTTCCAGCGCCTCATGGACCGGGTGCTGCGCCCGCACGCTGCGTATGCTGCTGCCTACTTGGATGACGTGATCATCCACAGCGACACCTGGGCGGAGCACGTGCAGCGGGTGGCCGCGGTCCTGGAGTCCCTGAGGCAGGCGGGGCTCACGGCCAACCCGAAGAAGTGTGCGGTTGGACGGAGGGAGGTGCAGTATCTGGGGTACCACTTGGGGGGCGGGCAGGTGCGTCCACAGGTGGAGAAGACGGCAGCGATCGCATCCTGCCCGCGCCCCAAGACTAAAAAGGAGGTGAGACGGTTTCTGGGGCTGGCGGGTTACTATCGCCGGTTCGTGCCAGGGTTTGCGCAGCTGACCAGCCCCTTAACCGATCTTACCCGGAAGGGTGCTCCAGATCTGGTCCAGTGGACGGGGCCATGCCAGACGGCGTTTGTGCAGGTGAAAAAGGCTCTCTGTGGGGAGCCGCTGCTTCACACTCCTGACTTTTCCCTCCCTTTTGTTCTGCAGACTGACGCCTCGAACAGAGGGCTGGGGGCCGTTTTGTCCCAGCAGGTGAGGGGGGCCGACCGTCCCGTTCTTCACATCAGCCGGAAGCTGGCGGAACGCGAGAGACGGTACAGCACCGTGGAGAAGGAGTGCTTGGCTATCCGGTGGGCGGTCGACTCCCTTCGCTATTACCTCCTGAGGCGCTCATTCACCCTCTGCTCGGACCACGCCCCGCTACAGTGGCTCCACCGCATGAAGGATGCCAACGCCCGGATCACCCGGTGGTATCTGGCTTTGCAGCCTTTTAAGTTCAAGGTGGTCCATAGGCCGGGGGCGCAGATGGCAGTGGCCGATTTCCTCTCTCGCTCGCGGGGGGGGGGGGGGGGGAGTAGGTTCGGCCGGTGGGCTTCCCGGCCTCAGTCGGGCGGTGGGGGTGTGTGGCGGAGGTGTGGTCCGGGGCGCGGCTGCAGGGGAGGAGGCGATTTTGGACTGATGGTGGTTTTCCTTCCCTTTATATAGTGAGGCGGAGAGGAGTGGAAGAGCGCTAAGGGAAAAGAGACACACATCAGCTGGGATCGAGAGCTGTCAGTCTGTGCGTCATATTGTCTGCTGTGTAAACATCAATAAATGTGGTCCTTGGCAATACGGATCTGCGTGTGTGTGTGCTTGGGCCTGGTATACTCCACAGTATGCAAAAGAGCTATGAGCTTAATATGTAAGATGATGCGATATGCAAAAATTATTACTGTTAAAAATTATCACTGTTAGAATAGGACAGCTGTTTAGGAGTCTGACAGCAGTGGGGAAGAAGGAGTTGTTGAGTCGAGATGTTCTGGATTTCACACTTCTAAACCTTCATCCCGAGGGCAGAAGTGTGAACAGTCCATGCTGTGGGTGTGTGGGGTCTTTGAGGATGGAGGCAGCTCTCCTCCAGAGTCTGTGATGGTAGCTGCTCTGCAGAGAGGGCAGCGGGGTCCTGATGATCTTCTCCACAGGTGTTATCACTCTCTGCAGGCGTTTGCGGTCCACAGAGGTAGTGCTGCTGTATCATGCAGTGATGCAGCTGGTCAGTGTGCTCTCCACATTGCAGCTGTAGAAGCTGCTGAGGATCTTGGCCGACATACCAAATTTCCTCAGCCTCCTCAGGAAATACAGCAGCTGCTGAGCCTTCTTGACCAGCTGTGTGGTGTTCAGTGTCCAGGTGAGGTCCTCAGAGATGTAGATGCCCAGGTACCTAAAGCTGCTCACCCTCTCCACTTCAAGCCCCTGGATAAACAGCTGCTGGTGAGGCCTCTTTTTCTTCCTCATGTCCACTATCATCTCCTTATCAGTGTTGAGGGTGAGGTTGTTGTCCTCACGCCATGACACCAGACCGGCTATCTCTCCTATAAGCCGCTTTGTCCCCTCCAGTGATGTGACCAATCACTGCAGTGTCATCCGTGAACTTCAGTATGGTGTTCTCTTTGTTGGAGGTGACACAGTTGTGGGTGAACAGGGTGTAAAGGATTGGGCTGAGGATACAACCCTGTGGGACGTCAGTGTTTGTGATAATGCTGCCTGAAGTCCTGTTGCTGATCCTGGTGGACTGAGGCTTGCCAATCAAAACTGATAGCAGAGCAAGCAAATACGTCTGCCTGGAGGGCCATGATGTTGTGACCATGCAGTTACAGTGGGGCAAAAAAGTATTTAGTCAGCCACCGATTGTGCAAGTTCCCCCACCTAAAATGATGACAGAGGTCAGTAATTTGCACCAGAGGTACACTTCAACTGTGAGAGACAGAATGTGAAAAAAAAAAAATCCATGAATCCACATGGTAGGATTTGTAAAGAATTTATTCGTAAATTAGGGTGGAAAATAAGTATTTGGTCAATAACAAAAATACAACTCAATACTTTGTAACATAACCTTTGTTGGCAATAACAGAGGTCAAACGTTTACTATAGGTCTTTACCAGGTTTGCACACACAGTAGCTGGTATTTTGGCCCATTCCTCCAAGCAGATCTTCTCGAGAGCAGTGATGTTTTGGGGCTGTCGCCGAGCAACACGGACTTTCAACTCCCGCCACAGATTTTCTATGGGGTTGAAGTCTGGAGACTGGCTAGGCCACTCCAGGACTTTCAAATGCTTCTTACGGAGCCACTCCTTTGTTGCCCGGCCGGTGTGTTTTGGATCATTGTCATGTTGGAAGACCCAGCCTCGTTTCATCTTCAAAGTTCTCACTGATGGAAGGAGGTTTTGGCTCAAAATCTCACGATACATGGCCCCATTCATTCTGTCCTTAATACGGATCAGTCGTCCTGTCCCCTTGGCAGAAAAACAGCCCCATAGCATGATGTTTCCACCCCCATGCTTCACAGTAGGTATGGTGTTCTTGGGATGCAACTCAGTATTCTTCGTCCTCCAAACACGACGAGTTGAGTTTATACCAAAAAGTTCTACTTTGGTTTCATCTGACCACATGACATTCTCCCAATCCTCTGCTGTATCATCCATGTGCTCTCTGGCAAACTTCAGACGGGCCTGGACATGCACTGGCTTCAACAGCGGAACACGTCTGGCACTGCGGGATTTGATTCCCTGCCGTTGTAGTGTGTTACTGATGGTGACCTTTGTTACTTTGGTCCCAGCTCTCTGCAGGTCATTCACCAGGTCCCCCCGTGTGGTTCTGGGATCTTTGCTCACCGTTCTCATGATCATTTTGACCCCACGGGATGAGATCTTGCGTGGAGCCCCAGATCGAGGGAGATTATCAGTGGTCTTGTATGTCTTCCATTTTCTGATGATTGCTCCCACAGTTGATTTTTTCACACCAAGCTGATTGCCTATTGTAGATTCACTCTTCCCAGTCTGGTGCAGGTCTACAATACTTTTCCTGGTGTCCTTCGAAAGCTCTTTGGTCTTGGCCATGGCGGCGTTTGGAGTCTGACTGTTTGAGGCTGTGGACAGGTGTCTTTTATACAGATGATGAGTTCAAACAGGTGCCATTCATACAGGTAACGAGTGGGGGACAGAAAAGCTTCTTACAGAAGACGTTACAGGTCTGTGAGAGCCAGAGATTTTCCATGTTTGAGGTGACCAAATACTTATTTTCCACCCTAATTTACGAATAAATTCTTTACAAATCCTACCATGTGAATTCATGGATTTTTTTTTCACATTCTGTCTCTCACAGTTGAAGTGTACCTCTGGTGCAAATTACTGACCTCTGTCATCATTTTAAGTGGGGGAACTTGCACAATCGGTGGCTGACTAAATACTTTTTTGCCCCACTGTAGTTCATTCAACAAGCGTCACACTTGTTAAACAAAGTACATAATATTTGATATAAAAAGGCAAACTTTGATTGCTCTGAAGTGTTGGGTTAATGCTGATTACATTAACACAAATGCAAAATTTAATTTAATATTTGTCATTCAGCTCACAAATCTATGTCCTCGTCATATAAGATAAATTAGGAAAAAAATCTGTAGTAATAATTTCCACATAATAACTAATTGTCTCCCTGTGCTCTATTTTCCCCCTTTTTTCTTCTCTTCTCATCAGCCCTAACCAGTCACACCATTCAGATCGTTGCTCCTTGATTTCACTTCCTCAAACGTTTAAATTTGCTTAGGTTATCAGTTCTACTTGCCAGAATAGGAATGGTATTGCTTTC
The DNA here is from genome assembly GCF_057381915.1 of Diplotaxodon limnothrissa. Taxonomy (NCBI): domain Eukaryota; kingdom Metazoa; phylum Chordata; class Actinopteri; order Cichliformes; family Cichlidae; genus Diplotaxodon; species Diplotaxodon limnothrissa. The sequence continues at coordinate 282,538 of NC_140609.1, read as the reverse complement.
TGTGGTCAATAATGCCTTTGACTAAAATTGTCTTCAGAAAACTGATACTGAGAAACTCAGGTGTTTGATGTTGTTTTGCAGTATTGTGAAATAAATACTGGGTACTTATTCATAGCTGTTTGGATAATGGCAAGAGGTGTGCGATAAGCAGAAATGCTCATGACTAACAATAGTCATATATTTATTTTCCGGATCTGGGTTGTGATTGCACAAAACATTTCTTATGAGATCTATCTTCCTTATGACATCCTCCATTTCTTATTGGAGTGTCCTGAGGTATTCTAAGCCAGCGGTCTCCAACCTTTTTTGTGCCACGGACCGGTTTATGCCTGACAATATTTTCACGGACCGGCCTTTAAGGTGTCGTGGATAAATACAACAAAATAAAACTAGTACCGGTACCGAAAAAAGAAGATTTATTCATAACACACGTGAAAAGACTCAGGAAAACCGAGTTAACGATAAAAACGATAACAAAATAACGCTGGAAACCGATAAAAACCCTGCAAACCATACATTTCACACCTGAGCCTCAACACTCGCGGCCCGGTACCAAACGACTCACGGACCGAGGCCCGGGGGTTGGGGACCGCTGTTCTAAGCCATCTTAGAACACCTCAGGAATACAATACCTTTGTGCGCTCACACAAAAACTGTAGAAAATTTTATATAGCTGATCACTGTACTTATTCATAAAAAGCCTGCAAATAAAGAATCTTATCATTAATGAAAACTATAGTTCTCTCCCACTATCCATAGTCTGGATATTATACATATCTATTTTCAATAGTTGCACATGAACCATGCTATATCTTATCAAAGCGTCAACAGTCGACATTCAAGGGGTACTTAGATCAAAGCATGAGCAACGGAAAACTACCTGATGATAGACGAGCACCTTGAATATTGATGTGTGATACTCCGCTTCCCATTTTATTTAATGCACAAAAACGTTTTTACAGAATTAGCATGTATGCCTCTAGCATACATTTTTTTTAAAATCATAGAGCACAAATAAAGCTTACAACGGTATGAAAAAAAACTCAGCATTTCAGAGTCTAATGGTTCAATCAATCAAGCAGTGAATGTGTTTTTGTGATATAACAGAGCTGGCAAGTTCCTGGAATAGTAATTAGGGAATGGAGCTCAGTGAGGGAGGGAGAGCCCCGAGCAGTCACTAAAAAACATTTTACATATGTGAGACTCAGGTCGGTGAGCACCTTTGTGACAGGAGCTGCTCAGCTGTGACTTTTCTGCCTTTAGTCAGATTTCTCCTTTTCACATTGATAGGAAAATTATTAAAGCTATACGACACACTTTTTGATAAGCTGAAAGGTTGAATCTCTCTCTCAATCTGTCCTCTTTTCAGGCCTTGTTGTGGCTCCTCTGCTATCTCTTATCCACAGTACAATTCAATTCATGTACTAGTACACCATGTATCTGTAAAAGTGTCACACACGCATATCTGTTCCAAGGGAAACATTAAAAGAACTGTATAAATGAAATTCATGGGATTTCCCAGGCAAGCAATTGGATAGACATTCAAAGTGTGTGCTTTTGCTTCCTTGCAAGTAAAATAAATGTGTTGGCGCTCACTACTCTGTGTGTTTCACTTTATAAGAGAATGTTTCTAACAGTTTGATCCTTCGAGCCGAATTTCAACATCAGTCCCATTAATTTTTTGCCAAAGTTGACAGACGACGATCAAGTGGGAATCTTCGACTCTTGTAAGACCTCTGTCCCTTCACTCATGAAGTTTGGTCCGTTTGGGAAGGTAAGGCCAGCTGTTTGACCCACATAGCAAAACTGGTATGGCCCAGATCTGGCCCACACAATGTGCTTACACATCTACACGTAATCTGGCCCACATACCGCAAAGAATGATGGCCCTCAGGTGGCTCAGATTATGTTTGCCAGAGGTGGTCCACTGCTGGCCCACAACACTCTTAGCTCTGGCCCCAGATGTCAGCCTGTGTGTGTGTGTGTGGGGTGGGGGGGTAAAAAAAACAACTCTTGGACACTGCTAGCATAATAGACAGGTTTTTTTGACGTGGCTCCCAAATGCAAAGCAGTACATGAAGCATTGGTTTCCAAACCAATTTTCTTCCAAGCCAAAGACTAGAAAATATGGTGAAGCATATCTTCCATTTGGCTTCACCTGCACAAGATCCAAGGTAGGTCTCCCTGCAGAATTAGTTTTCCCTGTTGGGAGCACGCGATGGGCTCTCCAAATCACGGACAAACAGTATCCCACATTCTAGATTTTTAGTGCACAAACACTTCTTGTAATGACTAACTACTCCTGATATTTTGGGGATGTTAGCTCTTTATACAGTAAAGTTATAGTGGGATACAGATAATATCAGGCTGATCCTGCCTCGATTTGTTCCCCCGGTCCAAACTATGGACAAACAGGACCCCACAGTTATATATTATGATTTTGAACCCATTTTGCACACAGACACATTTGAAAAAAAAAGGTATCGATAGCAATGTTGAATATTATTACACAGGAGAAAACAACTGCAAGTAAAATAATTACACCATGACGCCTCTGCCTTTCAAAATGGAAGGACAGTAACTCCATGTGTAGTCTATATGTAAGCATGTAAAAACTGAAGATATTAAGATTAACAGTAACAGTATTTTGTCTCTGCCATTCTGCAATTCATCTCATGTAAACAATAACAAACAGTAAAAACTTAAAAACTTTAAAAAAGCCACGTACCTGTGATGTTGCTTGACGAACTCTGTATTCCTCGTCCACACGTCCTCAGTTTTGGGTGATTGGAAACACCGTTTACGTGTGGACAAAAGGCCCAAACGCATAGAAACAGCTGTGTTTTCAAAAATGCTGTTAAAGAATAAATATATGTTCTCAGTGGTTATTTTCTGATTATATTGTTTTATGTATTTTAATAATAAAGGCCTGTATAAAAGAAGGCCAGCTTTGACCCACAAACCAAGTGCTCAGCCAGACTGAGAAACAGGAAGTTTAGTGCAGAGATGCAGAGGCATATTACAGTTTTTCTCGATTGCTAAAGCACATTTCTTGAAACTACGCCTCCTATCCTCACAACAGTAAACACAAATTCATAACATCTCACTCAATTTCCCAGACATCCTATTTCCAGGTCAAAATGAAGCTCTACACCCAAAACTATTCACTCCTGCTGAAAAACCAAACTTTGCCCTCAGACATCAAACACAAGCCCTCAAAAACACACACACTACAACAGAGTTTTGCACACTGGTACAATTAATTCAAAACAATAGTTCCAAAACAAATAGGTTGCTTATGGTTCTCCCCTTCAAAACCCTTGTCACATGATAAACACAAAAGACGCAACCAATGTATGTACAGTGGCACATTGTCATTCATGTACTATACAGTACAACACACACCAGAAACATTATCCCACCTCAGCATCTTGTCTGTGGTCTGGGTCAGGCCAGAGAATCTCATCCACATCACAGGCTATATTGGCCCCAGCCAGGCAGCGGGGGTAAAATCCTCTTGCATGCCTGATCCACCCCTGGCATGCATCTACTGATATGTCTAGGCAGGCCTCTTCCATGGCCTGAAGGAGGTGAACACGGACATAAGGTTCTCGGTCATACACTTTCCACCGCCATGCCGAAAATAACTCCTCTATCGGGTTTAGAAAGGGAGAGTATGCAGGCAGAAAGATATTAGAAAACCTTGGGTTTTTGGTAAACCAGTCACGAACCAGAGCAGCGCGATGGAAGCTGACGTTATCCCACACAACAACGTAGTGAGGCTGCTCTGGCTGTGCTGGTTCCCTGTAGTCCAGCTGGAACATATGTTGTCTTAAACCATCAAGAAAAGCAAGGAGAAGCATAGTGTTATAGGGTCCTAGTACGGCATGGCGGTGGAGTACCCCTCGTTGGCTGATGGCTGCGCACATAGTGACATTCCCCCCACGCTGACCAGGGACATTTACAATAGCCCGATGGCCAATTATGTTCCTCCCCCTTTTCCTTCTTTTGGTCAGGTTAAAACCTGCCTCATCCACAAAGATTATTTCATGGGGAACAGGCCGTCCTTCAATGTCAAAGATTCTCTGCAAAACACATAACACAGTAGAGTCAATCGGTACCCTGAACCACAGTTCAAGAGTGCTGAAATGGCAGCATAAACTGCCATGCTGTGATGGTACACAATACTTTATACAGTATCAAAACTCATACCTGAACATATTCCACACGTTGGTTTTTCACTCTGTCAGAGTTTCGTTCGAAAGGGACTCGGTATGCCTGTTTCATCCGGAATTGATTCTTTCGGAGGATGCGGTCAATTGTGGAGAGGCTGATGGCATTTATGCCTCGAAAAAGATGATCATCCTCAATCACTCTCCTTTGAATCTCTTGCAGGCGGATTACATTATTTGCAATTACCATGTTTACAAGTTCCCTCTCTTGCTCCTCCGACAAAAGCCTTAACCTGCCTCCACCAGGTGTTCGTCTCTGTGTCCTACAAAAATAGAAGCACTCATTACTGTGACTGTCACACATTCATTTTACAGGCAAATAATGGAAACATACTGAAACTCAAGACACATAAGTTCAGTTGATAGGTTTGTAGCATAAACCTATTCGCTGGAACGTTAAGGACAATCTGCTACACAGCAAAAAACAAGACTCAAGGCACCAAAGTTCTCTGGTTACTCATGCATGAGGGAGACCTGGCTGGAGCCAAGCGTCGTTCCACCACGTGTGTGTGTGTGGGGTCAAAAGGGTCATATAACATGAAAGCATCAAACATCCTTGGTCAGGAAGAGGGTAGACTAGACCCCCCCGGTAAGGAAGTCCAGCAGTTCATCTTGTCATGGTTCGGCTGTGTGGCAGGCAGGAGAGGACCCAAACGCAAACTCACAGAGACAAAAGGTAAACTCAAAAAACACAGCTTTATTGCTGGCGTGGAGTGGGACACGAAAAACAATACAAAATAAACTAAACTGGAAAAACTAAAGCACAAGGAGCCACAGGGAAAAATCACACAGCTATGATGGAGACTACGACACTGACAAAGAGAAACACAGGGCTTAAATACACAGAGGGATAACGAGGGAATGAGACACAGAAGGAGGGCACAGCTGGGAGAAATCAGGACTGGACGAGACAGAGACGCAAAACTAGAAACACTCACATGAGGCATGGACCTTCAAAGTAAAACAGGAAGTATCACACAGAGACGCGAACTAGACACAGTGGAGACAGCAACTAAGAAACAGAGACAAACCATAAGGCAGAGGTCTAAGAACCAAAATACACAGAGGGAAATACTCAGCTTTGAACACAAGAGACTAGACTAGAGGGAGTAACAAAAGACCAACCATGAGAACATAATGCACAATGCAGGGTGACAGAAAACAAGAAACTCAAACATGCAAAGACACACCATAAACAGAACAGAGGGGGCACAGAGAGACATGAAGGGCAGGGGAGACTTAACATGGGTTGAAACACAAGGGGGAACTAATAAGCAAATCAACATAGGAGGCCTAATGAGCTAAACATACTATAAACATCAAAATGAACTAAAACTCAAAACACTGGGTCCTAAGACCCAGGATCGTGACACATCTAAACAGAAAAGCACTCAGACTAGAACAGACGTAGCTACGTTAATCCTACCATAAAACAATAAGACAAGATGAGAACTTTTCCCATGCCCCCAAGATGCAGGTGTGCATTCCAGTGTGGAATACACACCAAGCCTCTGTAGCCTGTTAAAGATCACACAACTTATCACTACACAATTGATTATACACCTCTAAGCATATATGGTTAAATGTTTCCTAATACAAATGACAATAATAAAATCTAAACCCAACATCACCACCCTGTATTGTCATTTTTTAAGGCTATACGGCGTATATATATCTTCAGCTCTACAGCACTTGTCAACATTTTCAGTGCAGGCTTCATTTCATACACACATATCAGCCTTAGTATCCATGTCACTCTGCTGCAACAGTATGTAATTGGTAAAGGTGTTAGCAATCATTCTATTCACCATCGATCTTACACATGGCAAAATGCAACCTGTAAACAAGCAAAGCAATGCCAATAATGTAAGAATGGGAGTCAAAAACCGTAAGAACATATTCCACCATGGTCCAGATGTCAACCAGGCTATCTAGCCTTGTGACGCGTCTCCTCCTGATGTGTGGTCTGCCACATATTTCTGCAGAGCAGTTAAGTTCTGCAGTGCCTCATAGATGTCTCCTCCAGTCGTATATCCATCCGGGATAAACGTACAACACGTCTCTCCAATCAGCTTACACACTCCTCCTTGTGATGCTGTTATCAAGTCTAGGGTCAGCCTGTTCTGCAGTACCATCGTTCTGATGGCCTGTTGCTCCTCCGCTAAGACTGTTCCCAGAGTCTTAGTGAGATTAATGTGTCGCAGTAAGGCATACCGGTTGATCTCCACATGATCCCGCACCTCTGCAACTCCGATGTTTGGGATCAGACTTTGTAAGAATTTAGCTCCTCCACTCCAAATGCGAAATTCTCGTGGCACTCCAGTGTCTACTGTCACTCCAAAAGAGTTAGGTGAGGCTATATTCACCTCACGCTTCCGTCGGTTGCTAGGGTGATGTTCAACTCTGTCCATGAAGAAGACATGATCTGATAACTTCACCACGGCACACAATCCTCCCCATCCTTCAGGGAGTGATAGATAGGCTTTATGTCCACACAGGAAATACCAATCAGCCAAAACTCTTGTTCCTTTGCTGCTCGGCACCGTCCTTGAACATCCTGTCCACTTCTGACTCTTTGCCTTTACTGGTATCCTGTAAGCCCGGTTGGACTTGCATTCAGTCCTCCTTAATGTCAAGTTCTCAGCGCACTTTGCATTGGTCAAGCATTTCATACACCTGCTCTCATCCTCTGGAGGGCAGTAGGTGTATATGTATCCACATAAGCGAAGCGGCAACTCCCCCACTGACAGTGATCCATTGTTCATCACACACAACGGCAATTGGGCTGTATTCAGCTTGTTCAGCAATATTATGTCTGGCAGTGGGTCTGACACTTGAGGCCAGGCCAATAAGTCAGTTTGCTCAGAACAATTCATGTTTAGAAGTGGCGACTTACTCCAGGTGATGTTCAGAGGTGTACTGTAATTGGCCTGGGACCAGAGGACTCTGTTGCCAGGATGAGTTGCTAAGCCCAACAGACACCAACTCCTGTCCTCTGGTATGCTGTACGGCCACAGTCCAGATGTATATGCGGATAACGGCATATGAGCACACACATAGCAGTCCGTCCTATTGTTCAAGTGAGCAGTTGTATTCATAAACTGCCACCAAAAGTTTGTAGAATAGCCATGAGGGTATTGGGTGTGGTTTCCTTGGACATACAGGGTCTCCACAGCTGACCATGATGACATCAAAGCCATTACACCCAGCAGGGTAGACAACACTTTACCAGCCATTCTGATGAGTACCTGTGGCTCAGTTGGTTTCTTCACCGGATTGAGACGAGGGGCCCTGGAGGCTTTCCCCCCCCTTTGTACCCGGTCTTCCTGCCACTTACTCCGAGCTGGCCTGGATGTGTGTCACCTTCTTGCAGTGGCTTTGGTGTACCCAGGTGGGTCGTTCTGCAATTTTCACAGCTGTTGGTGTTGTCAGCAGAGCCTGGTATGGTCCGTCCCACCGTGGCTTTGACCAGCACTTCCTCTTTATGACCTTTATCAGCACCCAGTCCCCTGGCTTCAGACGTTCTTCCTGTACAGAAACAGAATCATCTGGCAGATTATTTGCACTCATGACTTCTTTGCTTTTCAGCATTTTAATCATCCAGTCTGCTAGTGTGTTTTCTTCTTCTGCTTTATCATTATCATTACAGAACACTGGGACTCTAAATGGCCTGCCATATATTATTTCAAAAGGCGTTAGGCCATTATCAGTTGGTGTGATTCTCATATACATTTTCACTAGCTCAATGCAGTCTACCCATGTTCTGCCTGTTTCCTCCATTGTTTTCCTGAGTCTCAGCTTTACTGTGCCATTAGTCCTTTCAACCAGCCCCGCACTCTGTGGGTGATATGAGCAGTGCGTTTTCAGCGTTATCCCCAGATGTTGTGACATTTTCTCAATTACTTCATTCACAAAATGAGGACCATTGTCACTGTAAATAGTCTGGGGGATCCCATGCTCTGGGATCACGTTTTTGCATATTACTTTAGCCACTGAAATAGCATCTGCTTTCTTAGTGGGGACAACTTCTACCCACTTTGAGAACGGGCACACAATTACCAGGCAGTACCTGTAGGTGTTACAGTTAGACAACTCAATGAAATCCATATGGATTACTTCAAATGGGTAGCTGGGTCTGGGAAACCTTCCTCTTTTAGGTCTGAGGTTCCCCTGAGCATTATGTTTACAACATATTAAACATGCTTTACAAAAATGTTTTGAATAAGCATTGAATCCCAATGTGAAAAACTGCTGTTCAACTGCTGCTACCATTCCAGCTGTCGAAATGTGGCAGAGTCCATGACTCAAAATTGCAGCAGTCCTATATAGGTTCTTAGGCAATATAGGTTTATCACAAAGAAAGTAGACATCACCTCGCAGGCTTGCTCCTTTAGTGAGCCACAGCTGTTTCTCAGCTGGAGGTGAGTGTGACTGCATGTCTGCTAACACATCATGTGTGATGGGCATATTTTGCTCCTGTGCCCCCAGAATATGAACCCCATGTGTTCCAAGGGCCGCTTCCTTTGCAATTTTGTCTGCAAAGGCGTTGCCCAGTACAATGGGGTCAGTGCCACGTGTGTGTGCTGCACATTTGTAAACTGCAACTTTACTAGGCAGCAAGACTGCTTTCAACAGGGCCTGCAACAATGTCGCATGCTCCACAGGTTTCCCTGTTGAAGTTGTCATGCTTCGTCTTGACCACTGAGCGGCAAAGAAATGAAGTGTAGCATATGCATACTGTCTGTATATATAGTCACTGCCTGCCCTTCAGCTGCTTTGCAGGCTTCCGTCAGAGCCACTATCTCAGCTGCTTGGGCAGACATGGAATGTGATAACTGCCCAGCACGAATGACCTGCACATCATCCACAACAGCAAAGCCTGTTTTAGTCTTTCCCTCTGCTGTTTTAAAACTGGAACCATCAACAAACCAAATCTTGCCCTCAGTGAGTGGTATGTCCGTTAAATCACTTCTAGGTTTACACTGTGTTTCCACATGCTCACTACACACATGTGGTGTACCCTCCTCCTCCGTGGGCAACAATGTAGAGGGATTCAAAGTTGTACACCGCTTAATAGTTATGTGTGGCTGGGAGAGCAACAGTGACATTAAAGACAAGTGTCTGGCAGGTGACAAGAATGTCATTTTAGTCTGCAGCAATAAAACATCAACCTCATGTGGAACCAGCAGGGTCAAAGGGTGAAACAAAACAATTTCACCAGAACACTTTACGGCTTCAGCGGCTGCACACACAGATCGCACACAGTGAGGTAGGGCACAAGCCACAGGATCCAGCCTCTTAGAATAATAAGCTACTGGCTTCATTCCACCTCCACATTTTTGTGCTAACATGGATGTCATAAAATGCCCTTTACAGTCAACAGTTTGAACAAAAGGCTTGTTATAATCTGGAAGCCCTAGAACCGATGCTCCTGTCAGCATCTGTTTCAGCGTGCACAAAGCTTGCTCCCCCTCAGGGGTCCAACTTAAACTTTCTGACATAGCCAAAGGCTTACTGTACATCATATCTAATAATGGCTGCGCAATTTCAGAGTAATGGGGCATCCACGATCGACAGAAATTTAGCAACCCTAGGAATTGCATCATGTGTTTCTTTGTCACTGGCCTAGGCGCTGCCAAGATAGCTGTTTTCCTCTCTGGATGTATGCTTTTCCCTGCTGCACTAAGCAGATGTCCTAAAAATTTCACTTCTGTCTTTACCCACTGTAGCTTTGAAAGTGAGGCCTTGTTACCTGTCTCAGCTAAGTGAGTCAGCAATGCCAATGATATGTCTTTGCAGTTCTTCTCTGAATTGGATGCAATTAAAATGTCATCGACATATACCAACATCTGTGAATGTGATGGAATCACAAAATCAGACAGACAATTTGTAATATTCTGTGTGAAAATTGTAGGACTATCACAAAAACCTTGCGGCAGTCTGGTGTATGTGTATTTTTTGCCTTGATACGTGAAACCAAACCAGCCTTGTGAATTCTCATGTACTGGTATGGAAAAGAAAGCATTACTTAAATCTACCACTGTGAAGTGTGTCATGTCTGGCTTAAGCTGATTTAACAAGGTGTGGGGGTCGGGGACGCATGGAGCGATGCTCTCCACTGCCTGATTTACAGCTCTTAAATCTTGAATCATGCGCCACGACTGTGAATCAGCCTTTCTAACTGGGAAGATGGGTGTGTTACATACTGCTTGTGGAGCTTCAACTAGTATCCCTGCCTTAATCATATCCTCTATTACTGGTTTAATGCCTTCTACTGCATCAGGCTTTAAAGGATATTGTTTCACTCTTGGCCTAAAAGACGTTTTGGGTTTTATTACTACTGGACTCGCTGTTGTTATTAACCCCACATCAGTCTTCCCAGTAGACCAGAGCTTCTCTGGGACCTGTTTAAGCTCCGGGTGATCTTTGACATCTACAACATATCATTCTGCTGTGTCATTCTCACTCCCCTTTAAATGTGTTTGTGGTGTAGTATGTGTCACCCATCCCAGCTTTTTACGAAAGATGCTGTGCTGCATGTCTGTCTCCCAACCCCCTCCAGCTTGCTGCCACATTCCAACACTCTCCCCCTGTCTCACCACAGATGCTAAGTCTGTCCACTCAGCTGTGCCACTCTTTGTCAGTGAAATATGTGGTGTTTGCCCTGTAAAAAGTTGTTGTGCAGCTTCAGAAAGGATCACACTACATCCAGCCATGGTTTCACCATCAGTATATATTGCTTTTATGGTGATTCTCTGTGGCCCTAATTTCAGCACTTTATCTGTGTAGGCCTCATCAGGCCCAGGCATGGTCTTAAATCTCAGTGTGACATGCAAATCATCTGGTGGCTGTATGTCATGGCTAGTTGTCAACATTTCCTCAGCTGCAGCTAACAGTTTACAGTTTATTTGATCAGGTCTGGAGGCCGACAGGTCAAGTGTCCAGTAATAATGCAAATCCCCACTGTCCTGATGAACCATTGTCTCAGCAGTTTCACCTTTTCCTGCAGCTATCATCCCAATGGATGTTGGAATTATTGAAATTCCAAGTTTCATCATCATATCTCTTCCCAAGAGGTTCACCGGACAAGTTGGGCATATTACAACTGAACTCTGAACTGCCTGTCCTGTGGTAGGATCTCTAATCCACACTGGTTTAGAGATTCTATGCTGATTTAACTGACCATTTGCAGACTTCACATAAATTGTGCCATTTGAAGGGTCAACTCCTGACACATGATCTTTTAAAACAGTTTTATCTGCACCTGAATCACACAGAAATTGAACAGTTTTGCCTTGCACAGTTAACGTGCGAACTGGTTTTACTTCTTTCCCTGACAGATTTAACAGTACTTCAGTCAAATCTAGAGTCTGAAACACAGGCTGTTGTAAATTCTGGCAAAGTAAGGGATCATTTGTACATGTATGTGTGTTAGCAGTGTCAACAGGTGCTAGTCATTTATTGTAATAAGGGTTTCTTGGATCAGGGCGTTTATACTCTTCAGGCATGCGATCAGGACACTCCCTTGCGTGATGGCCCATTTCCCCACATGCATAGCATCTATCATCTCTTTTCCCACGGTTCCTCCCAAATTGCCATGAGTCTCTATTTCTCCTATTCCTGCCTCTGTTTTGCTCTCTTCCAGCCTGTCCCTGAAACAAAATTTCACCTGCTAAAAAAGCAGCGGCCTCAGAACTTTGGGACTTCTTTTTTTTATTTTTAATGACTTCCTGTGCGTGGCGGGCCCAGTTCATGCATTCAACGGACCCGTCAGTGTTATGACTAACATTTTGTTTTCTGATGAAATCAGCAATGGGTGAATGAAAGCCATTCATCAAAGCATGTTTTAACTGCTGCTGATATGGACTGGCCTTCTCTGCACTCTCTTCAAGGCCACTATGTTCTTTGAAAACTTCCTCTAATCTTGCCCTGAACTCATGAACATCCTCTCCTTCCTTCTGAATGCATTGGGCAATTTTGTTGTAATCTACAGAAGCTTTAAAAGTATTTCTAAGACGCTCATAAACCCCATCAACTTGGCCTCTTAAATTTGCATGGCCATAGGCTAGGACTGTATCACCATCCCTCACTGTGTAGGTGCCTCGCACCCGAGCCCAGTTATAAGTGAGACACTTCCTAAAGGTGGCTTCTGTTTCCTGACCGTTTAAACGATACGAGGAGCAGAGTTGCTTGTGTCGGGCGATAAATTCATCAACATTAGTCAACGGGTTTCCTAAATCTTTACATGCCTCTGCACATTCAGATTCAGTCCATGGCCTGTAAACACAAATAACACGGCTTTGGTCATCTCCAACACCAAAGTGGGGATTTGCAACCTCCACCATGGGAAAGGTATCATGAAAAGAGTAGACAGGCATACCAGCTGCACTCGCCTCATGGCTTTTAGATTTGGATCTAGTGTTATAAGGACTTAAATATTCTGCTGCGGCATCCCCAAACTCCAGCCGTACTCTGTCCTCCTCCTCTCTCTCTCTCTTCTCCTGCTCCCGCTTTTCTTCCTCCTCTCTGACCTCTCTCTCTCTCTCTCTCTCTAATGCTGCTCTACGCTGTTGGTCCTTTAACGTCAGCACCACTGAAGTAGACCGCACCGTCTCATCTTCAGGTTTCACAGCTAATGCCTGCAAAGCTGCTCTCTTCGCATTCACTGCCTCCTGTCTTTTCAGCGCCTGCTCCAACCACAATTTAGCGGACGCCAGTTGTAACTCCTTCTCCTGTTTCAATTTTCCTTTCGCACAAGCTGCCTTTACTGTCAACTGATCTACTAACATTTGACATTGTCCTACAACCAATTTACCTTCAAAATCATATTTCTTGCGCCAATGTCCTAAATACTTTGCGCTACCGGGAGCGAATTTCATCATAAACTTCTCATCACCCTCTGACACACTCTTGGTTGCTTGGGAACCCATAATAACAACAACAACTGCTGATGTCACACACCACGCGTTCTGCTCCGCACACACTCACACTCAGCGAGGAACCTCTCGCTCCACAAAGCAGCGAGGAACCCAGTTATCGCTCCACAAAGCAGCGAAAAACTCACTTATTATTATAACTACTTATTATTATCACTTATTAAGTAACGAACTTCTCAACGCCTAACAAAATGGCGGAGACTGCACAACGACACGGTTATATAGTCAGCCTCTGTAAACTTACTTGGTGTTGCTCATTGCGTGTAGCATCAGTCCCGAATCCCGTCAATCGCCATCCATCAAGGAGAAAAACAGACGGCTAATCCACCGGCCCGATGACAAATTCTCACGCCTCGGGACTTTGTTGCAGGACCTCTATAAGTCCTGGCTGACGTCAGTCTTTCGGTGTGTCTCTTTTCCCCTCGGTGAACGTCGATTCCAGGAATCCGGCTCTCGAAGGACCAATTAATGATAGGTTTGTAGCATAAACCTATTCGCTGGAACGTTAAGGACAATCTGCTACACAGCAAAAAACAAGACTCAAGGCACCAAAGTTCTCTGGTTACTCATGCATGAGGGAGACCTGGCTGGAGCCAAGCGTCGTTCCACCACTTGACCACCATCAGACTCTCAGCCAGGTTTCCCCACAGCACTCCTTTTATTGTGGTTACATGAATATGCATAGGGTCATTAACATATAGCATCTCACATAGGTATACATGTGAACAAAGAATACTGTGTGTGTGTGTGTGTGTGTGTGTGTGTGTGTGTGTGTGTGTGTGTGTGTTCAAAAGGGTCATATAACATGAAAGCATCAAACATCCTTGGTCAGGAAGAGGGTAGACTAGACCCCCCCGGTAAGGAAGTCCAGCAGTTCATCTAAACAGAAAAGCACTCAGACTAGAACAGACGTAGCTACGTTAATCCTACCATAAAACAATAAGACAAGATGCGAACTTTTCCCATGCCCCCAAGATGCAGGTGTGCATTCCAGTGTGGAATACACACCAAGCCTCTGTAGCCTGTTATAGATCACACAACTTATCACTACACAATTGATTATACACCTCTAAGCATATATGGTTAAATGTTTCCTAATACAAATGACAATAATAAAATCTAAACCCAACATCAGTAACTTAAACGTTACTGTACAAAGCAGTCTTACTGCAAGTACACCTACCTGTTTTCCTCCCTGAAGGTTCTGATGATGGAGGCAACAATGAAGCGACTCAAATTTGGTTGTACTCGTTGCCCAGCCTCCCTCATAGTCATCCCATGGACAAGGACATGGTCAACTAAAGTGGCTCGAATTTCATCCGAGACTGACTGTCTTCTTGCCCTTGCTCTTCCCCTTCCTTGTCGCCGTCGTTCTCCACCTCCACCTCCTTCACCACGTCCTCCTCCTCCTCTCCCTCCTCCTCCACCACCTTCCTGTTGTCCTAGACCACCTCCTCCTCCTCTTCCACCACGTCCTCCTCTTTCACCATGTCCTCTTTCTCCACCACGTCCTCTTCCTTTGCATCTCTTTGGATCCATTGTTTCAAACCTGAATGAGCTGACTTTGGCCCTTTTATCTATCCATCGCAGGTTCTGATTGGTGTGTGCTAAATTTTGACTCCTAGTGTTTCCACCTGGTTAATTGTGTGCTAATTGAGCTCAAGCTATGCTGACTTAAGTTAACATTATTGCATGCTAGTGCTTTCTAAATGACTACATGCACTGTAAACCCCAACAGTCTACCTGACTTATAAAGTTTGTGGATATAACAATTAAAATTCCTCACAAAGTTGAAACAACTTAAAACTTTTCTGTTCGGTTAACGATTCAAACAGTTATAATTGTACATGGCTTAGAAGTTAAGAGTAAATACTGCTTTCTTAATTATGATTTTTGAGTAAATGTTTTTTTCCGAGCTCCGCATGTGGACGTCATGACGTCATGACGTCTTCTCTCTAACCTGAACGACGTTGACAGAAAATTCTGTTCAATATGGCTGCCCTTCTCGAGCGACTGGAGAACACATTTGGAGAAACTTGTAAGTAAAACGGAACCTTCGTTATGTTTATTTTTTCCGTAAAAAAGCAAGTATATTAATATGTTGCAGCCAATAACTTGTTTTCGAATGCGCTGTTGTGTTAAAAAGCACAGACCCAGGTGGTGAATAGTTGTTCGCGGTTGTTCGCGCTCTTTTTCAAACATAGATTATGTCGTCAGTTTTACAGTTTTAACCGATTAAAACACAGTTTTACGAAGAATCACACATAAAGAAAGGGTCTTAGTGATATTTTAACGACCCCTTGCCAACGCAAGAAAGTTGGCGTTTTTACGACAGCAGCCTCATTGTTCGGCAGGTTTTTTTTTTTTCTTCTCATTAGCATCATTCAAAAGTGACTTAGCTAGCAGTGGCAACTTCTATCTAAAACAATTGAAATATAGCAAGGTGTTGTATATTTAGTGTGCTGATAAGGTTTTCAATATTTTTATTTTTTCTTCCAAGGCTGAAGGCCAAAGACAAAAAGACAGAAGAAAAAAAAATTCAGACTGCAATTAATTTCAGGTGGAGACAGTAAACACAGGTGAGTTGAAAGATCTATTGAAGAAACCATTCATTAAGTCCCTTAAGGTGAAGATTTCATATATTGATAATGATAAAATTAACACAAATTAAAAGTTTCACTGATAAACACACAATTTTTCCTTGCTTTGAACCCCATGTTCTATATAGATCACAGCTCTGATCTGGAGAACACTATATTAAAATACTGTGTAGGGTTTTTGTCAAATGATTAAGAAACATACTCTCTGTCACAAGAGACAGAAAGGTTGTATCTTAAAAGAAAAGTCTCCAAAATTTAGTAGAGTCTGATGTCATGCAGTTTCATAAACATGTATTCTCCCCAAAGAATGACACCTGAAAACTTTGCGTTAAATGAACTTTTCTTTTCCCTTTTTAGGAGGCGCCTGATATCAACGTGAAACGCACTGCAGTACTTCGTGCCCTTCCTGTATACCTGCGGGAGGAGGACCCAGAATTCTTTTAGACATGTAATGTAAGTGTATTTTTGCATTACTTAAATTCTGCCAGTAAGATAAAATGCTATGGATTTTTTTAAATACAATTTAATACCCTAGCAGCTACCAAATTGTACAAACAAAATACCCTCTCTGTAGAAAACCCACACACACACAGGTCAGGAGCAGGGCACAGGCGTATCACAGCACTATGGCTATGCTGCAGGTGGCCCAAAAACCAGGCTGAAGTCAAGATTTAGTTTCTTTTTGAGATAAAGTCATGAAATAAAAAATTACTTTTTTTTTTTAGAAAAATAATAAAAATACAAATTATGTAATGCAAGAAGCTAACACGTTAATGTACATTTTTCAAAAAAAGTAGAGTACCCTAACTCGTTACAAAGTAACCCACTACACTGCTGAATGTTTTGCTAGATTACAGGTCATGCTTGTCACATTCTCTCAAACCAACCTTACTTATTTAATTGGGGCGATCGTGGCTCAAGAGTTGGGAGTTCGCCTTGTAATCAGAAGGTTGCCGGTTCGAGCCCTGGCTCCGACAGTCTTGGTCGTTGTGTCCTTGGGCAAGACACTTCACCCGTTGCCTACTGGTGGTGGTCAGAGGGCCTGCTGGTGCCAGTGTCCGGCAGCCTCGCCTCTGTCAGTGCGCCCCAGGGTGGCTGTGGCTACAATGTAGCTGCCATCACCAGTGTGTGAATGTGTGTGAATGTCTGGATGACTGAATGTGTAAAGCGCTATACAAATACAGGCCATTTACCAGGCGGACGCATTGGATGAGTCGACCCTCATTGACACTCCAGTTGCCCTTCTCCCAGTGGTTACCGACGGCGCTTCCCAGTCCAGTCCATTTTACTTCCTCAAGCATGGCTGTTTTGGTGAAAGGCGACTAGGTGATGCGTGATATTCCCAGATTTGCAAATGCATTTGCTTTATTGTTTGGCTTGATCTATGCTCTGCATTTAGACTACCCCAGGAAGCTGGTTCACACATTTGCCTTAGTCCAAAATATCTTCATGGGGCTTGATGACGGCAAACCCCTGAAACCCCTGCCTACATGCTCTTAAGGAATATAAGGCAATGTTTGTTAGGACACGCACTCTGTTACTGAGCACTTTGTTTGAAGCACTTTAAGCACTTTAAGTTTACTACAGGCTTTGGGTGGATTTAACTCCATCAGTTTACCTAATTTTCCTATACTTGACTGCCTTATCTGGTTATTTGGAAGCTGATCGTCTTTGTACCCATTTTAAAAAATTGTTTTTCATTTCTATTTAAAAAAAAAGTGATTAGTATTTGACTTTTTGTTTTGCATTTTTGTGTATTTTGAGAAAGATGCAATTAGGACTGATGTCGTCCTTTGTGAGTTTATAAAAAGATAAATGTTCTACACAGAATTTATAATGCTCACTTTATGGTGCCGATGTCCATGTTAGTTGTTTTATAAAAACATTTGTGATGTTTTTAAATTTTCATGAAAAAATGTTAAATAAACAAAATGTAAAGTAACTGAATTTCCGTACTTTTTTTTTTTTTAGTAGTCTACACTCACAACATAAATATCTTTTAATTAATAATCAGATCATTTGAGTTTAGGTTGTAATATAATTGCATTGTGTTGCATCAAAATAATAAACTACAAGAAACACAAAAATATTGAAATTAAAGTATACAGTCTTTGAGTAAAGCTCAATTAATAAAATATAAAATATAATTTAAATTTTTTAGGTTAACAACAAATACAAATTTTGAGTACCCCATACTTAGAAGATATGAGTTTTTGTACTTAAATCTTTTGAGGTAATCAGTTTCCACAAAAGTTTTAAGTTCAGTCAACTTGTTCGGGTTTACAGTGTGGTGTAAGCACTGTAAAATGTAGGGATTTGTGTGTAGAGTTTTGCAGTAACAGTTCACCAAATTTGAGTCATGTGTCAAAGCAGGGAATAGTGTTTATAGTTCAGGGAAATGGGTGAGCTTTTTGAACAATAGCGTTACGGTTTTGGAATTTTAGTTTAGAGGCCTGGTTATAGTGTTTAAGCAATCGAGAAAAACTGTAATCATAGAAACCACACCATATCACCTCTCCACATCCTCCTACTGTATGCCATACCTCCCTGTACCATCCATCTGACCGCCAATAAACTCCACCTGTGGTAATCTAATCCCTGGATGTCAGCCTCTCCTTCTGACCGAGGATAGTTACTATTGCAGCACCACCCAGCATTAAACTGACGTACACCATTCTGTACAATAGTATTTGTGCTAAAAAGTAGTATTTCTGCCAAATCATAGTATTACTGGTATTTCATACTATTTAAGTGAAATTACAGTGTTTCTGCAAAAACATTGCATTTCTGCTAAATCATAGTATTTCTGTAATCTTATAGTACTTGTACTCAATTATAGTATTTGTACCAAAACATAGTATTACTGGTAAATCATAGTATTTGAGCCAAAACATAATATTTCTTCCAAATCATAGTATTTGTGCCAAAGCATAGTATAACTGCACGATAAAGGTTCTTGAGCCACATCAGTGTTTGTGCTAAAACATAGTATTTGTGCTAAATCTTAGTATTTCTTCTAAATCCTAGTAATTCTGCTCAATGATAGAATTTCTGCTATGCTGTAGTACTTTTTTGCTAGATTGTAGTACTTCTGCTAAGTCAAAGTATTTCATGTAAATCATAGTATTTCTACCAATCCCAGTGTTTCTGCTAAATCATAAATAATGTTTTAGCACAAATTGTATGATTTGGCTCAAATACTATGATTTGGCAGAATTTTCTGTGTTTCAGCACAAATGCTATGATTTGGTAGGAAAAAAATATTATTTAGTATAAATACTAAGTTTTAGCAGAAATACTATGTTTAAACTTTAGCAGAAATAGCAGAATTTTTTAATGTGTGTTATGACTTTTGACCATTGAAATCAATGTGGTCACTGATTTTGCATGCCGGGTTGAGCTGTGTTTTAGCTCAGTGAGATGAGCAGCCGTTCTCGGAGTGGGAGGCCCGGGTTCAAATCCCGCTTGTGGCAACAATATTTTCAGTTCACAGTTGAACTTTAACTCTTTTCAATTTTTAGCTTCTTCACCCATTTTCAACACAAATTCCAGCTCTTTCAGCAAAAACCTCTTTTCAGCAGAATTCTGCTCATTCAACTCTTTTCAGCAGAAATTCTGCTGATTCACCTCTTTTCTGCAAAGTTTTGAGCCTTTTCACCTCTTATCAGCACAATTCTCAGCCGCTTCTGCTCATTTCAGCACAATTGTCAGTCTCTCCACCTCTTCTTTGTGAGAATCAGTTTGGCAGAGTGAGATGAGTAGCTGCTTTGAGACAAGAAGGGCCAGGTTCGAATCCTGCTCAGGGCAACATTTTTTTCCAACTTTTTCAGCTTTTTTCTGCAGACATTTTCAGCGTTAAGGCATCCACACAGCATTTTCGCAGGAAATGCAAATTTTTCTAGTTAATAATCAGCTCTGCACAGGAGCAGAAGCAGAGTCCAGCCTGTTGCTCTTACAGTATTATACTTAGTGCTGTCAAGAGATTAAAAAAAAATAGAGATTAATTAATTATGATTTTTAATTAATTGATCTAATTAATCTCTTTTTTAATCTCACCTAAAAATAGCTGAGGAAAGCCCTCAACTTATTGTGGCAGACCAAAAGACTGATATAACAAAGAAAGTGACTTTATAAAGTCATTTATTGTTTAACAAACGTTAAACAGATGCAACCATTTACATACTGTTGTATTCTTTTGTAAAATAAGTGGAAAAATAAATACAAATAAAATCAAATAAATTAAGTGCTGCAAGTTAGCACATCAGAGTTGCTCTTTTCTGAGCAATACAGCACTGAAATTCCTCTGCTTCAGATAATGAAAAATAAAACTGACATTGCAGTGCTGCAAGTTAGCACATCAAAGTATTCTTCCATCACAAAAAAAAGTGCTGAACATCAAGCAATCTATTCTAGTAGGCTACAAATGACACAGCAGCTATGCTGACCACATGTGTCTCATTTCTTCTTCCTCAGCCAGTCGCTAAGACACACCAGCCTGGTAACATTTTCTGGAAGCAAGGCTGCCCTTTTCTTTTGCACTATGTGGCCTGCAAGGCTAAAGAGTCTCTCACAGGGTACAGAGGTAGCTGGGGAGGCCAGGTACTTTTGTGCTAGGACTGACAGCTTTTCATAGACTCCTGAGTGAGCATACCACCACTGCAGGGGACAGTCATCAATACTGATGCTGGGTTCTGCTCTGTAGCGCTGCAGCTCTCCAGACTCAATTCCATCTTCTGAGTCAGAGTCAGACCCCAGAAGGAGTTCGCTCCTCCTCTTCTTCTGAGCTGGTCCATCATCCTCTGTGGAGGGCTGGAGACTATCTGCTCTTCTGGGCTCTGCTGCCTGGAGCATATTCTCCAGAATGGTCCACACCTGAATGAATGAATGAATGAATGAATGAATGAATGAATGAATGATTGTGATTAAAACTAAGTGCTTTTTTTTTTTTATTATTTAATCTTGTAAAGAACTTTGTGTTCCATATAATAAATAAAAGTTTGATTTGATAATGAATTGGACTCATTAGTCCAGCTTAACCTTATTGTCCTACCTGTTCCCTCTTTTCTCTTGGAAGACATTTCAAATCCTTAAACTGTGGATCCAATGCTGTGGCCACCTCGAACCATATCTCGTTGCCATTAGCTCGTCGTGCTGCCAGATCCTTCTGGAAGGCATTCTTGAACTTCACCACGTAGGCAGGATCATCATCAGTAATGTCCATGACACGGTACAGATGGCGAAAAGCAGGCAGCACTACAGAGCAAGAGACGTAGGCCTCACCACCCAGCAGCTCTGTCACATACCTGCAGAGGTGGAGAGGTTTGCTAAATAAACCTAGCTGGATTCATTTAAATCAAAGTGTAACTGATTTCCAATTTAATTGTCCTTAAAAGTTCCTTGTTATGTTCATTAATTTTGATTTTACACATGTAACAGTAGTTTATATAATTAAAATGGGAAGGTGTTTATTTGAACTTACTTGCATGGTTCAAGCAGGAGCTCCAGCCTCTGCAGTTTCGCCCACTCAGCTTCGGTTGGCAAGACCAACCTGTGGTTCTGTTGGTCCAACGTAGCCTGGACAGCCTCTCGGTTACATAGGAGGCGTGAGACCATTGCGAGAGTCGAGTTCCACCTGGTGGGTACATCCTGTATAAGTTGATCGCTCTTCTTTCTGAGTGCTACTTGTTGTTGGTTAAGTTCTGTGGTACTCGCAGGGCTTTGTTTAAAATGACCAACAATCTTGCGGCACTTTGCCAGTACACCGACAAAACCACTGCTATCGAGACATACCGTGATGGTCCTCTGGAGAATGTGAGCATTGCAGGCGATGTGCTCATATGGAAGTGCTCTCATAGCAGCCAGCATGTTTGCTGCGCTGTCTGTGCCAATGGTGGATATCTTGTTTTCAATACCCCAGTCATTTGCTACCTTGAGGAACTGTTCGGCGCATTTATCAGCAAAGTGCCTGGTTTCTGTTCTCATGACGGTCAGTGCAAATGAGTTGAGGTTCCACTCACTATCAATAAAGTGTCCAGTCACCCCAACATAGCTGTGGTTGCCAGCTGAGGTCCAGTGATCTCCGGTTATAGCAACACAGTTGGGAGAATCCTCCGCCAAAATCTCAAGTTTGTTTTTCTTTTCGCCGTCGTACATTTTGCTGATTTTGGTCGTTACTGTAGTCCTGCACGGCGGCTTGTATGACGGGTCATTGGACGCAATTTGCAACACCTCTGTCAATCCTTCGTCCTCTACTATATTTATCGGCCTACAGTTCATCGCTATCCACTTGGCAATAACATTAGTCAGCCTGTCGGTCGCAGACTTGCTCATACGAGGGGTATTCTCTAGTTTTGTTTGGCGAAAAGCTTTGCTCTGGCTTGCTATATTGCTAACGTCTTCACTGCTAGCTGTTGCTGCACTCGCGGCTGGGTGCTTTGCGTTGAGGTGATAGGCCAAACTTGAGCTGCTTCGGTGGTAAGCAAACTCCTTCTTACACTCTAGGCAGACCACTTTACCTTTGTCAATGGTGCCGTCGGGGCGTTTATGAAATACAAATTTCCCGTTCATTGGGCCAACAACTCTCAGATGCGCCTCCATATCCACACTGTAAGCTAATCACCACTTCTCACCTTGACCTCACGACGTGACTCCACCCCCAACAAGTCAAGCACAAGGAGCCCAGCACATAAAAACGGATTTTATAACATAGCAACTCTCATACAAAATCAATGACGTCAAGAGATTAAAAATTAGATTAACGAGATTAAAAAACATAACGCGCTAAATAGCATTGTAATTAATTAATCGCAATTAACGCGATAATTTGACACCCCTAATTATACTCATAATAAAAGTACAGTAACCGTGGTTAGTCACTGAGCAGCCCGGTGCGTTTCTCTTGATTTCTTTAGTCAGGGTAAATTCATTCACCTGCACGGGTTAGCTAAACGAACTTTATAAAACAAGTTTCCCCTACAGCCGAGTGCTCACCTAAGGACCTAAGTTAAGGATTAGCTTACACACACATTTAACTTACCGAAAATAATACGGTGGGGCCTCAGGTCCTCCTGTCTGGTAGTCACTTTGAAATAGCCGGTAATGTAAACGCTGGACCTCTCAGCATCTGCCATTCCCGAACAGACACATGCAAGTTTGCCCGTGACCGCAGCCGCGTTGTACATTTATTTCAGTTTCAATATTTTTTTCAGTTTCAATATTTTTTTCGGTTTCATTTCAAGGTGGCATCGTTCTGATCCCATACACACACAAATCCTGATTTACAAGTACAAAATATTTATGAGCACAATTTGAGCCCATATACTCTCTACCACAGCTGCCTTTGAACTTGCCTGGGCCAGGTCTGAGTCCAGCTTTGCTACTCCTGCCAGGTCACATGACACAGGGGTGTGCTCTGATGTCAGCAGGCAGGTCAGTGGAGCCCTCTGGTGGTGGATATATGGCAGTGAAACAGGAGGAGGCCTGAGAACAGACAGCAGGCTTAACTAGCAGGACAAAGTAGCATGTAGTACTTGAAGGAGTCGTCACAGCCAATCAGCTCTCAGGAAAATGGAACATCACATAAATATTTCTCTTCTTTGATTTTCATCAATGTATTTCGTTTGATAGATTTTCCGTCAACACTTCTGCTTGATTAGAAGCTCATAGGCAGTTCCTGTCACTCTACAATAAAACAATGTAAAGGCTGCGCTCTCTGCCCTCCCTAATTTGACATATTTTGTTGTTTTGTGTGTGTGTTTGTCTGTGTGAAGTTTTGATGTGTATGTGAAAAACACAATTTTGAAAACACTGGAAAAAGACCTCAAGACATGTTTTCCTTTACTTTCTATGAAACAACAATTCCCACCAAGGCTTTTCAGTGTGAAATTTAGTGTATAGAAAATACGTGTGCCAGGTTGTCTCCATCTAGTGGTGAACATGGCCTCACCACTACATCAAGTGAGCTTTTCACTGTGCACAGTGACACAAAAGTCATTTAACAATTTTTTAAAAAGCAATGTTACAGATTCAGTAAGAACTGAAGTTTATCATAATCCTTCAAGTTTGACTCAGTAACAGCAGCTTTTTAATATTATTGGCTAGATTTTAGAGTCACATTTATATGAAATGTCAAACAATCACAGAGTGACACTGAACTAAACAATCAATGCCATGTGAGTTGTTCTTGTTTGTTCTTTATCTCGGATTTATTGTAAGCAGCGGGAGTAGAAGCTAAAGAAAAATAGTAAAGATATGAATGAATCTCTGCTCTTACAGCTTTTATTGTGCCATAATGTCTGCTTTGAAACTGTCCTCTTGCTCATCTCTTGGATGCTCACCTCTTCTTCACCTGTTCCTTTCACCAAACTGCTGCACTCTCGTTCTCTGCTCTCGCCTCCTCTTCTGGTTATAATTAGAATGCAGTCAGCATGTGCCAAACAAACTCCCCCCAAATCGATCATGTTTGATATGATGATGACGTTTTTAACATCTTATTTATGCACTTGTTGGGTGGGAAAGAGTAAACAAAGATGGGGCATAGAAGCAGAACTGAGTCCTACGTGTGGCGGGACAGTAACTGTGTGTATATATGTAAGCATTTAAACACTGCAGAGAGTAGAATTAACAGTAACAGTATTGTAGAAATTCATTTCACCGAAACAATAACGTGGCGCACAGTGTGACACATGCACCAGTTTATTGTATTTCCAGACTTGCTTTCGGCACAATTTACAGTGCAGCTACTCTGTTTTTTTGTCAGACTTGAAATAGCCGAAATACCTTCACACTACGGAACTTCTATGGCTCTTCCGTTCGACAATCTCTCCGGCATTGGAACCATCGTCTGTTTTCTCTTCGGTCACGCTCGGTTGATTTTTCTAGTCGGCACACTCATTTCCTCCATTACGCGCTGGCTCCATTACGCGCTGGCTCCATTACCCGCTGGCTGCTTCCCAAACAAACGTGCGGCTTGGCACTTGTGCTGTACGTAACAAGTCACGCGACGTGACGCTGCGGCTGTGATTGGTTCGGCTCTGCGCTACTTAGTTTGGATTGGCTGACCTTTTTTTTTTTTTTGAGGACAAGAGCGGCGAGGTCTATCGCGATAGCTTAATTTCTCTATCGAGTAAAAGTTATATCGCGATACATATCGTTATCGTTCTATCGCCCAGCTCTAGTTACAATTACATGCTCACGTCGTCACATCGAGAGTTTATTCATTAATCATCAGAGTTCAACAATGTTACATCCAGTTGAAAACAGCTTCACTAACGGCAGCAAAACAGGCTAACAGTATATACGAGCACAAAAACAGCCGTGCTTATCAACAGCTCGACATATCCTCAACAACTCACCTCAGTATGTGTAACCCGTTCATGTGTTACGCCTGTTGTTCTTGCGTTGTGTTCTGGCGTGAAAGTAAGAGGCAGGAGACAGTACTGGGTCTTTGGCTCTTTACTGCACATCTGCAACACAGAAATATGTGTCTGATCTGTGTGTGTCACGCGACTGCCAGTACACCTCTCCTCCGGCCATGCTGAAAGGAGCTGTGTCTGCAGCTTCATTAACACTACAATAATATAATGAATCAAATACAACAAATTGTTTTAAAACATTAACTTAAGCTCTCAAAAACAAAAAGCACAAACTAAATAATATGTCACTGAAAAAACATCAAAAACAACTTATAAGAACAATAAACAAAATAATTCAAAAACAAATAAACAGTCAGATAAATACAATTCAATAACCAGGACCCAATATTCTTGTACTTATAGTTCAAACATTATACTTCAGTACAATTATATTAATAACCGCCATCTAACAGGCAGTACAACACTGTACTTATAAAAACAATGACTGAAAGACTGCATCTCCAAAACATAAGAACATCTCCATACCTGCAACACAGAAATATGTGTCTGATCTGTGTGTGTCACGCGACTGCCAGTACACCTCTCCTGACGAAGGAAAAAAGAGTGCATGCTGTTAAAAAAAGACTGCCGCGAGTAGCCGCTAGCAATCAGGCTAACTTAGCATGCTAGCATTTTAGCTGCGTTCTCGGCTAAAACTCATAAGCGTATATTAGTGAACTCCGCCCTCCACAAAACTTATCCCGAATGAGTCTCTTAATGACAAACAAAAACGCGGCGGTTTGGCTGTATTCACATTGCAGCTTGGGATCTGAACAAACTTTAATTAGCTGAGAGCAAAGTGGCAGTGACTTACCTCCGGCCATGCTGAAAGGAGCTGTGACCGGGGCACACATGCACGCGCCTACGTCACCACGCAGCGCACACACACACACACATGAACGCACTATACACATATGCAGCATATTTATTTTACTTGGTTTTAGAATTGTCTAGTATTTACATATTGATCTGAAATATTTTGCTGCTGAGCAGCAGAGCTCCAAAGCGTCCCCCTGTAACCATGGTTACGCAGATGCGTTCCGACTGTCACGTCACCGAGGAGAACCTGTTTCAAATGTATACCTGGATCAACCTGGAATCAGTTTGAAAAGTTTTCTGCTGAGATCCGCAGCTCGACTTCCTGGCACCCCGGGATAAGATGAGTTGCTGTGTTTTTCACGGAGAAAAAATAATTAACATGGAATAACGTCAGTGTTAGATGAAAAAAAAAAGATGCAAGCAGAAGAGGACAGCAGATTGAGAAGAGATTTCTTCAAACGGTAAGGAGCTTCTAACAAGTGATATCTGATAAGCTTAAAACTTAAATCTAATGTCCAGATTCATGCTAAACTTTTCTGATTACTCCGTGTATCTGCACCGTTAGACTTTTCATCGCCACTTTACGGTAACATACTGGCGTCACTGCTGCCAGCGTCATACCGTGACGCCGTGTTACGGTAGCTTACCTTTCTGCAGGATGATACCGTTTTTTGCTGGTGTGGTATAATACTCTTGGACAAATTATGGTAACGCACCGTAGCCTTTTTTACGGTATCTCACTGGCGACAGTTATGTCAGTGAGATACCGTTATGTCGTTATGTCGTAAATTACGTCAACAAAGTAACATCATACTGTGATTAAGAAATTGGTATACTACCGCTTATTCACGGTATGTCACTGTAAGCCCGCTGCAAGGTAATAAACTGCAATATATTAACCAGTAACTTACCGTTATCACGCATCATCAGTACCAAAAATATTCATCTCTGCTAGAGGACACCGTGTCCCAACAGGCGGTCATTTACTCTTTTAACAGGTCGTAATTTACCGTAATTTCAGTTAACAGTAACATACTGTAAGAGACTGGAGGGTTCCAAAAAAATTGGATGGATGGATGGATGGACACACACACACACACACACACACACACACACACACACACACACACACAAAATATAATTCATGTGCTTTACACCACTTTATTTCAATTCTGATTCTTCCCTGCTGAAATACACATTTCCAAAATCAAAAACTGAAAAGAACTGAAAACATATTTTCATTGAGGAAGCACTTGTTTTTACTAAACCATGTAATCCATTATTTTCTCAGATGGTTGTACAAACAATAACGATATTATGTCATATCCATATCATGGCAGACAACACATGCTCAAGTGTTGGGTTTCCTTACTTATATTTTGTAGGGTCTCAAACCTACAATGTGAAGTGCCTTGGCATTCATTTTGTTGGCACCATACAAATAAACTGAATTGTAATGGATATAATATCAAGCCCCACACTTCTGCCTTTATATACACTTTGTCCAAAATACTGGCTCACACGACCAAATCATTGCACAAAACAGGGTCCACAAGGACATGGATGAGCGTGTGTGGTGTGAAGGAACTTGACTGACCTGCACTGAACCCTGATCTTGCTTTGTGGACTGAGTTCATTGATTTGTAGGGTGAGCCAATACATGTGACAATTAAAGTGTAAGTAGCTGAAATAATTTTTAACAAACGGGTAAAAGAAGGTTAGCACTGTTGCCACACAGCAAGAAGGTCCTGAGTTCAATTCCACCATCAGGCCGGGGTCTTTCTGTGTGGAGTTTGCATGTTCTCCCCGTGTTTGCGTGGGTTCTCTCCGGGTACTCCGGCTTCCTCCCACCGTCCAAAGACATGCAGCTTGTGGGGATAGGTTAATTGGAAAATCCAAATTGCCACTAGGTGTGAATGTGCGAGTGAATGTGAGTGTGAATGGTTGTCTGTCCCTGTGTGTTGGCCCTGCGACAGACTGGCGACCTGTCCAGGGTGTACCCCGCCTCTCGCCCTATGACAGCTGGGATAGGCTCCAGCGCCCCCCGCGACCCTGAAAAAGGATAAGCGGAAGCGAATGGATGGATGGATGGATGGGTAAAAGAAGGAAAAAAAATCAAAACTGTTGCACTCAAAAAAACCTATTGGACAGAGACAGCGTCTTGCAAGATGGCGAGAGAGCTTGTCTTCATTGTTGCTCGTCTTGTGTAAATGTCCAGAAAGCATGGGCCATGGATCATCTGTGGAGACATGGGTAACAACACATTGGTCACTTAAATTATACAAGAAATTTACTAATTTCCCTAATTTGAAGTTCTCCACTCAAATTCAGTAAGCCACTGGAGGAAAGTTGTGACATGAGGGTTAATGTGAACAACCTTTCGCTTCACAGTGGTCCCAGTCTTCCTGCTTGTCCCAACCTTGGAGGTACATTTTGTTCCCTCTTCAGGGTTTATCCTTACAAAAAACCTTGCACCCGCTGACTCCTGGTATTCCAGGTTCAATACATAGAATGAACCAAAGAAGACTGACATTGCATCAGCACAGGTGTTCTCTTTGTCCAGCTCAACAATTACACGCCCCTCTGCACTCACCATCCAGCAGGTGGCGGTCATTGAACTTTGTCCTTAAATGTATAGGGGCAACATGTTGTCATTATGCAACATAAAATAATTTCAATACTTCACTTCTTCACACTGTCTAGATAGTCATAAAGCAAATACCTACGTACAGTTAATTATTAATGGCCTTATGTACATAAGTCCATTCTAACATATTATAATTGTACATAATTGGGAATTATTCTGCACATTAAACACACCTAACAAAGAGTCAGCCCAGTTAAATTACCGGAGGTGAAACAACTGTATGGTTATTTTGGAGTTTATAGTTTGTGCTGCTGTTAAACTTTACAGTATTGACTTCAGTATTTCTGCTGTTGGTGTAGCTAGACTACTGTTGATCAGTAATATGTAATGTGAAATTTGATATTGTTACTTTGCTGGATTCACTGAGACACATGTCCAACAACCTTGGTTTATAAAGGAAATTACAGAAATTTGAGCTAACAAAACAGAGACTGGATACCTGTGTCCACGAAAAGCTCCTGTGCCAAACAGAAATTTTAATATGGTCTAATCAGCTCTATGTCATAAATGACTTCTTTTTTTTTTTTTTGCCTGTCCCATTTGGTTCTTTAGCCATCAGAATTGTTGTCTGAAGACCAACAAGGATACCCAATGGATTTACTTTGCCAAATGGATCATCGTGGCATTGCCGTATTGGTCCATTTGGTCGATCTTTGTTTTTATTATTTATTATATTTTCTTTTCAGATGTTACAGACGGGACAGACATGAGTGAGGGATAGGAAAGGGAGAAAGAAAGAGGAAGGAAAGGAAAAACAGAAGGGGAGAGGGACAGTGAGACAGGGGGGGAGAAAAAAAAATAAAAATCTCCTGGATCACCTGTTGAGAGAAGAATAGAAAACAAGCAGAAAAAGAACAAAGCAACATACTAAACACAACACCATCGCATTAATCTAGCTAAGTGTAAACAGCAGTAAATACTAAATATTCAATGTTGTTGTGCAGCACGCAGGACAGATGTGCTTCGAAGTAGCAGCCAAGAAAGGTGTAATTTGGGTCTACGAGCAGTGAACACCCGTGTGCATACCTGTGTGGATCAGCGCGCTTGTATTCCAAAGGTTTCTCCATGTAATGATCTGCTAGGGAGATCTGCTCACTTCATAAATGACTTCTTACCAAGCATAATCAGCCTTGGGGTGCTTGGCAGGCTTTTAACATGCAAACTGAACAATATAAATTTGCGTGCACTGAAGCCACAAAATTTAGAAATACACAGTTGCAAAAACTTCAGTGACCAATTACCTTTCCTGAATGACATATTCAATGCAAAAAATAAGAGTATTGTCAATAGGGACCAATTCCCACATTTTACATGATCAAAATTATTCACAAAAGGCTTCAATAAACAGAAAATGTGTGCCGACAAGAGAGCAGTGCACAAACATGAAAAGATATTTGAGCTCGACGCTTTAATGGGTTTAACATGACTTAGTCAGCACTCCGCACCGTACAGGTAGTACAAGCACACCTGAAAACACTGACCAGCTAACAGCTTTAAGCATTTGGGCGCAACCTCGGTAGTTCACCGATTCACCTGTTGCAAACGTCCAAGTTTCTGTCAAGTCTCATAAATCCATCGGCAAATTACCTAACTAGTCTTTTGAGTCTCCACATTCAGAGATATTGACATTTTGTCTTTAAATGAAAATATCCTGGTAGCTTAAAAGTCAAAACAAACAGTACTAAGAACGCATTTCGGACTTCTCTCGAATAAGTGAAAAAAAACACTTACCTTCAGACTGATTAGCAGGTTCCGATCCAACTTTAATGTGTCCCATGTCAGTCCGTTTTAGGGAAAAAGTGTTAAGTGGTTTCATTTAATTTTGAGATACTCCCGCATGGACGAGCAATTTGGAGTCTAGCAGAGTTACCACGAATAGCATACGACCTTCAGATATAATCCAATCAACCTTGCATTTAACCCGATTGAACATCCAGTTACCTCTGACTACTTCTAAGTTGCACATGTTAACGGTCTCATCATCACTCTGTGCTGCAGCGAACTGTATCTGTGGCACAGAATAGTTGATGGCCATGTTGTTCTCCTGCTTTGCAGCTTTTTTTGAGTCTGAATTGCGGCTTAAACGTGCAAAACTAAGAGAAGCAGATCAATATTTTCTTCTTGTTGTTATTTAATGGTGGTTGGCAACCAGCGAAAGGAGCATTAACCACCTCGAGCAATATTTTCTATCCCCATTGTTGTTTTGAAAGTGAATACCCGACGTGTGCGTCATACGTCACGTTGTACGTCAGGTGAAGGTGTGGCGTCGGCTATCGCACCTGTCGCATTACAAAGCTTTAAAAACGTAACAATCGCTTTAAAAACACAACCCAACGCGCTAAACTGTGATAATGTGTTACATTATCACGTATATCAGGACATCT
This sequence comes from Diplotaxodon limnothrissa, assembly GCF_057381915.1. NCBI lineage: Eukaryota > Metazoa > Chordata > Actinopteri > Cichliformes > Cichlidae > Diplotaxodon > Diplotaxodon limnothrissa. Next base: position 251,507 of record NC_140609.1, on the reverse strand, counting down.
CTTCTGAACCAAGACGAAGTGGTGCTACAAAGGAATTATTTCTTTAGGAGAGCATTTAATAGCAGTCTGGCCTGCAACAAAATGCACCGCTAAAAATACAGTTTCTGCTTGTCCCAGAATTTATTAATTTTGAGAGTGAAGTTGTAGGACCGATGCTGGTTAGTGGTGTAGGTTTCATGGATGTGACACCTTGTGTAAAATGACGACCAGAGCATATTATTAGGTCAGTTCACTGTAGTTAGGCAGAGGTGTCTTAAAAAGTACCACCTTATACAAAACAAATGAAGGTCCAGTATAAGAAAGAATAAGAAGAGAAAAAAGCAACATCCTGCTACATGAAGTCATTTTTAAACATTACTCTAAATGTAGCCATTAGTTTTTGTTGCTGGCCATACAAAAATAAGCATACTTCAATTATATTTCCCAAGTATACCTTTTCTAGTACGTATACTAATAATGCTTCTTGGGACTATATTGGCCCCCGTTTTAGTACATAACAGTATTCTTGAAATTAACTTTTAGATGTACTTTTTGTTCACCATAATTGTACTAGCATAATGTCATAATGTCTACAAGGGTATAATTAAAATATACTCGACTCTATCACAATACTAACCTTACAAGTATACTATTAATTAATAGTATTACTAATGTTTCACATTGTTTGACTAAACAAATGCATTTATTAATATATGAGGTTCCACTCAGTTCAAGGAATTAAATTTTAGTGTGGCTGCAACTTACTCCTTAAGTTAAAAAATTATGCTGTATATTGTAGTTTATATGTTATACTGCTTTCACAGTGAATCACATTTTATAGTAATACACTCTGAATGAGGATTTTTTTTCTCAAAGATATTTTTATTGAGTTGAAGCAACAAAGAAAAGCAAATACACGCAGAATTGTCAAACGCCAAACAAGCAAGTTTCACAGTGACTGTTAAAACTGAAATATCAGAATACAGATTAATGACACACTCACATGTCTTATAGTTGCTTCCAGCAGTTTATCCCCTACCCACAACACTTAGAACCCCTATCCCTCAGACCAGGAAGGAAAAAAACAAACAAACAAAGCAAGAAAAAAGAAGCAAACAAATAAAAACAACTGAATGAGGATTTAAGTAATTACTCTTAGATCTACAGTAGAAAACAACAGAAATCCAGATGGTGTAATAGTATAATCTCAGTAACATCACCAATTGTTACATTTGCTGTATTTTACAGCTGTTTCCATGAGTACGGTGAGTTACCGTAAAAATAGTGTAATCTCATGGAATTTTCCCACAATTACATGCAAATTACAGTACTAAACTGCTAACATCCTTTAGAGTTTTTTACTGTTGATTTTGCAGTACTAAGCTATGGAAATTACTGCAAAGGCTAACTGTGTTCATGTTTTGAATCGGGTAATTTCATGGTGAGAAATGTCTTTGACAAAAAAATGCAGGATTAATTAATAGCTGTATATGACTGCTAGGTTAGGACGTGGTTAGGTGCAAATACTTAAGAGAGAGAGATTTTGCTCTATTAATATTTATTGGAAATCTTTTTCTTCATAAGATTGTGGGCAAAGTCAATAAATTGTCTCCTGGCTTTCAGGTCCCCTTGAGCCAAATTTACAGTTTTTGCAATTAAGAAAAGAAAAATAGATTTAAGGTGAAACAAATTTTTTCAATTCATGGAATGATGACATTATCACTCATTCCATATTGTTTCTAAAGTTTGCAGTCTTTTTTTTAGTTAAAAGTTAAAGCAGAGCTTGTTTTTTTAGCTTCTTTGATAATGTAACTCCGCATATGTGTACATGCCTGTGCACTGATGTGTGCATGTGGGGTGATTTAACATTACAGTCCCTTGAAAAAGCATTCATAGTCCTTGAACTTGTGCACATTTTGTCACCTTACAACCACAAACAAAAGATGTTTTTATTGACAGTTTCAATGGTAGATTAACACAAAGTAGCACATAATTGTGAAGTGGTATGAAAATAATACATGGTTGTCAAAATTCTAAGCAAATGAAATTTGGAAAAGTGTGTCATTCTTTTCTATTCACCCCCTGCTCTTCATAGAGCCACATTTTGCTCCAGTTACACCTGCAGGTCTTTTGGAGTACGTCTCTACCAGCTTTGCACATCTAGAGACTGAATTATTTGCCCATTCTTCACTGTAAAACAGCTCAAACTCAGACAGATTGGATGGAAAGCGTCTCTGAGTCTGTATGACTATGTTTACTGTTTTGTCTATTTCAAACAGATGCCTGTCCTCACCTCTGCACTGCTGCCGTCTCCTCTAACCCGGCATGTTTCTAAGGTATGTTTTCTTTCTTTTGGATGTTGTTCTTGTGGTTTTTCTCCAGAGATGAGGTTTGCAGTGTCTGTGTCTGTGTGGTGCAGCCGGTCTAGTCTAGGGGTAATGACAGAGATTGAAACTTTACTGATAAATTGTCCAACTAAAAAAATACCGGGGTCCACAAATGTCATGTGACAACTAGGGATGGGTACCGGTATCCGGTGCCGTTATGGTACCGGTTCTGACATAAACGGTAGTAAACAGACCGAAAAGCAGCGCACATTTCGGTGCTTTATTTCGGTGCTTTTTTTTCCCTGAGATATCATACACTTTGGATTCTAGCCAATCATTTTACCTTTCCGAGGATAGTAGGCGGGCCCAGGTACGTACGTTCTTTTAGAGCAGAGCTACAGATTAAAAATGCCCAAGGCGAAGCGGTCAAAGTCTGGCTGTATTTCACAGCAAAAGATGCAAACTCAGCAGCCTGCAACAAGTGCTTTAAGGTGATACTGTGCAAAGGAGGTAACATCTCGAATCTGACGACGAACCTGGCGACGCATAGCGTTTTTTTAAAAGCCGAGAAATGCACCATATTTGATAGCTTGCTGCAAGACCTCACACCAAGCACATCTACTGTGAGTGTGGTGCCTGTTATCAGACCCGGAGTTAGCAACATGCCCCAAGAACCCAAAGAGGAGAGTCCTGGCCCCTAGCCCTGCCAGTGTAGCAGAAATGATGACGGATGATGATGCAGCAGCAGCCGTTCTTCTCTGGGCGAGGAGCTTAATGTTGTTCGTGTGTAATTTACGTTGAGTAGGCTAACCACGTTATTACATTAATGCATGTAAGGTGAAGTAGCAAACACCGTCGTAGTTACATGCAGCTGTCTTCTTGTTTGATGGCAGATACTCCCTTCACCCTGGCCAAAAAGGCTAAAATGACAAAAGAAAAAGTGGAAAACAGCTAAACATGAGAGGTTTTTGGACAAAGTTTGTGTTTTTTCCATTGTTTAAGCACTGCTAACCTAACCTAAACGATACCCATCCCTAGTGACAACCTAATTGGCTTACGGGATGATGACGTCCAGAGATGGGCAGTAACGCGTTACTGTAATCAGATTACTTTTTTTTCAAATAACGAGTAAAGTAAGGAATTACTATTGCAAAAACGGTAATTAGATTACTGTTACTTTCCCGTAGGAACGCTGCGTTACTGCGTTACTAAAACCGTGATTTTTTTTTTGCGAGAATGTCTCATGACAGTGACGTAAGCGAGTGCCACATTTGTGACAACAGCTGTGTGCAGATCAACAATGGATCATATATCGAGTGCGGGAGAGAGTATGAGCGTTTTCCTTTACTTTCTATGAAACAACAATTCCCACCAAGGCTTTTCAGTGTGAAATTTAGTGTATAGAAAATACCTGTGCCAGGTTGTCTCCATCTAGTGGTGAACATGGCCTCACCACTACATCAAGTGAGCTTTTCACTGTGCACAGTGACACAAAAGTCATTTAACAATTTTTTAAAAAGCAATGTTACAGATTCAGTAAGAACTGAAGTTTATCATAATCCTTCAAGTTTGACTCAGTAACAGCAGCTTTTTAATATTATTGGCTAGATTTTAGAGTCACATTTATATGAAATGTCAAACAATCACAGAGTGACACTGAACTAAACAATCAATGCCATGTGAGTTGTTCTTGTTTGTTCTTTATCTCGGATTTATTGTAAGCAGCGGGAGTAGAAGCTAAAGAAAAATAGTAAAGATATGAATGAATCTCTGCTCTTACAGCTTTTATTGTGCCATAATGTCTGCTTTGAAACTGTCCTCTTGCTCATCTCTTGGATGCTCACCTCTTCTTCACCTGTTCCTTTCACCAAACTGCTGCACTCTCGTTCTCTGCTCTCGCCTCCTCTTCTGGTTATAATTAGAATGCAGTCAGCATGTGCCAAACAAACTCCCCCCAAATCGATCATGTTTGATATGATGATGACGTTTTTAACATCTTATTTATGCACTTGTTGGGTGGGAAAGAGTAAACAAAGATGGGGCATAGAAGCAGAACTGAGTCCTACGTGTGGCGGGACAGTAACTGTGTGTGTATATGTAAGCATTTAAACACTGCAGAGAGTAGAATTAACAGTAACACTATTTTGTCTAAGTCCGCCATTGTAGAAATTCATTTCACCGAAACAATAACATGGCGCACAATGTGACAATAAACATATATAACACTAATTCTTACCTAGCAGGAGAATAAATAATCAGTATTTTAAGGCTACTGCATGTATAGATGTCACTGCTGGCTCACATAAGCTAGCTCTGAGACCCGCCAGAGTTTACGCCACAGTTGACTGTCGCGAAAGAGTCGTAAATCACCGGCATTGTAAAACTTAAAATGATTCCAGGGCATGTTATAAAACACCCAATAGATGTACTGGATATTAAACGGTATCAAACGACTAAATGAACACAGGGTTACAATTAGAGCTGGGCGATATGAGATTTTTTCATATCACGATATGTTTTTTTCATTTCAGGCGTTAACGATATCTATCACGATATAAGCCAAATAACTATATTTGTAAGATTTAAATGTGCCGTTGCTCACAAGTAAAATGTGAAATAATCAGCAGCTTGTTTTTATTTAAATATTTATTTCCCATAATAAGTTCAACAGGGTAGATGTACTTAAGGAACATGAGACTTTTTCAGATAAATAAAGGCAAATATTGCAAACTACACAAAAGGCAGCCGCTAAAGCGTTTAAGTTTCAAAATAGAACAAACAAAACAGACTAAATTGTCAATTCCACTTAGAAACAAAATATTAATTCTAAAAATAAATCTTAGTTTGTTTTACAGAAGAACAGACAAAACTGACTAACTTTTGTCAATATCAAATAAACTGAGAACTAAAAGGAAATTCTCAATCCCTCCTTGTTGTATAGCTGAGCTTTTCAAACAGTTTTAACAGTTACTTTAGTCTGACAAAAGCCGAATGACGAATTAGCGCTTCCAGTCAGAGACTGAGGCTACGTCCACACGTACACGGGTATTTTTGAAAACTGAGATTTTCCGTTTTCGTTTTAAAAAAATAATCCCGTCCACACATAAAGGCAGAAATGAAGGAAAACGCTGCTATGAACATGCCAAAGCAGCAGGTGGCGCTAGATTCCTAACCGTGCAGAAATGTTGGCCAATCAGAAGTCTAGAAGCCTCGGTGGGAAAAAGTAAACAAAGATGGGGCATAGAAGCAGAACTGAGTCGTATGTGTGGAGGGACAGTAACTGTGTGTATATGTAAGCATTTAAACACTGCAGAGAGTAGAATTAACAGTAACAGTATTGTAGAAATTCATTTCACCGAAACAATAACGTGGCGCACAGTGTGACACATGCACCAGTTTATTGTATTTCCAGACTTGCTTTCGGCACAATTTACAGTGCAGCTACTCTGTTTTTTGTCAGACTTGAAATAGCCGAAATACCTTCACACTACGGAACTTCTATGGCTCTTCCGTTCGACAATCTCTCCGGCATTGGAACCATCGTCTGTTTTCTCTTCGGTCACGCTCGGTTGATTTTTCTAGTCGGCACACTCATTTCCTCCATTACGCGCTGGCTCCATTACGCGCTGGCTCCATTACCCGCTGGCTGCTTCCCAAACAAACGTGCGGCTTGGCACTTGTGCTGTACGTAACAAGTCACGCGACGTGACGCTGCGGCTGTGATTGGTTCGGCTCTGCGCTACTTAGTTTGGATTGGCTGACCTTTTTTTTTTTTTTGAGGACAAGAGCGGCGAGGTCTATCGCGATAGCTTAATTTCTCTATCGAGTAAAAGTTATATCGCGATACATATCGTTATCGTTCTATCGCCCAGCTCTAGTTACAATTACATGCTCACGTCGTCACATCGAGAGTTTATTCATTAATCATCAGAGTTCAACAATGTTACATCCAGTTGAAAACAGCTTCACTAACGGCAGCAAAACAGGCTAACAGTATATACGAGCACAAAAACAGCCGTGCTTATCAACAGCTCGACATATCCTCAACAACTCACCTCAGTATGTGTAACCCGTTCATGTGTTACGCCTGTTGTTCTTGCGTTGTGTTCTGGCGTGAAAGTAAGAGGCAGGAGACAGTACTGGGTCTTTGGCTCTTTACTGCACATCTGCAACACAGAAATATGTGTCTGATCTGTGTGTGTCACGCGACTGCCAGTACACCTCTCCTCCGGCCATGCTGAAAGGAGCTGTGTCTGCAGCTTCATTAACACTACAATAATATAATGAATCAAATACAACAAATTGTTTTAAAACATTAACTTAAGCTCTCAAAAACAAAAAGCACAAAATAAATAATATGTCACTGAAAAAACATCAAAAACAACTTATAAGAACAATAAACAAAATAATTCAAAAACAAATAAACAGTCAGATAAATACAATTCAATAACCAGGACCCAATATTCTGGTACTTATAGTTCAAACATTATACTTCAGTACAATTATATTAATAACCGCCATCTAACAGGCAATACAACACTGTACTTGTAAAAACAATGACTGAAAGACTGCATCTCCAAAACATAAGAACATCTCCATACCTGCAACACAGAAATATGTGTCTGATCTGTGTGTGTCACGCGACTGCCAGTACACCTCTCCTGACGAAGGAAAAAAGAGTGCATGCTGTTAAAAAAAAGACTGCCGCGTGTAGCCGCTAGCAATCAGGCTAACTTAGCATGCTAGCATTTTAGCTGCGTTCTCGGCTAAAACTCATAAGCGTATATTAGTGAACTCCGCCCTCCACAAAACTTATCCCGAATGAGTCTCTTAATGACAAACAAAAACGCGGCGGTTTGGCTGTATTCACATTGCAGCTTGGGATCTGAACAAACTTTAATTAGCTGAGAGCAAAGTGGCAGTGACTTACCTCCGGCCATGCTGAAAGGAGCTGTGACCGGGGCACACATGCACGCGCCTACGTCACCACGCAGCGCACACACACACACACATGAACGCACTATACACATATGCAGCATATTTATTTTACTTGGTTTTAGAATTGTCTAGTATTTACATATTGATCTGAAATATTTTGCTGCTGAGCAGCAGAGCTCCAAAGCGTCCCCCTGTAACCATGGTTACGCAGATGCGTTCCGACTGTCACGTCACCGAGGAGAACCTGTTTCAAATGTATACCTGGATCAACCTGGAATCAGTTTGAAAAGTTTTCTGCTGAGATCCGCAGCTCGACTTCCTGGCACCCCGGGATAAGATGAGTTGCTGTGTTTTTCACGGAGAAAAAATAATTAACATGGAATAACGTCAGTGTTAGATGAAAAAAAAAAGATGCAAGCAGAAGAGGACAGCAGATTGAGAAGAGATTTCTTCAAACGGTAAGGAGCTTCTAACAAGTGATATCTGATAAGCTTAAAACTTAAATCTAATGTCCAGATTCATGCTAAACTTTTCTGATTACTCCGTGTATCTGCACCGTTAGACTTTTCATCGCCACTTTACGGTAACATACTGGCGTCACTGCTGCCAGCGTCATACCGTGACGCCGTGTTACGGTAGCTTACCTTTCTGCAGGATGATACCGTTTTTTGCTGGTGTGGTATAATACTCTTGGACAAATTATGGTAACGCACCGTAGCCTTTTTTACGGTATCTCACTGGCGACAGTTATGTCAGTGAGATACCGTTATGTCGTTATGTCGTAAATTACGTCAACAAAGTAACATCATACTGTGATTAAGAAATTGGTATACTACCGCTTATTCACGGTATGTCACTGTAAGCCCGCTGCAAGGTAATAAACTGCAATATATTAACCAGTAACTTACCGTTATCACGCATCATCAGTACCAAAAATATTCATCTCTGCTAGAGGACACCGTGTCCCAACAGGCGGTCATTTACTCTTTTAACAGGTCGTAATTTACCGTAATTTCAGTTAACAGTAACATACTGTAAGAGACTGGAGGGTTCCAAAAAAATTGGATGGATGGATGGATGGACACACACACACACACACACACACACACACACACACACACACACACACACACACACACACAAAATATAATTCATGTGCTTTACACCACTTTATTTCAATTCTGATTCTTCCCTGCTGAAATACACATTTCCAAAATCAAAAACTGAAAAGAACTGAAAACATATTTTCATTGAGGAAGCACTTGTTTTTACTAAACCATGTAATCCATTATTTTCTCAGATGGTTGTACAAACAATAACGATATTATGTCATATCCATATCATGGCAGACAACACATGCTCAAGTGTTGGGTTTCCTTACTTATATTTTGTAGGGTCTCAAACCTACAATGTGAAGTGCCTTGGCATTCATTTTGTTGGCACCATACAAATAAACTGAATTGTAATGGATATAATATCAAGCCCCACACTTCTGCCTTTATATACACTTTGTCCAAAATACTGGCTCACACGACCAAATCATTGCACAAAACAGGGTCCACAAGGACATGGATGAGCGTGTGTGGTGTGAAGGAACTTGACTGACCTGCACTGAACCCTGATCTTGCTTTGTGGACTGAGTTCATTGATTTGTAGGGTGAGCCAATACATGTGACAATTAAAGTGTAAGTAGCTGAAATAATTTTTAACAAACGGGTAAAAGAAGGTTAGCACTGTTGCCACACAGCAAGAAGGTCCTGAGTTCAATTCCACCATCAGGCCGGGGTCTTTCTGTGTGGAGTTTGCATGTTCTCCCCGTGTTTGCGTGGGTTCTCTCCGGGTACTCCGGCTTCCTCCCACCGTCCAAAGACATGCAGCTTGTGGGGATAGGTTAATTGGAAAATCCAAATTGCCACTAGGTGTGAATGTGCGAGTGAATGTGAGTGTGAATGGTTGTCTGTCCCTGTGTGTTGGCCCTGCGACAGACTGGCGACCTGTCCAGGGTGTACCCCGCCTTTCGCCCTATGACAGCTGGGATAGGCTCCAGCGCCCCCCGCGACCCTGAAAAAGGATAAGTGGAAGCGAATGGATGGATGGATGGATGGGTAAAAGAAGGAAAAAAAATCAAAACTGTTGCACTCAAAAAAACCTATTGGACAGAGACAGCGTCTTGCAAGATGGCGAGAGAGCTTGTCTTCATTGTTGCTCGTCTTGTGTAAATGTCCAGAAAGCATGGGCCATGGATCATCTGTGGAGACATGGGTAACAACACATTGGTCACTTAAATTATACAAGAAATTTACTAATTTCCCTAATTTGAAGTTCTCCACTCAAATTCAGTAAGCCACTGGAGGAAAGTTGTGACATGAGGGTTAATGTGAACAACCTTTCGCTTCACAGTGGTCCCAGTCTTCCTGCTTGTCCCAACCTTGGAGGTACATTTTGTTCCCTCTTCAGGGTTTATCCTTACAAAAAACCTTGCACCCGCTGACTCCTGGTATTCCAGGTTCAATACATAGAATGAACCAAAGAAGACTGACATTGCATCAGCACAGGTGTTCTCTTTGTCCAGCTCAACAATTACACGCCCCTCTGCACTCACCATCCAGCAGGTGGCGGTCATTGAACTTTGTCCTTAAATGTATAGGGGCAACATGTTGTCATTATGCAACATAAAATAATTTCAATACTTCACTTCTTCACACTGTCTAGATAGTCATAAAGCAAATACCTACGTACAGTTAATTATTAATGGCCTTATGTACATAAGTCCATTTTAACATATTATAATTGTACATAATTGGGAATTATTCTGCCCATTAAGCACACCTAACAAAGAGTCAGCCCAGTTAAATTACCGGAGGTGAATCAACTGTATGGTTATTTTGGAGTTTATAGTTTGTGCTGCTGTTAAACTTTACAGTATTGACTTCAGTATTTCTGCTGTTGGTGTAGCTAGACTACTGTTGATCAGTAATATGTAATGTGAAATTTGATATTGTTACTTTGATGGATTCACTGAGACACATGTCCAACAACCTTGGTTTATAAAGGAAATTACAGAAATTTGAGCTAACAAAACAGAGACTGGATACCTGTGTCCACAAAAAGCTCCTGTGCCAAACAGAAATTTTAATATGGTCTAATCAGCTCTATGTCATAAATGACTTCTTACCAAGCATAATCAGCCTTGGGGTGCTTGGCAGGCTTTTAACATGCAAACTGAACAATATAAATTTGCGTGCACTGAAGCCACAAAATTTAGAAATACACAGTTGCAAAAACTTCAGTGACCAATTACCTTTCCTGAATGACATATTCAATGCAAAAAATAAGAGTATTGTCAATAGGGACCAATTCCCAGTTTTTACATGATCAAAATTATTCACAAAAGGCTTCAATAAACAGAAAATGTGTGCCGACAAGAGAGCAGTGCACAAACATGAAAAGATATTTGAGCTCGACGCTTTAATGGGTTTAACATGACTTAGTCAGCACTCCGCACCGTACAGGTAGTACAAGCACACCTGAAAACACTGACCAGCTAACAGCTTTAAGCATTTGGGCGCAACCTCGGTAGTTCACCGATTCACCTGTTGCAAACGTCCAAGTTTCTATCAAGTCTCATAAATCCATCGGCAAATTACCTAACTAGTCTTTTGAGTCTCCACATTCAGAGATATTGACATTTTGTCTTTAAATGAAAATATCCTGGTAGCTTAAAAGTCAAAACAAACAGTACTAAGAACGCATTTCGGACTTCTCTCGAATAAGTGAAAAAAACACTTACCTTCAGACTGATTAGCTGGTTCCGATCCAACTTTAATGTGTCCCATGTCAGTCCGTTTTAGGGAAAAAGTGTTAAGTGGTTTCATTTAATTTTGAGATACTCCCGCATGGACGAGCAGCAATTTGGAGTCTAGCAGAGTTACCACGAATAGCATACGATCTTCAGATATAATCCAATCAACCTTGCATTTAACCCGATTGAACATCCAGTTACCTCTGACTACTTCTAAGTTGCACATGTTAACGGTCTCATCATCACTCTGTGCTGCAGCGAACTGTATCTGTGGCACAGAATAGTTGATGGCCATGTTGTTCTCCTGCTTTGCAGCTTTTTTTGAGTCTGAATTGCGGCTTAAACGTGCAAAACTAAGAGAAGCAGATCAATATTTTCTTCTTGTTGTTATTTAATGGTGGTTGGCAACCAGCGAAAGGAGCATTAACCACCTCGAGCAATATTTTCTATCCCCATTGTTGTTTTGAAAGTGAATACCCGACGTGTGCGTCATACGTCACGTTGTACGTCAGGTGAAGGTGTGGTGTCGGCTATCGCACCTGTCGCATTACAAAGCTTTAAAAACGTAACAATCGCTTTAAAAACACAACCCAACGCGCTAAACTGTGATAATGTGTTACATTATCACGTATATCAGGACATCTCTTCTGAACCAAGACGAAGTGGTGCTACAAAGGAATTATTTCTTTAGGAGAGCATTTAATAGCAGTCTGGCCTGCAACAAAATGCACCGCTAAAAATACAGTTTCTGCTTGTCCCAGAATTTATTAATTTTGAGAGTGAAGTTGTAGGACTGATGCTGGTTAGTGGTGTAGGTTTCATGGATGTGACACCTTGTGTAAAATGACGACCAGAGCATATTATTAGGTCAGTTCACTGTAGTTAGGCAGAGGTGTCTTA